>NC_064630.1:428003284-428328284 GCF_023864275.1 Schistocerca cancellata | reverse complement strand
TTATAGCTACAATGTTAAAGAAGTTTAAAACTTTAGAATGTTTATTAAGCCTGAAAGTACACTTTTTGAACAGTCACCTTGATTACTTCCCGGACAATATGGGAGATGTTAGTGAGGAGCAAGGAGAGTGTTTTCACCCGGACATTAAAGTGACGGAAAAACGCTACCAAGGCCGCTGGAACACCAACATGATGGGGACTACTGTTGATCACTTCACCGAGAAATTCAGCAAGCTTCTCACTGTAGAAAAAGCTACACAAGAAGATTCAAAGACAAAAGAGAAAGAAAATACAAACCATTGCCAGCTGACAAGTGAAACCTCTATTAACAAATATCATTGTTTTAAGTAGCTTACTGTAAATACAAATCATGCTTATGTTGTAACAAAGCGTTTCATTAATTTCCCTTACCGTATAGCATAGGATTTTTAAACTATATAATAAAAAGCGTATTGCTCGAAAACTATGGGTGATGCAAAAAAACTAAGGCTAGATTTGGATTCACCTTATAAAAATCTATGAAGATCAGCTATCAAAGTACAAAAAGTTTTTCAAAAAAATTTTCCTTGGTCTGTTATAACCATTCCAATCCCAAAGAAAGCAGGTGCTGACATGTGTGAATATTAACGAACTAACAGTAATAAATTATGGTTGCAAAATACTGACACGAATAATCTAATTTACAAATGAAAGGAAAACTGATAGATACCGACCATGGGGAAGATCAGTTTCTATTGCGGAGAAATGAAGGAACCTTCGAGGTAATAGTGGCCCTACGAGTTCTCTTAGAAGATAAATTAAGAAAACGCAAGCCTATGTTTGCAGCATTTGTAGACTTAGAGAAAGCCTTTGACAATGTTGGCTGGAATACACTCTTTAATTTTATGAATGTAACAGGGGTAAAATACAGAGACAGAAAGATTATATACAACTTGTACAAAAATCTAGACGACAGTTACAAGAGTCAAGGGGCACAGAAGGGAAGCAGAGGTTGAGTAGGGAGTGAGACAGGATTGTAGCTTATTCAGATGTTATTTAGTCGGTATATGGAGCAAGCAGTGAAGAAAAGCAAGGAGAAATCCGGAGAAGAAATTTAAGTTTAGGGAGAAGAAATAAAAACTTTTAGGTTCGCCGGTGACACAGTAATTCTGTCAAAGACAACAAAGAACTTGGAAGAGCAGTTGAACGGAATGGATAGCGTCTTGAAAAAGAGGTTATAAGACGAGTACCAACTAAAGTAAAACAATGCAATGTAGTCGAATTAAATAAGGTGATTCATAGGGAATTAGATTAGGAAATGAGTCTTTAAAGGTAGTAGACGAATCTTATTGTTTGGGCAGCAAAATAAGTGGAAGGTGAGAGCATATAAAATGCGTACTGGCCTAGCAAGGAAAGCATTTCCGAAAAACATAAATTTATTAATACTGAACGTAAATTCAATTTATGACGGGAAGTCTTTTCTGAAGCTATTATTCTGAATAGTAGCCCTGTATTGTAATGAAGCGTGAACAATGAGCAGTTCAGAAACGAAGAGAATGAAAGCTTTCGAAATGTGTGCTACGGAAGAATGCTGAAGATTAGATGGTTATATCACGCAACTACTGAGGAGAGAATAGATCAAACTGTGAAGAAAAGAAATTTATGGCTCAGTTGACTAAAAGAAATGGTCAGTTGATAGGCATCAAGGTATTTCCAGTTTGGTACTGGAGAGAACTGTTGGAGGTGAGTTGTGGAGGGAGATCAAGGGACGAATATAGCACGCAAGTTCAAATGGATGTAGGTTACAGTAGTTATTCACAGATGAAGAGGCTTGCACAAGATAAATTAGAGTAGATAGCTAGATCAAATCAGCCTTCACACTAAAGACCACAATAACTCTACACATATCTTCTCTTCAGTGTTAATTGCTAGGGTCCATCGAATTCTAAGGCACGTTATTAAGATCGGCAAGTATTCTATTTTGCTCTCGCTAGATGGAAACAGTGAGGTACATTAATTTTTATGATCCCTCGCTCCATAAACACTGGCCTTACCACAGTGTGCCCTCTGGTGCCTTCTAGCCTGTTCTATTCTCAGGCGTATTGAATTATCATATTATGCCATACTCTGTTGTCATCTCGTGTCCACTAATTATTTGCTGTAAGAACGGTGATCAACTGATCTATTTTTGATGTTAAGACAATACTTATTGGTGTACTACACATCGTATTGCCTCTTATTTTCGTGTTATGCATCTTACTCAGTATTTTTCCTGCACTTCATGTTGGCAGTGGTAAAATGTGTGACGTTCCGTCTCACATTTCTCGTGAATGCGATACGGATAATAAAAATTGAAAAATGTTAAGAGTTACATACGTCAAAGCTACTGATAGATACAGCATCTATTGAAAATTTCCACTACAGAAACAAATAAAAAGAGAATTTTTTCGGTACAATTCTTTTCACAAGCAGAGAGTGAAATAGTCCCTGATAAAACGTCTTCAATTGTCAGCACTGCTCTGAAGCACAGAAATACTTTAAAGAACCTTAGACGTACAACTTTACTCTCGTGGGCACTGCCCAATCAAATCGCCATTTTTCGTCTGTCTTTGAAGAGCATTTCGATGTTATAGTGCTAAAATAAGATAGGAAGACCTTTGTATACTATACCACCAGAAACAGTAATCTTGGCGCATTTCTGCACCTGCAATTTACAGAGTTCTGCAAGGAACAATTAAGGTACTTCTAGCGTACCATACTTATTTACAGAGCAAGAGACAGCACATCATGTCACGTGATCGTAACTGATGCTGAACAGATACGATGTCCCACCCATGTTGCAATACAATTGGATGATGAAAACGAAGCTGCATTTTATAAGTTTGAATAACAAGTACACTATTTTATTCTTGTCAGTAGAACAAATATAGTGTACATGTTACTCAACCTTAAATATGGAATTTTACTGCCAAGAAGTAACGAAAGAATCCATAAGTAAGAAGTTGCAGTTGCTACTATCCAAAAATCAGGATCGTTCGAGAAGGAATGATTGCTGCTTTCTACACCATAATAGTTGTATTACAATTGTAGGTGTGTGTTTGAAGATAGAGACCCCGCAGGTTAATTCTTTCGTCACTACACAGCTCCAAAACGTTGGTTAACCCTTGCATTGAGTGTTTAGTACTTTTTCATAACTCTGTAGCTTTCAGGTACCGCATGCGCTATGTCTGTATTCGGCACGTGAAGATGCGGTTCAATGTTTTGCGAAATCCTGCAACTGAAAAACTAATGTTGGCCCATGAGGATGGATCTTTTTGTCAGAAGACACGAAAGAAAAATGTTCGATAGTCGATTTAGATTTGATTGAAGCAGATATTAATTTTAAGAAGTAAAGCGAAAAAGAAATGGAAGTTTTTTTAACGTACATCTCGACAGAAACCTTTAGAGCCGCTGTTGAGAGCTCGTCGGTCCATCAGGGACAACGTTCTACTTTACAACAAGTGCCTTAACCTGCCTGGCCATTGTAGCTGCCCCACGTGCGTCCAGCTAATGTAAACACATGAATTATCCAGCACGTCGTTTGCCTTACAGATAAAATGCCCAGTTTCCTCTCTCATTCCCATCGGCAATTTGCGCTCTCTGTTTACAGATGCTGAGACAAATTTGTCATCCACAAGTATGTCATGTTTTTGACAGTTTCAGTTATCTTCCCGCTTTTTCGATTTTCAGACAATATGGTTATCAACGAACTCTTAGATATAGGAATATCACATCATGTTAACCTGTAGTTACTGTTTTTACAACACAATTGAAACAAACACACAAAAGTCGTCTGTTTTCTACTTACGAGGTAATTATAAATTCCATCAAGCATTTTAAAAAAATGGTATACGTAAATGGCTGAACATAACGTAAGAAATGACCAGTGTGTGAAAAGCAGATAGTAGAACTTTTTTGAACGTGATGCCAGCAATTGAGTTTGAAAAATTGCCGACAGGGAGTGATCACCGTAGTTGCTGAAAACTGCGGAAACCAGGCAGAGAAAGCATTTTGTGTGCTAGAATTTGCCCGTTGCCAGTCGGTGGGGAATGTGCAAACAGCTTTCTGTGGAAACTTTCACAAAATGCCACCAGTTTACAAAACATAGTGAAGTGGTATAAGAAATTCGAGGAGGATGGTTTTTTGTATGACACAAAACGTATGGTGCAAAACACTGGCAAGTAGCTCTTAACATACAGAAACACAAAGCTGTGTATTTCACAAAACATAAAAGCGAGGTCTCGTTTGACTATGGGATTAAGGACTCAACTAGAGTCAACCACGTCACACAAACATAAGGAAGTAATAAGGTGTAGAGATAATAAATGAAACGATAACATATGCAGGTAAAGCATATGCAGGCTACGACTCATTGGTAGGATATTGGAAAATTATAGTTTGTGTACAAACGCTATTGCGTACGGCCCATATTTGAATACTGCTCAAGTGTATAGAATCCACGTGAGGTCAGACTAAAAGGCGACTTATAGCGTGCACTCTTATTGTGAAGAGCGGCGAGAGTTATAACACGCTTGTTTCACTAGCGAGAGGGTTTGACAGAAATGTTGAGAAATCTTAAATACCAGACACTCTAACATAGAGGCCGTACATCTCACGAGAACTTGCTTAAATTCAAGAGTTGTCCCTCAAGGCGGAAACAACGAATATCTCGTAGAGATGGTGCAGATATTTTAAACGAATAACAGACGCGCACAGGCGTGCAAGCTGTTACTCTTCCCGCGTTCCATGCGTGAATGGAAATTTTAATACACTGAAGAGCCAAAGAAACTGGTACACTTGCCTAATATCGTGTAGGGCCCCCGCGAGCACGCAGAAGTACCGCAGTACGACGTGGCATGGACTCGACTAATGTCTGTAGTAGTGCTGGACGGAACTGACATCATGAATCTTGCAGGGCTGTACATAAATCCATAAGAGTACAAGGGGATGGAGATCTCTTCCGAACAGCACGTTGCAAGGCATCGCAGATATGCTCAATAATGTTCATGTCTGGGAGTTTGGTGGGCAGCGGAAGTGTTTAAACTCAGAAGAGTGTCCTGGAGCCACTCTGTAGCAATTCTGGACGTGTGGAGTGTCGCATTGTCCTGCTGGAATTGCCCAAGTCCGTCGGAAAGCACAATGGACACGAATGGATGGAGGTGATCAGACAGGACGCTTACGTACGTGTCACTTGTCAGAGTCGTATTTACACGCATCGGGGGTCCCATATCACTCCAACTGCACACGCCCCACACCATTACAGAGCATCCATCTGCTTGAACTGTCCCCTGCTAACATGCAGGTCCATGGATTCATGAGGTTGTCTCCATACCCGTACACGTCCATCCGCTCGATACAGTTTGAAACGAGACTCGTCCCACCAGGCAGCATGTTTCCAGTCATCAATAGTTCAATGTCGGTGTTGATGGTGCCAGGCGAGGCGTAAAGGTTTGTGTCGTGCAGTCATCAACGCCACAGGAATAGGCCTTCGGCTCCAAAAGTCCATATCATGATGTTTTGTTGAATGACTCGCACGCTGACACTTGTTGATGGCCCAGCATTGAAATCTACAGCAGTTCGCGGAAGGGTTGCACTTCTGTCACATTGAACGTTTTTCTTCAGTCGCCGTTGGTCCCGTCCTTGCAGGATCTTTTCCCGGCCGCAGCAATGTCTGAGATTTGATGTTTTACCGGATTCCTGATATTCACGGTACACTCGTGAAATGGCCATACGGGAAAATTCCCACTTCATCGCTACCTCGGAGATGCTATGTCCCACCGTTAGTGTGCCGATTATAACACCAAGTTCAAACTCACTTAAATCTTGATAATCTGCCATTGTAGCAGCAACAACCGATCTAACAACTGCGCTAGACGCTTGTCTTATATAGGCGTTGCCGACCGCAGGGCCATATTGTGCCTGTTTACGTATTTCTGATTTGAATACGCATGCCTGTATCAGTTTCTTCGGCGCTTTAGTGTACATCACATGACAAAAAATGTGAAGCACTCAGAAGACATGGTCGGATATCACTGTAACTTTGCAAGTTGCAATTCTATGTGACAGATAGAACGGCCCTCAGACCGCCTCCGTGTTGTATGTATTCAGTGTGATACTAGGCCTGGTAGGGTATATAAGTTGCGTGAACAGTGTCAGATCTTGAGCGGTACCGATATCCCGCGTACTCGTGCGAGACAGCATTATCAGCATCCGGAAGAGTTTCAAAGCAGCCTCATTATGAGTCTCCACTTGTCCGTTGGTCGAATCGTGCAATAACCAGGTTTCGGAGGCATTAGAGCGTGACAGTGGTTCATTGTTTGACTGCAAGGGAACGTGAAAGTGAGATCATACTTACTCATTATTAAGGTTCTGGTCGACTACGTCTGCCCACAGGGGATAATCGCCGTACTGTACGCCGAGCACGTCGTAACTCCTTCATATCTACGGCTGCAATATGAGAAATATTAATGGATTCCCTGAAACGTTCTCTGTCATCCTGCACGATTGATCAGAGACTATTGGCAGCCGGACTAAGGGATTACCGCCCCTTGCTTAGGCTACTGTAAACACCACGACACAAACGACTCCGTCTGGAATGACTCCGTGACTGGGGAACAAGGATTGTTGTTGAATGGCGTCGCATTGTGTTCAGCGATGGATCTCAGTTCAGAAGTACCCCGGATGAATGTCATCGGCGACCATGGCTGAGATATGGGGACAGGTTCTGTTCGACCAATGCTGTGGAGAGGCACAGCTGTGTTATTTCAGGACTCGTGGTGTGGGGAACTATCGGTTACGATTTCAGGTCACGGCTGGTGGTGACTGACGGAACTCTGACGGCACAGCGAAACGTCACGGATATCCTGAGTCATCATGTGTTGCCTCTCAAGCGATGGTATCGTGGTAGCGTTTCTCAACAAGAAAATGCTCTATGAACTGTCTGTGTGATGCGGAGGTACTTCTGTGGCCACGAGATGCCCAGATCCGTGCCCGATAGAACATGTGAGTTCACTTCGGATATAAACTCCGACACAGATCAGAGTTTCAGGAGAGGATACCAGCATCTTTATGACACAGTTCCCCACCGAATCGACACCGTTCCCCACCGAATCAGTGCATCCAGCCCATAGGGAGTGCAGCATCATACCACTAAGTCAACTCATATTGCCAAATTCTTTGTAAAGTTGACACTCTGCTGTATCTGCGGTGGTAGAGTCAAAACATGGACGCTATACCTCAATTTTTATTGGTAAAAAGCCAGTAAACAAGAACCTTGGTGATGTCGACAAACTAGTCGAAACGAAACAATTTAAGCAAGAAACGAAGTATGGATCCAAATGGTTCAAATGGCTCTGAGCACTATGGGACTTAACTTCTGAGGTCATCAGTCCCCTAGAACTTAGAACTACTTAAACCTAACTAACCCAAGGACATCACACACATCCATGCCCGAGGCAGGATTCGAACCAGCGACCGTAGCGGTCGCTCGGTTCCAGACTGTAAGCGCCTAGAACCGCTCGTCCACTCCGGACGGCAGTATGGATCCCATTTCGGATCTTATAACAGAATATTAACAAAATAAAATGGTTTCCTCACAAATCTCTCGTCTGGGAAAGGCCACCAAAGAAAAGAGGGAAACAGAACTACTAGAGAGGAGTCGGCACAGCATTACCACAAAACTATCCAGAGACGCCAGACCATTGTTACACGACGTTCTTGAGTCACAGTCCGAAGCTACTACTCCTAACGATCCTGGGATACCAGCAGACAGGGCGCGTGCATGTTGCGGCCTGGATGACAGATCCTTACAAGTGGGGGCAGTGCACCAGCTTATAAGGCCGATTGGCGGATGGATCTTCTTTGACTGTTTTCGATCACGTGAGTGGCGTAGAAAAATCGTCCGCTTTGCTCGGGTACCGCGTCCTGGCGGCCGTTGGCTGAGACACGAGGCTTTGTTTTCGTCTCCGGCAGCGGCCTCGAGCGTACGGTAAACATCTGCTTTGGCTTCACTAGTTGTGATGAAGGCATCCCGCATCTCTGTTCTATCATGCGGGATGTCGATGTCGCAGGCGGTCGGGATGGACGCTGCACTTTCAACCCATTAAGTTTCATTTCGTTTCCCCCTCCCTTCTGCGTGCTTCATTTTTTTTGTCAGGCAGTGTATATAACACAACATAAAGTGCCCTCTGCCACACTCTTCACAGTGATTTACAGTCTTTACATGTAGATGTAAATAAGCTATATGTATTCAGGTCGGGATCCACGTATTTCTTCTGCAAATTGTGTCAAATGGATATCTGTATCGCTTGGATGACTTCAGTGTAGCGTGTGTAGTGTAGGAGGAAGGAATGAAGGCCAGCGGTCAATATTTCGTCGACGGCGTGGTCATTAGAGGCAAAGCACCTGTGAAGTTGGCAAGATGGTGAAGAAAACTGTCCAGGACCTATTGAAAGTAAGCATTCAGTATTTCTTTGAAGTGATTTAAGGAGAGTCGTGAGAACCCTATGTCGTAATTCCTGTATGGTGACCTGAACCTCGTTTCTTCGTTTCTCCGAATAACAGACGGGTGTCTTAACCGTTCTACCACATCTCTTTGTTGTTGTTGCTATGTTGTTAGAAACTGTTATGGTAAAGAAAAGAGAATATAAAATCTGGAGCCGACACCTCCTTGTTCGTCTCGAATAGCACCAAATACGCCGCAGACGTTAACGTGTTCTTAAGACGGACGAATCACTACTAATACAGGTACTCTCACTTCATTAGACACTGTTGCAAGGTTAGAAACAAAGGACAGGAAATGAGTCTAAAGTCTGGTGATCCAGATCACCGGTTCTGTCCTTGAAACCCGAATACTGATGAGGAGAATTTCATGTACCATCAAGATTCGAACCAGAAACATCCAGACCTCTTCAAGTGTGCTTCAGCGAAGCCAGCTGAGACTTTTTTCTAAGAAAGAATATTTTTGCCATCAGTTGTACAATTATATGGTCGTTTTCTACCGGCCTGATTATTACAACCATCTTCACAGGAGAAAAACAGTGTGCATCGATGGATCAAAAATATATTATCGTCAAATATGACCCAACCAGATGTAGAGTTATAACCAAGCGTGATTTATTGTAGCTCTGCCAAGTCATAGCACATTTAAATGGACTCTGTTCAAAGTATTATGACAGTTATGTATGTTCTACATTTTGTTGGGTCATATTTGACGAAAAAGTATTTTCGATCCATTGATTTACCTGTTTTTCTCCTGTGAAGGGGATTGTAATAAGCTAAAGCAGTAGAATATAAACATACAAATGTACAGCTGATAGTACAAATATGCTTTTTTAAGAAATATTTAACAGCTGTGTATAGTCATCTACGAAAAGAACTTGAGCATGTTGTCAGCGTTACAGAAGTCGTCCGATGTAAGACAACCAAGCGCTGCCAGACTTGAGCCGGGGAGGCAGTGCGGCGCGACGACATGAGATACTCGCGCACGCCACCTGACA
This sequence comes from Schistocerca cancellata, assembly GCF_023864275.1. Classification (NCBI taxonomy): domain Eukaryota; kingdom Metazoa; phylum Arthropoda; class Insecta; order Orthoptera; family Acrididae; genus Schistocerca; species Schistocerca cancellata. The sequence continues at coordinate 428,318,770 of NC_064630.1, read as the reverse complement.
CCTCGCGCCTCTTCTCTCAACTCCACACAGTGACTGGAGAAGATACCGCCACTAACTTGCAGCCGGGTGCTGGACGGTCTGCGTGAAAATTTGTAGATGTTTACCTTGAAAATTATCTCTATAGCAGCTCTGACATTGATTTCTCTTGGAAGCGCCCCATAAGATTTTGGGCTATTAACCTAAGAACATTCGCAACCATAGAGCTGAAGCACTGTTCGGGCTCATAGATCTGTAATTTTTGTTCTTTCCCTTGCAGATAGTGATTAGTAAGGCCTTGGCCGATTTCCCCTTCGTTTCCTTGTTCACAAGAGCCAGTTTTCTATCTCTAATAAACTTGATGTCGGGAAAATTTTACGCTCTAAACTTCCTTACAGTTGTCCCCAGACGTCCAGTTTAGTTTATTTTTTTGCGTGTTCCGTAGATCCAACCACGACAACTCGCCGAGAAGTGAAAGATGGCTGTGGTTACACCAGTAAGGTACAATTTCTCTGTGAATACTTAATCACGCGTTGGCCATTTACTTAAATAGACATTTTTTAGTCTCAATCTGTAACAGTATTTAACATATGTAATCCAGTCACATACATAAATACTCTATTGGCCTTTAAAATTGCTACACCACGAAGATGACGTGATACAGACGTGAAATTTAACCGACAGGAAGAAGATGCTGTGATATGCAAATCATTAGCTTTTCAGATCATTCACACAAGGTTTGCGCCGGTGTGGACACCTACAACGTGCTGACATGAGGAAAGTTTCCAACCGATTTCTCATACACAAACAGCAGTTGACCGGCGTTGCCTGGTGAAACATTGTTGTGATGCCTCGTGTAAGGAGGAGAAAAGCGTACCATCACGTTTCCGGCTTTGATAAAAGTCGGATTGTAGCCTATCGCGATTACATTGCTGCTTGGGTTGGTCGAGATGCAATGACTGTCAGCAGAATATGGAATTGGTGGGTTCAGGAGGGTAATACGAAACGCCGTGCTGGATCCAACGGCATAGTATCACTAGCAGTCGAGATGACAGGCATCTTATCAGCATGGCTGTAACGGATCGTGCAGCCACGTCTCGATCCCTGAGTCAACAGATGGGGACGTTTGCAAGACAACAACCATCTGCACGAACAGTTCGACGACGTTTGCAGCAGCATGGCCTATCAGCTCGGAGACCATGGCTGCGGTTACCCTTGACGCTGCATCACAGACAGGAGCGCCTGCGATGGTGTAGTCAACGACGAAGCTGGGTGAACGAATGGCAAAACGTCATTCTTTCGGTTGGATCCAGGTTCTGTTTACAGCATCATGATGGTCGCATCCGTGTTTGGCGACATCGCGGTGAACGCACATTGGAAGCGTATATTCGTCAACGCCATACTGGCGTATCACCCGGCGTGATGGTATGGGGTGCCATTGGTTACACCTCTCAGTCACCTCTTGTTCGCATTGACGGCACTTTGAACAATGGACGTTACATTTCAGATGTGTTACGACCTTTGGCTCTACCCTTCATTCGATCCCTGCGAAACCCTACATTTCAGCAGGATAATGCACGACCACATGTTGCAGGTCCTGTACGGGCCTTTCTGGATACAGAAAATGTTCGAATGCTGCCCTGGCCAGCACATTCTCCAGATCTCTCATCAATTGGAAACGTCTGGTCAATGGTGGCCGAGCAACTGGCTCGTCACAATACACCAGTCACTACTCTTGATGAACTGTGGTATAGTGTTGAAGCTGCATGGGCAGCTGTACCTGTGCACGCCATCCAAGCTCTGACTCAATGTCTACGCGTATCAAGGCCGTTTTTACGGCCAGAGGTGGTTGTTCTGGGTACTGATTTCTCAGGATCTATGCACCCAAATTGCGTGAAAATGTAATCACATGTCAGTTCTAGTATAATAGATTTGTCCAATGAATACCCGTTTATCATCTGCATTTCTTCTTGGTGTAGCAATTTTAATGGCCAGTGGTGTATGTTTATTCAGTAGAGTAGGAGAAGCTGTCAAGTAGAAACTGTTTCAGTTTGTTTTTAAAATTTTCATTATCTGACAGCTTCTTTACCTCGCAAGGAACGTACTAAATTTTTTTTGTGGCGACGTATTTTGCTCTCTTCTGTTCAAGAGTAATGTTACTTTGTGAAAAATGGGGGCTACTATTTGTGTATGTTGCTATCATTTTAAAATTATGCCTAATGCCTCAGAACAAACTTCATAAGAAAGGAAGTATATTGCGTATTTGTTGTTAATATGCTTAGTTCTTTTAAACAGATGCCTACATGATATGCGAGGGTAAACACTAGATACTATCCTTACTGCACGTTTCTGTGCGACAAATTCTGTGTGTCTGCGTGTGGGATTGTCCCAGAAATTTGTATTATCGTCCACTGATAATAACTTAATGAAAAAATTGTATCTTAAGGGTGCCAGAAATATTAACAGTGTTTTAAATTTTTAAATTTAACTAGGGAATAAGACGCTTCGTCTGGTCTCTTCCACCCCCACAAACCAAGCAATAAGACGCTTGCGAGCCTTAACATGAGGCACACTATGTGACAACTATAAATCTGCTTCAAACTGTGTTGTAATGTAATGCGACCATTTTAAAAATTGTTTAATGTATGCCATCAGAGCTGAACTAGCTTGCATTTAACTCCAAGCATCAAAGACGTGCAGCGACGAATTTCTTGCTCTGAGATACTTTCATCATACGGGTTTAGAGTCACGTATGTTCATTGAGCCTTAGTTGCTTCCATTTCTATCTTCGAAAGATCTGTCACTAGCCTCACCTCGAGAAAAGTTGATAAAACAAGCCACGAGTCGTGCACACGAGTCATTATTATGCTGTTCTCCTTACCTGCACATTTCAGTATCTACGATAAACAGCAGCTCGACTAACTTTTGTGCATCCTCAGTTCTGTGTGTGGCTACATATATCCCTATAATTGTGGATAAAAGACGTTTACATAAAATCATTAATTCGATGGCAGTAAGAATTGTATTAAAATTATTAAAACTGTTGCTAGCCTGGATAACTCTGCCGGTACGAACATCTGCCGCGAAACGGGAGGTTCCGTATCCGACAACCCGTCCAGCTTCACAGTTTTAATCCGCCGGGAAGTTTCAAAACAGCGCACACTCCGCTGTGGAGTAAAAGATATTAAACATGTGTTGAAAACTGTATACTTTATTCCCACGACCACAGTCGTGATATACAACAACGTGAATTGTAATTCACGACACCTAGAGAGTCTGCTATTAGTACTAAATGAGATTTGATCACGTCATCCATCGACAGCTATATTTCCCCACAAGAGTGAAAATCCATTTGTTACTGTCAGCAAATGATCCTATTTCGGGAATGAGCTCGTGCTCATGATCTTCCTATATTTCATTGTCAGCACGACACATCCATAAGATCTTGGCAAGTTTTGCGATCATATGTGTAACCTGTATAAGGATTCGCTACAAGTGTGTATCTCGTGCGGCGGATAATACATAAAGGGGAGGTACAATAGACTCAGTATGATCAACAAAAAATTATATCAAAACAAATGGTGGAATCCCATTGGTGGCGCGTTAATAAAGGTGACAATTGGACCTGCTGCCCGAACCGTACTTTCTCTCTCTACCTTCATATAAGTATTTGCTTACCTGAAAAGATATTCCTTGACGGTGGCACCATCAAGGATCGGAACCTACGAGGATGGTTTGATAAATCTGATAAAAAGCAAGAAAAAAGTTTGTTTCGTAAACAAGTCACCTTACTTCTCGTCATAGTCTCCTTTGAGGGATATACATTTAATTCAACCACCCTGCAACTTTTTCATCCATCGGAAAAATAGGTTCCGTCAAACTCTGCAAAATACTCGTTGACTGCTACTGTCACATCCTCATTTGACGAAAATTTCTTCTCTTCAAGCCAAAGTTTCAAGTGAGGAAAGGGGCAGAAGTCACTAGGGGCTAGATCTGGCGGATGCAGAACCAATTCAAAGCCCAATGCATGCGCTTCCTTCAGTATTATTGCTGACGTGTGGGAAGATGCATTAACCTCGTGAAAGAACACTTTTTGTGTGTCAATCCTGGTCTTTTTTCAGCCAACGAAAGTTTTGAACGATACAACAATGAAGCATAATAATGTCCAGTTATAGTTTTGCCTAGAGAATATACCTTTAAAATTTGAGCAATGTGCTGCTGTTATTTATCACTTAGATATCGCCTCATACCGTATGTTATGTGTAGAAGTAGAGTAACTTTGAACATCTGTATCTTGGAAACGGATAAAAATATCAAAAAAATTTTCAAGGTTGTGCGCCGGCCTCAGTGGCCGAGCGGTTCTAGGCGCTTCAGTTTGGAAACGCACGACCGCTACGGTCACAGGTTCTAATCCTGCCTCGGGCATGGATGTGTGTGATGTCCTTAGGTTAGTTAGTTAGGTTTAAGTAGTTCTAAGTTCTAGGGGACTGATGACCTCAGATGTTAAGTCCCATAGTGCTCAGAGCCATTTTGAGCCAAGCGTTGTAGCGCTACGCATTCGCGTTCGGGGGGATTGAGTATTAAAACTCGACGTCCGTCCGCACAGAATGATGTTTCCCTTAGTTTTCCTAAGTAAGCTGAGGAGGCTCCGTGAGTGGTTTCTTCGTCCTACACGTGCTTGAGCTCGGTCTCTAGTGGCCTCGTCGTCACAGAACGTTAAACCGTAATCACGCTTCCTTCCTTCTAACAACATAGCGTGACTTAACTAGTGGCAAGAAATCTAGAATTTGTAAGGTAAGCTATCCCGGAGCTACTCTGCAATATTTCAAACACGAAGCCCCTGCAGAAATATTGAGCCATACTGGCTCCATAGCCGTCCATAATAGTGAAAGTGTTACAGGTGAACGATTTACTGCATGAAATGACCTCTCCATTATGCCCATAAATGTTCGATGTGGTTCATGGGCGAACTGGGAGGCCAAATCATTCGGTCGAGTTGTCCAGAATGTTCTTCAAACCAATCGTGAAAGATTGTGGCCCGGTGACGTATTTGGGAACATGAAGTCCATCAATGACTGCATACGGTCTCCAAGTAGCCGAACATAACCATTTCCAGTAAATGATCGGTTCAGTGGGCCAGTCCATTCCATGTAAAATAGCCCAGCCATTATGGAGCCAACACAATCTTGCACACAGCCTTGTTGACAACTTGGGCCATGGCTTCATGGGATTTGTGGCTCATCGAACCCTACCTCCAGCTCTTACCAACTGAAATCGGGACTCACCTGACCAGATCACGGTTTTACAGTCGTCTAGGGTCCATCTGATATAGTCTCGAGCCCAGGTGAGGCGCTGCAGGCGATGTCGTGTTATTAGCAAAGCCAGTCGCGTCAGTCACCTGTTGCCATAGGCCATTAAAACCAAATTTCGCGGCACTCTTCTAACGGATACGTTCGTTGTGCAACACACATTTATTTCTGTGGTTACTCCACGCAGTTTTGCTTGTCTGTTAGCACTGACAACTTTACACAAATTCCGCTGCAGGCAGTCGTTACGTGAAAGCCGTTGGCCACTGCGTTCTCTGTGGTGAGAGATAATGCCTGATATTTGGTATTCTCGACGCACTGTTGACATTGTGGATCTCGCAATATTGAATTCCGTAACGATTTCATAAATGGACTGTCCCATGAGTCTAGCTCCAACTACCGCTTTGCGTCAAAGCGTGGTAATTTTCATCTTACGACCATAATCACTTCAGAAACTTTTTCAAATGTGTCACCTGAGTACGAATGACTGCTCCATCAATGCACTGCCCTTTAATACCTTGCGTACGCGATAGTAACGCCATCTGAATATGTGCATAGCGCCATCGCATGACTTTTGTCACCTCAGAATAATGTTCCTCAGTTCACCTGTGGGTTCAGTAAAGTAAGGTTCATGTTCAGATTCCTCTTGTTGCTTTTAAATAATCTATACAGAAAACAAGAACAGGAGTTTTGCAGTCTTTAGACTTGCATAGAATCAAAAAAGGCCCTGCTACAATCCTAACTGCATACGATCACTGGAAGATCCAGTGGTAAGTTTTTGACGGTCTGGCCGTAACACAGTACTGTTATGTCGAAGGCAAAAGAATATGAGCTACGATCGCAAATGTCGTCTTCACAATGTGAATGCCATTAGTTTTTCTGCTTTGAAGGTCCCTTATTTCGCAGAAACAGATGTCCCAATGCGACTTTAGCTAAGGATTATGTAGTTTCTGCATTTATATTTACGATTTGCGTTCTTCAAACGGGTAAACTGCTTATACGTGTTAGAAGTTAGCATAATTTTATCTGCGTAGTCTTTACGGATGCGACACTTGGGGGCATTTATTCATAGATTCTATCCAGAAGTCGGTTCTTGAAACTTTCCGAATAGTTTTTCGTGAAACGTTATGCTTTCTCGAGTATTGCCAACAGAGATTTTTGGTCAAATATTTCAACGGATCTAAAAAAAAAGACCTCCTAGAAACAACACAATGGATTTTTATCCGAAAACTCATAGCCAAACTGAAAGTATGAAACAGACAGATGGGGAATCAGCATAACCAGCTCGAGGTCTAGTTTTGAAAACAAAGATTTAATTGCTTCAAAGAAATTAAGATAATTAAACTTCACTAGTTATTTCAGGGGACATTTTTTCAGAGTTTTACAGCCAAACGAAGAGTGGGAAATGAACAAAGGGAATATCAAAATAATCAGCATTAGGTCTAGTTTTTCAGGCGAAAAAAATTTATTTGCTTGAAAATACTCAATGTAATTAAGAAAAACTTAATTCGTGAATTGAGATAAAATTACCCAGTGGATCTTCAGCTGGATTTTTATAGCCAAGCGAAAAGTCAGAAATGGACAAATAAGGTATCAAATTGATCAGTGTGAGGTCTAATGTTTTTAAAAACAGTTTCACTGCTTGAAAGTAATCAGAGTAATTAAGGAAAAAGTAGTTATTGATTTGAGAGAAAATTAAATTATTTCCCGAACTGCTGCTCCTCACTATGTAAATGAAGCGTCAGAAAGTTCATCTCTTCAAGACCTAGCTACTTTGTGGAGAAAAAGTTACATTTGTGTAGAAAATCTGGAATTCTTTTTTTGGTGCTGAAAAAATAAATATCAAATTGTAGGATAAACTTAAAATTATCTGCTTTCTCTTGCTCTGTACATCCTTAATAATAAAAGAATACAAATCGATATTAAAATTTATTAGATTTCGTAATTTCTAAACAATACATGAAAATAAAAAATATTGGAGAAAACCGGTGAAATGTTTTGTGAAATGATTTGTCTGAAAATAAGATAAGCGAAATATATGACGCTCCTCATTTCAGTGCATGATTTCGAGCACTATTTAAAGGCACGTAAAGTGTTTCTCTAATTTATTTTATTCCTTACTTTCAGACAAATTATTACATTTGATAGTTTTTTTCGATATTTTTTATTCATTACCTGTCAGGCAAACAAACCCGGCACGATTTTCGCTACCATCTTGTGTGTGTACTCGATTCTCCCAGCTCGTTTAACCAGCGATGAATGCCACATACGTGAGTAGTATTCCAGCGTCGGCCATATGTGAAAAGTAATCAGATTGTAACTAATTCTATCCGCTGAGTCTTAAAGGCAATGTCTCTATCACAATTTCCTGGGTAACAAGCGACATTACTTCACAATTTCCTGGGTAACAAGCGACATTACTTGTATATATCTGTGGAATACACCCATTCAGGTTAAAGGGTTGCTATCTGTCAGTCAGGTGCTTTTTGCTTCAATCATAAACCTGGGTACTTATCCTGTACGAATGTAATTCGTTTAGTATAAGTTGCTGTGGCAATGAATCTAAGGATATTAGAAATTCTGGAAACACCTCTGTCCATGGTCCATAGCATATCATGTGTGAAGAGCGCAAGTTTTAAAATCCCTACTGCTCTCAGTGGCAAGATCATTTGGCGAATTTTATCGTAAGGCTTTCGCAGACCGATAAAATCTTTCACTATGCATCATTGGAGCGTGCAAACGTTCAAAAGAGTACATCTCTGAATACCGATAATCATAATCATTCCGTTTGATCACTGTCATCTCGGTTCTGAAGCATTGTGCAGAACGTCGACAGCGTGTGTCACTTTTCAGCGTAGTGTGTGTGTGATATAGAGGCAACTGTTTCGCCATGGGAATCGTGGTACACTGATCGCAGTGAAAATAATAAAGATTCTGCTTAAACGTCGTGATGTTAGTGGAGACTGCGCGCAAGCTAGGATTTGATAAAAAGGTACAAGACACACATTGGTTCAGAAGGAATCATACCAACATTCGCATCATGTGATTTACTAAAACTATAGGATTCTGAAATTTGAGTAACTGGACAAAGTTTGGTGCCCACCTCCTCCCGAATGTAAGTCCGTTAACTGCAGCTACCAACCATGGTGACAGAGAATACTGATTACATTACAGAGCTGTAAGATACGTAAAGAGTTTGTCGATTAAAAGTAACTATTGTTTGAGATTTCTAACGTTTCTGAGCGTAAAATGTGTGACTGATCTACCTGGACGTTGACGAAACGTCATGCTTTCACTTCAGTTTCGAATCAGAAACAGAGACTGACGTTCGTTGGTGGGATGCCTGGAAATTCCGCTACCTACACAAGCTAGTGACATCAAATAACTTATCCATTCGTTAAGGTCAGTAAGCACCACAGAACGGACTACTCTCAGTTTTCGTGTGGCCCTGTTTCGACGATGGACACCAGTGCGGCGCGCGTCGTATCCGGATGTTTCTGCAAGTAGAATGTACTTCAGCGCAACTACAAATTAGCGTTCTATATGAAAGCGGGCGTACCGGAATTAACACTAAAGAGCCAAAGAAATTGGTTCACCTGCTTCATATCGTGTATGGATCCCACGACCATGCAGAAGTACCACAGCATGAAGTGGCATGGCCTCGAATAATATCTGAAGTAGTGCTGGAGGGAACTGACACCATGAATCCTGCAGGGCTGACCATAAATCCGTAAGAGTACGAACTGGTGGAGATCTCTTCTGAACAGCACGTTGGGAGGCATACCAGATATGCTCAATAATGTTCATGTTTGGGGAGTTTGTGGACCAGCGGAAATGTTTTAAACTCAGAAGAGTGCTCCTGGTGCAACTATGTAGCAATTCTGAACGTGTGATGTGTCGCATTGTCCTGCTGGAATTGCCCAAGTCCGTCGGAAAGCACAGTGGACACGAATGGATGGAGGTGATCAGACAGGATGCTTACGTACGTGTCACTTGTCAGAGTCGTATTTACACGCATCGGGGGTCCAGTATCACTCCAACTGCACACGCCCCACACCATTACAGACCATCCACCAGCTTAAAGAGTCCCCTGCTGACATGCAGGGTCCATGGATTCATGAGGTTGTCTCCATACCCGTACACGTCCATCCGCTCGATACAGTTTGAAATGAGACTCGTCCGATCGGGCAACATGTTTCCAGCTCTACAGCGGAGAAATGCTTCGGCCTTAACAATTTTGATGCACGATGAAGCTCCACATCACACTGCTGGTGAGGTCACTCGGTTACTCCGTAACACATTCGGAGGAAACCGAACTATTTGGCCGAACTTTCCAAACTGCGTGACCACCAAGACCATCAGACTTGAACCCTCTTATGTGGAAATCAAAATGTGCTTCTTTCGATGGTTTATTCGCCATTTCTCTTCCGCATGTCCTTACAAGTGTTTCCACAAAGTTTCCCATAGGAGGCCCTCTCAAGCAGCGAAGGAAATCGGGTGTGTCCTTTCCAAGGAAACAACCTACAGCTGCCTTAAGCAATTTAGGGAAATCACGGAAAACCTAATCTGGATTGCCGGGCTGGTATCTGAACCGCTGTCTTCCAGAATACAAGTCCAGTCTCTTGTCAGTGCGACGCCTCACTCGTTAGAAGCGGGTAGAATATTTACGTTGCCTGTACGATCTTCAGCCAAGGATAAAAGCGAAGAAGCACTCCAAGGTGAACGGGGACGTACATTACCATCTCGACAGGAACTATGACGGAAGAATTAGTTTGGAAACGGCTGATCTAGTTAGCCTGGATGGCAACCAGTACTTCTATTAGTCTCAGTGGCATGAAGACTGACGAGAAAATGAGCATCGTTACAAGCTACACCTTTATCTCTCATACTAGAATAAGAAGAAGAAAAACAAGAAAAAGACTACGAAGAAGTAATCGAATCTCCCTCTTTTGTTGTGTTGATTCGCAACCGGCAAGAACAATCCATTTCTCAGTTCTTAACCAGAATAATTACCATACGAAAGATACTCTGCAAAAGAAAGTTCAAACTTTTCCGGGGGTTAACTATTGGCACTAAGAAGACCTGCTACCCGTTACTTAATCCATATCCATATCCATACATATAAAAATGTAAGTATGTATGTTTACGAGTATATGTATATTCCACGTCTCCTCCTGAATCACAGGGCCGATTTCAACCAAACTTGATACTCATATCCCTTACTGACAGGAAACATTCGCAGTAGTGGTAAGAACCACATAACTATCGTAGTTCTGGATATATGACGTCATAAACAATGAGGTTCGTGAAAACTGCCGCATCATGCACGACGTATAAATTTATTACTTCTGTACTACTAACACTATTCGCAATAAATTTTGCGGACAGTATGCACATATGCCGCTAAACGCACCTACAAAATTATATCATGGTACGACACATGGTTTAGGAATGACCTCAGAAACACTGAGATAAGTGGAAAACTGCTGCATTGTGCATTACTTTTAAATTTATTGCTTTTTTGCTACAAAGAGTTTAAATTTATTACTGTTTCGCTACTAACTCTATTCACAACACAGTCTGTAGTCAGTATCCACATATGCCGTTGAATGTACCTATAAAATTGTATTAATGTATGATGCATAGATCAGGAGATCTGACGCCATAAACATTGAGATGTGTTAAAAACTGCCGCATCATTCATGACGTTTAAGTTTATTATTACTTTGTTACTAACTCCATTCCCAACATACTTCGCAGCCAGTATCCATATATGCCTCTAAATGTACCTGCACCAATACCATCATTGTACGACACATAGTTCAAGAGATACGTCGTCATAAACACTTGAGAAGCGTGAAAAAATGCGTCATCATGCATGAGGGTTTAATACATTTATTCTTTGCTACTAAGACACTCCTACAATCAAGTCAGCTTTCGGAAATCCCTCACATATGACAGCGCTTTTGACAGCTTTCAACAGCGAAGCGTAAACGGCTACGAAGAGGCGTCGCTACACAGCTGTTTACTAAATCGCGAAACACCTGTATTATACATTTTTACATTACACATATTTCTTTATAATACCGTCTCATAGCTTCAAAGACATTTTCATGAAAGCATGAAAATGAACTTTTCGATGTTACTCTGTAAATACAGTTCATTTTTTTTTACATTTCTAGCAGAAAATTGTCAAAATGAATACCGCAGCAATGCTGGTTTTGTCAGTTTATATATATATATATATATATATATATATATATATATATATATATAGAGAGAGAGAGAGAGAGAGAGAGAGAGAGAGAGAGAGAGGGAGAGAGAGAGAGAGGCTCTTTCGCCCGAAAGATTCTAAATTTCAGCCTTTTTTTCCTATCAGTCTCTGAAATTGTTACCGTATAGAGAATATCACCTTCGACGTGACATGTACTATTAAGGCAGACCGGAACCACTGAGCTCTGTAGGCCTAGAAGAAATAGATATTACAGGAAATTCCTGATTTTTGCTAGCTGGTCTTGAGTCTTTCGAGGCCGAGCTAGGTGATGCAGTGATAAGACATTGAACTTGTATTCGGAAGAACGGCTGTTCAAATCTCCGTCTGGTCATGGAAATTTAGGTTTCCATTATTCCCTTAAATAGCATAAGACAAATATCGGGTTGACTGCTTTGTGAAGGGCATTCCTGATTTCCTTCCTGGTACTTCCACAGCAAGAATTTGTGATGTCTCTAATGACCTCGTTTTCGACGAAACGTTAAACCCTAGCCTTCCTTCAGTTTTTCACTATTTCTTATAACGCTGTAGGTGAATAGACCACGATCCCTTGTGGGAAGCTCATCGTAAGCGGAGGCGATATATGGAACGTGTTCCGGGACATCGCTCTTCCGATTCCTAAAATGTCACGCGCAGGCCAGTTCCTTGGTGAGCAAGCACAACTCGTGCTAACGACTGCCTTGGTCTTCCCCGCGAAGCTCCCCCGTCACGCTCAGACTTTTAAGTTCCCGTTTGACCGCAGCTTGCGAAACAGCCACTGCAACTACATCGCTAAAAAGCAGTCTCTAGCTGAGCGGAAGGAGCGCGCCCAGTCTCTAACCAGCGCTCGTCGCTGATTTTATTTCCTGTGACTCAGTCCCCGGCTTATTGGAAGGTAATATTCTATTTACGTTAACTTCTGTTCGCCGAGCGAGGCCCCCCAATTATCACGGCATTCGACTCCCTCTTGCGAAGAGTGGTATTGAAGACCCCGTTAGACCAATCAAATTCAGGATTTCTTTGGTTTTCCGAAATCGATTAACGCGAATGCTAGGAAGGCTCCTTGAAAAAGTAAACTGTCCATTTACTACCTAAAACTTGTCCAACGGTTTCAGAAGGTGTCTCTACTACGAACTGAGAAGATAGCCCTTAATTTCATCTTAGTTCAAATAAAGAAAATCCAAGAAGTACACATCTTAATCTGCAACTCATACGTTCACACCGCGAAGATGGTAGTACCTGGAAGGTAACGCTGTGGCACACTGCTTGAGCGGAAAAACAGCGGACAGAATGGTGTTGCAAACCACAAAACTTCAATACATAATGAATCATACAAACTCTGACTGACTGCTTAATGACAGTATTGGCTGTGGGTTATGCTGGCACGTGATCAGCATTCGAATTGATCGTGTTGATAGCAGAATCTGAGATGCGGACTGCTCAAAAAATTTTTGCTCTATCTGCTTATCTTATGTGCTAAGACGCGAGTGGAGCAGGATATCAAAGAATAAGCCTTATAAAATTTTAAAAAATCACTGTGAAATAAAAAGAAGACAATAACGAAAATAAAAACAAGAAGGAAGTAGGATGATTAGAATTCATCGTCTAGTCCACAACGGAGCCATCAGAGACGCAACACACTCACGGATCGTGACCGTGTCCTTGTCAAAGGAACTATCCCGGCATGTGCCTGGAGCGATTTAGGAAAATCACGGAAAAAGTAAATCTGGATGGCCGGACGAGGATTTCAACCACTGTCCCACTCGAATGTGCTAACCACTGCGCCACCTCGCTAGATAAACAAGTGCAGTCTCTCGAACACATATTAGCACATCTGTGAAATTAAAATCTGCCGCTGGCTAAAATTCAGTATCGTGTTATTCCACACCGCGCATTGTGAATTGTCTGATTCCGCTTTGGCACACCGTCCACAAGGTAATCCAGACATTACCTCTCAAATCAATCACACACTTCGATGGCGCCCTTCCTGAGGTCATCCAAAGTGTGATATAGATTCCTGTCACGACTCTTAGCAAGATCCAATTGATCCCAAGCATTCTCAGTCGAGTTTATGTTAGCAGAAGCCGCAGGCCATTCCGCTTGCTTCATTACTGCCTCCAGGAGTAAGGTGTTCATGATGCGGATGCGTGTGACCGTGCGTCACAGTCTTGACAGATTGACACGTTGTCGAAATGTTGAGTGCAGGGCGGACAGCAGGTCGGTGGATCCTGTCCCAATACTACACACCCTTCGATAGCAGTGAGAGGCGTCAGACATCTATACACGATACACGTTGAAAACGTGGCTACCCAATCTCCCTGCTGAACCTGTGGATCCTCAAACATCAGACATGCATTGATACCCGGCCATTTGTATCCTCTTATGCAACGATCACCAGGCGCCAGACAAATCCTGCATTTCTTGATGAAGAAAACCGGACTATATTGACCCATTTTCCATTCCTGGTGTTCCCTTGCCCAGTTTCGTCGTGTGCCACGATGCTAGGGGATTTCTAGAGTTGTCCATAATACACTATCTGTGCAAAGTAATCTGGAGACCTATTAGTGGACATTAATACACTCTGCGTCCACTCTTCGCCTTTATAGTGGCTTGAGTTGTGTTGGGGACACTTGCAGTGACGTGTCAGAATGTCTATGGTGGAACGTCAGCATATTCTTCCTCAAGAGCAGAGACCAGAGGAGTTACTGATGGTGGACACTGGGTTTTGGGGTGGGGTCGACTTTCTAGCTTATCCCAAAGTTGTTCCATTGGATTCATGTCAGGACTCTGGGCAGGCCAGTCGATTTCAGAAATGGTATTGTTCAAAAAGCATTGTCTCATATATTCTGCTTTATGACAGGGTGCATCATCATGGTGATGCAAACAATCATCGTCTCCGAAGTGTTCATCTGCTATATGCAGTACATCATAATACCGTAAAATGTCTTCACATACTTCTATATTTAGCTGTCTTTTACGCGCAATAAGGGGATCACGCCCTAACCACGAAAAACACCTCCTCACCATTACATCACCTCATCCATACTTCACTGTTGGCTCTTCACATGATGGCATGTAACGTTCTCCAGGTAATCGCGAAACCGAAACCCTTCCATGGGACTGACACAGGGTGCAGCGTGATACATCACTCCTATCACTCGTTTCCAGACATCCACTGCCCAGTTGCGTCACTCTTTACACCATCTCAAGATAATCGCTTACCATTTACTACAGAAATGTGTGGTTTATGAGCACATGCTCAAAAAGTGTACTCCTATGCACAGTCATGGTCCTTCGTAGACTGTACTGGTACCACATTGGAGCTCACGAGTACTTCCCTAGACTGGTTTCATCCGATTTTTAAAACCTTCCTCCGTAATGCTGGAGAGTCCCTGTGCCTTAGAACATGAGTTCTGCCTGGTCTTTATTTAGCTGTAGTTGGTCCTTGGCGTTTTCACTTCACAAACGTGTCACCAACAATCGACTTGGACAGGCTTAGTAAGGTTGAAATGACCCTGATGGAGTCGTCACTCAGGTGAAATCCAATGTGACTAGTCCTAGTTACCGGCCGGGGTGGCCGAGCGGTTCTAGGCACTACTGTCTGGAACCGCGTGACCACTACGGTCGCAGGTTCGAATCCTGCCTCGGGCATGGATGTGTGTGGTGTCCTTAGGTTAGTTAGGTTTAAGTAGTTCTAAGTTCTAGGGGACTGATGACCTCAGAAGTTAAGACCCATAGTGCTCAGAGCCATTTGAACCATTTTTAGTCCTAGTTCGAAGGCCTGATCTTCCCACTCTGCTCTTACTGCATCTCCACTGATAACACAATAGTCACCATCTTTTCGTCAGTTCCGCATTACTGCATTACTTAGGGGAGGCCGGTTGCTTCTGATCAGATTCCTGCTAAATCGATCTCGTGAAGACTGTTGCGTTCTGCCTGGAACGGCACAGCCTTTACAGTAACCGAAAAAGCAGCGTAAAGTTTCATCGTATGCTGCTTGGTGGACCTTCGACCCATAATTTGTAGACAGCGTTCGTCAGCTGGTGTGTAGAGACTGGACGACCACTACGGAGCAGATCTTAATTTTTTTGTGTCGCGATAGTGGTTGAATGTTCGTATCACGTCGTTGAAGTGTACGAAAATTCGGCGTGCAATTACCCGTACTGACAAATGTGGTCGTAAACTGACAATGCGCGTACGTTATAAGCTTGAACTGACTCAGCACGTTGACACAACGAACAGCGTACACTAGGCGCACTGTCTGTGTCGTTCACGACTGGTGACACAACGAGCTCTGCTGAACTGCACTGACAATGGAGATTCACTTTCACCTCCAGCACGCAGATGGCTGTGCTTGGCCATTTCCTTTGGTCAAAGAGAAGTAATGGGCTGATAAACGTAAAAGTCGTGTGACTAGGGCCTCCCATCGGGTAGACCGTTCGCCGGGTGCAAATCTTTCGATTTGACGCCAATTCGGCGACTTGCGCGTCAATTGGGATGAAATGATGATGATTAGGACAACACAACACCCAGTCCCTGAGCGGAGAAAATCTCCGACTCAGCCGGGAACCGAACCCGGGCCCTTAGGAGTGACATTCTGTCGTGCTGACCACTCAGCTACCGGAGGCGGACAATGGGCTGATGAAACTCATGCAATGGCTTTAAGCTACTTCTTCGCGTTCATCTCGCTGCACGAAGTTTGATACGTTAATGATAATGGAATAGGAGTTGAATAAAACTAAAAGGACTCAGCGGGGTTGTCAGAAATGCGGCGTAAAACTGGAGCTTCAATGCACTTAAAATCCGCACGTATGTTTAAAAAAAAATGAGAGGAACAGGGCAGCGAGAAAATTCAGATGTAATCTCTATTGTAAACAATAAAATTAAAAACAATAGTACAATTGTTAATGAAATTTGGAATAAATGGCAAGTTTTTTTGTACTAAATAAAATATATTTTATGTAAGTTGTTCAAACCTATGGACGCTGCCGTTCTGATGAGGAGGCAGACGAACTGTTGGGAAAATTAAAGAAAATTGAAAATGGTAGAAAATCCCATTATAAGGTGCTAACAAAAGAATGTAGTCCAAAAGTGGTGCAGATTTAAAGAGAGATTCTTAAGTAGGAAACTTCAACTTTGTTTCCATTTGTAATTAACGAGAAGTATCCACTTTTTTAATTTTCAGGATTTTGAATATGTTAAGGATTTTTTCTTAACCTTTGTACCTTAAAATTAATCATAAACGTTCACACGGAAAGAAGCATTTGCAACAGATCGCAGAACGATTGTAGAGGCTCCAACGCTCATCTTGTGTATGACCTGTAAGGACAAATAAGATAGATTGAGGCTAGTACAGAGCCATACAGATAAGAGTTTTCCTTTCGTACTATTTGCGAGTGGAACAGGAAAGGGAGTGTCTACCAAAGGCACAAAGTATACTTAGCAATGCCCAGTACGGTGATTAGCGGATACGTACGCAGGCGAAACCGTAGAATCTGTCGTGAACGAATTCCGTCTAACCGTTCTGTTCCATCTTCCCTTTTTGGATAAATATTGGTACTGAAAATTTAATAATTCATCAGCAATCGAACCGGCAACCTGCGCTCCGTGCGTGTCTGTGTTTGAGGCTTATGCCGCCGAAACCGAAATTGCGAGAAGGAAAAATAGTAACCGAAGGCTGTCATTAGGAACACCAGTTTCAGGGTACGTTTATGTTAGACCTGTGATAAGCTATAAGAGCGCCGAAGAGAGAGACTGGAGCAAAGTGTAGTTCTCAGCTTCTACGAGGCGTTCTTGACGCAGTTTTAATAACGACGTGGAGCCGAGTGTCGAGCAGTGTGGCTTTGAAATGAAGCCAAAGTAGTCCTAACTATATATCACCTAAGCTTTACCATTTCTGTCGTACTGCAGTTGCTGAAAAATGAAGTGATGTACGCGTGGCAGTACTTTACTCTGGAAACCATACTGTATAACTGCAAATATCCAATACACAGGAAAAAATTGCGTATGTTTTACCGAATTACCGAATTCTGATTCTCTTTTCAGATATCTGTCTACTGATCAGTCACTTTGAAGCCTGGTGTTTTCGTTTCCTGCTGCAACTGTTGTGAAGTGAAATGAAATGATCATGCTGCATTATTGGGCGGGAGCCGCTATCTGGGGTTGTTCTGTTCGCCTACTGCAAGTCTTCCTATTTGTCGCACTTCGACGACTTGCGTGCCAATGAAGGCGAGATGTCCCCGAGCGAAGAAAATCTCCGACCTGGCTGGAAATCGAAATCGGAACCAGGGATTTAGAGGCAATCACATGGTCCACAAGACGACGAGTTGCGGACCACTGTTCGAAAAATAATGACAGCCACGACAGCTTTTACTTCGTAAGACTGTCATATTAAAAAAAGAAAAAGAAACACGTTGCAGGTGCCTATAACTTCAGAAAAATGGCTGATTAGTACAACAATCTTTGGAATTTTCTTCCGCGCTTAGGAAGTATAGACTGAACAGGCATTCGATTTATTCTGGTTCTATGTTTAAAAATGATATAACGGGTGATCAAAAAGTCAGTATAAATTTGAAAACTTAATAACCCACGGAATAATGTAGATAGAGAGGTAAAAATTGACACACATGCTTGGAATGACATGGGGTTTTATGGAACCAAAAAAAATCACATGATCTCCGACAGATGGCGGTGGACAGCAAACGTCAGTACTGCTACCGTGACGGGTGAGAGCTACGCCGATGTGTTACAGAATCGCATCATCCCCAGCCTGGCTGATAAACACCTGCTGGAACGTACGATGTTGATGCAGGATGGCGCTCCACCCCATATTGCTAGACGCGTGAAAGATCTCTTGCATGCGTCGTTTGGTGATGATCGTGTGCTCAGCCGCCTCTTTCGTCATGCTTAGCCTCCCAGGTCCCCAGACCTCAGTCCGTGCTATTATTGGCTTTGGGGTTACCTGAAGTCGCAAGTGTATCGTGATCGACCGACATCTCTAGGGATGCTGAAAGACAACATCCGACGCCAATGCCTCACCATAACTCCGGACATGCTTTACAGTGCTGTTCACAACATTATTCCTCGACTACAGCTATTGTTGGGGAATTATGGTGGACTTATTGAGCATTTCCTGTAAAGAACATCATCTTTGCTTTGTCTTACTTTGTTATGCTAATTATTACTATTCTGATCAGATGAAGCGCCATCTGTCGGACATTTTTTGAATTTTTGTATTTTTTTGGTTCTAATAAAACCCCATGTCATTCCAAGCATGTGTGTCAATTTTTACCTCTCTATCTACATTATTCCGTGGTTTATTAAGTTTTCAAATTTATACTGACTTTTTGATCACCCGGTATATCATTTTTAAACATAGAACCAGAATAAATCGAATGCCTGTTACGTGGACTGGCTGATGACAATTCTGAGTTCACAAACATTAATTTTGATGACTGGGGAAAACAACGCGATGATGTAACAAGTAGGTCTTTCTGCATTTGTCAGACATAAGGTCCAAAATTTTTTGATGTTAGTGCTTTGCCTGTGATAAAACTATACATTTTGTTAATTTAGGCTATGAAAATTTTACACTTTCATCCAGTTCATTAAGAGCTAACTTTGCCTGACTCTGGTGAAACTATAGCTTTTGTTGCTCTTAACTATGAAGATCGTTCACTTTGACCCGGTTCTTTAACGCCTAACTTTAAGGCATTAGTTAGATGCTGACAAAGAATATTTCATGAGTAGTCTACTGCGAGCATGTAGAACTGTTGAGTGTTCCTTCGGTATAATGTATTCTAAATGGAGACTATCAGAAACAGAAAAGCAAATTTCTCTAGAGGTGGCCCATGATATTGTTAGATGCATTTGCTTCCTGTATACTTTAATAATTGACAGAGATGGTATTCAGGGTTATCTTAGAAAGAAAACAAGCAATAAAATCCACACGCGATACTAGCGAAGAAAACTCAAGCAGAGGTTATCGACGCTCTTATCGCTGCTGAAGCGTGGCTCAGAGCGATACTCCAATATAAACACTGCTACGGAAATGTTATTCATCAGACGATAACCATAGGATTCCGTCTCCCTGACTTCCATCTCACCATCTATAGCTATCCCATCCATCTTATTAAGACATAAAGATATCTTGGACTACCCTTCGACCGCTAACTGACATGGCGTTGCGTCTACTAGCTGGCCAACAAAAGCCCAATAGCAGACTAAAATTATTGAAACTATTAACAGGTAGTAGATGGGAATTATATCCTTCCACAGTCATCGGCACCCACAATAGTCTTATTCGTTCCGCTTTCACTTTTGCCAATGAAGGCTGCGTCTCTGACCCCTCAAAATTTTGCTGCTTCTCACAAGTCTGAGAACATGATGCACCCTGCCTAGTCTTTCGTAACCACCTTCGCATTCCGGGTTTAGCGTCCAGAGACAGTGATCATGTGTGTGGGAGCGGTGCTTGTGTGTACGTGCGTGTGTTTTCTACTTTGGAAGAAGGCCTTTTAGCCGAAAGTTCAAATGTACGAGGATATCAGTCGTTTCTTACGCGTGTCTGCGATTCAATGTTTGCTCTATATGGTAATTAACGATCTGTTCTTTACATCATCGTGTCATAATAAATTGAGTCGCATAAAAGACACAACAGTTGATATGAGTTGCGTGAGCAATGAAGTGACCCGAAGAGAATATAAGTATTACGTACATAAAGATACAGATATCATATGTGTTTCTGGGATCCAAGAGATCCACAGCTCAGATGTCGAAGCAAAAGAAATATGATCGGCAGAAAACCGCCGAAGCACTTAAAGTTCCTACTGGGGACCTGAGAAAGACAAAATGAATAAGAACATGCTTCATAATTCTTTATATTAAAAAGTAAAGGCACAGTAAATTTCCTTGAAAGAAAACAAGTGCGAATATGTATCAAATATGCTGATTAAAATTGAAATATACGGAAAACTTTATCATTCCCATTGCTTACGTTGATGATATATACAATTACATGGCTCGTGTATCATTGTTATGTTAGAGATTGGCATGATACATAAGAATGGTTTACACGCACTTTAATAAAATCTTTGAAGCGCTTCGAATATGTCGCTGTAGACATCAGGAACTATCTGGTGTAAGGCAGAGCGGTTCTAGGCGCTTCAGTCTGGAACCGCGCGACCGCTACGGTCGCAGGTTCGAATCCTGCCTCGGGCATGGATGTGTGTCATGTCCTTAGGTTAGTTCGGTTTAAGTAGTTCTAAGTTCTAGGGGACTGATGACCTCAGATGTTGAATCCCATTTGAAATGTGAAACAATGACTTACGTAAATGTCTCCGGTTGCTAATAATAATAGCGTAAATGCTAGCCTCACTCCAGATTACGATGATCATCGGCAACAGTGTTCTGCTTTCAAATTTCGTCCTCCGTTGTAATGAGAAGCCAACGAACAGCGTCAATCGACATACGTGCGAAGTTTTGAACTAATGCTAAGGAAAGCTGGAGCTGCAATTAAGCGTTAAGTGCACCACATCTACGCATTTCACGTTTACGTACGAACTGAGACACCTAAATTCTTCCCCTTCCAACGCTATGCTGTACGGTTCCGTTCTCCATCGTGACTATATTTTCGTAATTTCCTTCACCAAAAGAAGATGCAGTAAATACCTCAGAATTCCTATCAAGAACAGCTGCCAATTTGAGTGACTTAGAAGTAGATACCGTTGGTAGGACGAAGAAGTTTAAATCACTTTATAAAAGCAAGGCCTGCGGTCGAAATTGTTTACCAGTTCTATTCCTTCCAGGATATATTATACAATAGTTCAATATTTAGCAATCAGATATAACCGCTCGCTCGACGAAAGATCAGTGTCTAAGGACTGGAAAGTTGCACAGGTCAAACCAATATTCAAGAAAAGAAACAGGAGTAATCCGCAGAATTACAGACCCATACCACCAACATCGATTTGCAATAGGATTTTGGAACATTGTTGTGTTCGAATATTATGAATTACCTCGAAGAAAACGATTTATTGACATAAAGTCAGCACTGATTCAAAAAATATCGTTCTTGTGAAACACAAGTAGCTCTTTATTCGCTCGAAGTAATGAGCGCTATCGGCAGGTGATACCAAATTAATTCCATATTTTTAGATTTCCAGAAGGCTTTTGACACCGTTCCTCATAACCGACTTCGAATTAAACTGCATGCCCATGAAGTATCGTCTCAGTTGTGCAACTAAATTCGTGATTTTCTGTTTGAAAGATTATACTATGCAGATACAGACGAAAAGTCATCGGGTAAAACAGAAATGATACCTGGCGTTCCAAAGGAAGTGTTACAAGCCCACTGTTGTTCCTGATCTACATAAACGATTTAGGACATAACCTGACCAGTCCTCTTAGATGGTTTGCAGCTGTTGCCGTTATTTACCGTAATAAGATCAAAACCACTTGAAAAATGATTTACACAAGCTATCCGCATGGTGTGATAAGTGTCATTTGAATCTAAATAATGAAGAGTGTTAGGTCATCTACAGCTAAATATTTAGAGATTACAGTTACGAATAACTTAAATTGAAATGAACACATTGATAATACTGTGGGGAAAGCGGACCGTAAACAGCGATTTGTTGGCAGAACACTTAGAAGAACAACAGGTGTACAAAAGAGACAGCTTGCATCATGCTTGTCCCCTTGTGCTACAGTGTTGCTGTGCGGTAGGGGATCCGTACTAGGCAGAGTTGACGGAGGACAACGAAAAAGTTTAAAGAAGGGCGTTCGTTTTGAACTATCGCGAAATAGCGGAGAGAACGTCTGATATACGCGAGTTGGGGTGGCAGCCGTTAAAACAATGGCGTCTCCGTTGCGGTGTGTCATTTCAATCACCAACTTTCTCCTCCGAATGCGACAATATTTTGTTGGTGCCCATTTACACAGGAAGATGGTTCAAATGGCTCTGAGCACTATGGGACTTAACATCTATGGTCATCAGTCCCCTAGAACTTAGAACTACTTAAACCTAACTACGCTAAGGACAGCACACAACACCCAGTCATCACGAGGCAGAGAAAATCCCTGACCCCACCGGGAATCGAACCCGGGAACCCGGGCGCGCGAAGCGAGAACGCTACCGCACGACCACGAGCTGCGGACTACACAGGAAGAAATAATCATCATAATGAAATAATAAAATCAGAGCTCAGGTGGAAAGATTTAAGTATTCGTTATTACCGTGTGCGCTATTCGAGAGTGAAATGCTAGAGAAATACACTGAAGAGCAAAAGAATCTGGTACACCTGCCTAATATCGTATAGGGCCCCCTTGAGCACGCAGAAGTACCGTAACAAGACGTGCCATGAACTCGACTAATGACTCAAGTACTGCTGGAGGGAACTGACACTATGAATCCTGCAGGGTGCCCATAAATCCGTAAGAGTACGAAGGGTGGAGATCTCTTCTGAACAGCACGTTGCAAGGCATCCCAGATATGCTCAATAATGTTCATGTCTAGGGAGTTTCACAGCCAGCGAAAGTGTTTAAACTCAGAGGAGTGTTCCTGGAGCCATTTGTTTATTTACCATTTTGTATTTCCTCGGTCAAGTAGGAATCACGTTACAGGTTTCAGAAATCGTTTTAGTTAATAATTGTGGGGATACAACAGCACTGAAATTGAGGTTCAGTTAGTGTCTACCAAGCACCTAACAGCATCTCCTCGCAGCTTACATACTTTCTCATGAGCATATCCTTTTTTTGTTAAGAATGGTTTGTTGCTGTTCAGCAGCTCCGAAATGCAGATTCACCCATTCTTGGATAATTACGGTTGGCTCTGACAAGGGAACCTCCCCATCGCACCCCCCTCAGATTTAGTTATAAGTTGGCACAGTGGATAGGCCTTGAAAAACTGAACACAGATCAATCGAGAAAACAAGAAGTTGTGTGGAACTATGAAAAAAATAAGCAAAATATACAAACTGAGTAGTCCATGTGCAAGATAGGCAACATCAAGGATAGTGGGAGCTCAGGAGCGCCGTGGTCCCGTGGTTAGCGTGAGCAGCTGCGGAAGGAGACGTCCTTCGTTCAAGTCTTCCCTCGAGTGAAAAGTTTACTTTTTTTATTTTCGCGAAGTTATGATCTGTCCGTTCGTTCATTCACGTCTCTGTTCACTGTAATAAGTTTAGTGTCTGTTTTGCGACCGCACCGCAAAACCGTGCGATTAGAAGACGAAAGGACGTGCCTCTCCAATGGGAACCGAAAACATTTGATCGCAAGGTCATAGGTCAACCGATTCCTCCACAGGAAAACACGTCTGATATATTCTATACGACACTGGTGACGGCATGTGCGTCACATGACTGGAATATGTTGTCGACCCACCTAACTTGTACACTTGGCGAATTGGTAAAGATTCTTCTACTTTGCCCGATTTAGGTTTTATTGTGGATGTCATAATCATTCCAAAAAAAGTGATGAAAACATAAGAGTTTATCAGATCATAATTGTCTGAAAATAAAAAATTAAACTTGTCACTCGAGGGAAGACTTGAACCAAGGACCTCTGGTATCGCAGCTGCTCACGCTGACCACGGGACCACGACGCTCCTGAGCTCACATTATCCTTGATGTTGCCTATCTTGCGCATGGACTACTCAGTTTGTATATTTTGCTTATTTTTTCATAGTTCCACACAACTTCTTCCTGTTTTCTCGATTGATCTGTGTTCAGTTTTTCAAGACCTATCCACTGTGCCAACTTATAACTAAGTCTGAGGCAGGTGCGATGGGGAGGTTCCCCTGTGAGCACTATGCGACTTAACTTCTGAGGTCATCAGTCGCCTAGAACTTAGAACTAATTAAACCTAACTAACCTAAGGACATCACTCACATCCATGCCCGAGGCAGGATTCGAATCTACGACCGTAGCGGTCGCTCGGCTCCAGACTGTAGTGCCTAGAACCGCACGGCCACTCCGGCCGGCAGATAATTACGAAAAACCACCGGACCCCAGCAGTAAAGTACCAAAACGTGGGTGCACTTCTTTCTTTGCACTAGCCACTTCTTAGCCTTGTTACCTTTAAAACAGCCATGACAAAGCCACGTTTTCGTTTCTGTATAAAACCAAGCGGAATCTCGTAGAATGTAAACCAACGCGCGTATGATATATGAATCACAGCAACAGAGCGGCGGTATAATCGCTGAGTGCAGTTGGTTGGTAGGTGTGTAGGTTGCCGCGAAATTGATCGATCGGTCTGCCGGTAAATTGGTGCACGTGTAGGGGCCTCAAAGCGGTCTCTAGGCGGCATAGAAGCATTAGCGGAAGCAAGAAAAGGCGAACGGTGAAAGGCGGGCGCGCATACTGCGACGCGGCGGGCAGCTGTTGAGTTGCCCCCACCGCCAGCTGGTCGCGCTGCAGCGCCGCCTCGTGGGCCGACGCGACAGTCTGCCAGCGACGGCCATGGGGGCCGTGTCACAGCTGGAGCTCCAGCAGGAGAAGGTACGCATACAGCCAGCGCACAGTTTCCCTCCCGCGCGGCTTGCAGCCTTCAACTCTGACAAGTCCTACTTTCGCTAATGCCGCGAGGACGCGACACCGGGCCCTGCGAACGCCCGTCTCTTCTGCGAATTACAGAACCTGATGGTGACAAGTTGTTTGCATCGACGAGTGCGAATTGGGGTCCAATTGGAGGAGAGCAGAGGTCGGCTGGAAGCGACGGAGAGGCGGTTTCTCGGCAGTGTGTTGTGTGTGTACCCCAGTGGCGGCGTGTGGCGGAACGCGTGTGAATTGGCACAGCTGTCAGTTTGGACAGTCGTTTGGCGTCAGCTGACGGGTGAAAGTGTGGCTCGCCGTTCGCCTCGAAGAAATCGCGGACTAGTATACGTGTGATTAGTGGGGAACGTATATAAATAAAATCTTAAATTACGTTGAGGCTGTCTTCGAATAGTACATACGATGCTTTCTTCAACCTATTTAGGAAGTTGTTAGAATCTGCCGTGTTTAAGTTTAGCTGCTTCAGTTCTTAGTGTAAATAATAGCTTCGCAAAAACAAACTAATCACCGTCCTAATATATTCTGTGTCAATGGCTAAGGGTAATTCTTCGGGATTACTCTTCACTTGGAAAGTTGTGGACGCTCAAAAACCAGCAGTAAGAATAAGTGTTCATTCAGTCATCTAGTAGTTGCGTAGTAGGCATTCTGACTGTACCTACTCTAACAACCCTACCACAACAAAGGTCAAAATTTAATAATGATTGTGTTGCTCACACTGCGAAATACTGCATTTTCGGGCAACAACATAGTTATTATGTGGCAGGTATCATTAGAGCACAGTTAATAAAGTCATTTCATGTAATAATGAATAAATTAGACACTCATTTTTTCGTGTTTCCCACGCTGGTCTCGTCAGATCATGGCTCAAGCGTCGAAAATCTAGGTGGTGATGATTCCAAGCTCGGATGCAAAGAGGCCTGGGTTTTATTCTGCTGTATTCAAAAGTTTTGTAGATGCGCTTCACAAACCATTCTTGAAGATTAAACCTTTCAAAGTTAGCACAATGGCGATGTAAAAAAATAATCAGCACTCCGAATTTAAGTTACACTTCCTTTTTATTGCAATATCACGTAACACACAAAACATCACTTCACAATACAAAACATTCTTTAAAACATCTTCCTCACTGTTAAAGTTCACATTATAAGCTGACTACAATATGCATCTTTCCCACATGACGTCCAAGACTTGACTTTCTCAAGGTCCGACTCTCTAACAACTAACTAATAATCGCTTACGCGCCCAAAAATCAGTTACAACTACGTCAAAGACCATAGTGACAAAAAGAAAGAATATACATAAGAATATCATTGCAACATAAACATATCGATGTATCAAAGCACCTCTACATTAATGAAATCAAATCTGAATGTTGTCTCAGAAATATGTTAACTACTTTACAGAAACACAGTAGAATATTGCTGGTATCGAGAGGTTCAGGTGAGGTGCCGTAATGGTTGCGTAATTCAAGTACCATTACACTACGCAATTCATAAGCATAATCACTAACGAAATTCATCATAAGTAATCTACAACAATTTGAGAACAGTGATGTCCGTACAACAATAGAGGGAAAAATGATCTTTATTGCCCGTTACTGAAGCTGTCAGTGCCTCAGAAAGGAGTTCAATATGCAGGAAGAAAAATTTTGATCATTTGTCCAATAACATAAAATGTCTGACAAGTAGCAAAAAAACTTTTAGAACTAACCATTTCTTCTGGACGTCTACTCCTATTCCATAGATCACTTTTTTAAAGTTGTTAGACTGTAAAAAAAACTACATTTTTTAGTGTAGTTCCAAGAGTAGGACTGAAAAATGTCCAGTAATATTGATATATTCATATCCTATAATCTGACAAGTTACACATAACTTCTACAAAGAAAATCATTCATACGAGCTAGGGAACATATAACTAACAGAAAATTGTCTTGCCGCGTGCGGAACTTATCAGCCAGTGTCAGCGAGCTTCACTTTCTCACTGAAATGTTTTTAGAAGCTCCGAAAGTGTTCAGTATTTAAATTTAACGTTATGTATTGGAAGAAAAAATTTCTTAGTTTGGATAACTCTACGTACCGGTACGTAAAATTATTTGCTTTTCCACCCTTCACTGCTGACCTACGCAAATAACGCACAGGTAGTTTTGCAACAGGACATTTGAATACGAAGGAAAAATTGGAAATATTGTTAGCATTGCAAGTAGTGTGGAAAGCCGCACTGTTAGAGGAGAAATTTTCAAAGAACTATCATCTAAATGTGTTTCACCCAAGAAAATGACATCAGTACGGAACCCGCGAAACTGAGCGGTGACAGCACATATCGGGGCGCCACTTCGGATCATTAGTAACGAACAGATTCGCGAGTGCATCGCGTTGATGGTTACAGCTATGCGCTAAAGTACACAGAGTATTCTATGATCCATCCACCATCACGTAACAAAAAAAGAAATTAACTACTGTTTTCGATAACTGGTTCTCATGTCGTGTCTAAATCAGCTGTTAGCCGAGTAATCAAAGGTCACGAAAGAAAAATTGGTTCGAAACAGAAAATGTTTCTCATGCCATGATAAAACAAATTCAGCTCGATGAGTGTTAAACATTTCACGTCCCTCGTTACTTACGGTACCTGTAAGATGTGGGTTCTGCCCACTGCTACAAACTGTTCGCACAATTACACAGAGATTATAGAGCTTCACGCTGTAGACTGCATTCTTTCATTGTCTCTGTGTTAAGTTCACTATTATGAAGTTAAAACTAGGAAAGTAACTTTACATGTAATCTCGAGGCGCAGTACTATTGATGCTCACGTCGAAATTTGACTATCTCTGAGGTTAAGCACGAAGCGAATGGAAAACTTGCTCCGATAAGACCACGAGTTGACAGCGAGCGTCGCACTTGGCTGAGTTCGGCCTGGCTTGTGTGCTGTCAGACCGACTCGCGACCTTGGTGCAGCCTTTAACGTTATCGCGAGCACTGTGCAAACGGCTGCTTTGTGACTCCCTCTTTCTTTAAAATCAACA
Organism: Schistocerca cancellata; assembly: GCF_023864275.1. Classification (NCBI taxonomy): domain Eukaryota; kingdom Metazoa; phylum Arthropoda; class Insecta; order Orthoptera; family Acrididae; genus Schistocerca; species Schistocerca cancellata. Next base: position 428,290,675 of record NC_064630.1, on the reverse strand, counting down.
TTTACGTCATATTGGTCCAAACATTTTTGATTCGATTCCCTAACCTCTAAGACGAAATCAACTGTCACCTTCGCTGACGCTCCGCACCTTCCGAAGAGTGTAGGAATTAGTTGTTCGGAGAAAAGCAGCGTCTTAGTTAAGCTAGACAGACTTGGTTCTAATCTCTCCAATACAAGCATGATTTGGACCTTCAGCCTCGTAAATAGTTTGTTAATGGTGCGGTGACATCTCGAAAGCCGTGGGCGCTGCTTTTCGTGGTCCCTGCACGATCTGAGACAGCCCCAGATCGAGGGAGATTGTTCATGGCTTGCTATATTGCTCTTTTGATTTTACCGTCTCAAGCGGACGAAAAACTGGGCATCAGTCTCATTTGCGTTTCATTTCTCGCCACACAAGAAAAGAAAATAAACTTAACACAGGAGGGGAAAATGATAGCTTTAATTTGAGGTACTTGCCTTTTTCCTTCTCTGCCAAATGGCGGAATCGAAAGAACTACACTGCACCTTGTGAGAACTGGTTTACATTCACGCCGATAGTGCCGCCTCCTTCTCCTGAATGTTTTGTTCATATGCTACTTGTCTCGCTTCCAAGTTTCTGGGAGGAAGGACGTCTTAGAAGTGGTGTTCAGTAGAGGCGAAGCCAAAGTTCATCTGAGGGGGTGGGCAAGTTACCTGCCATGACCTTAGTGAGAGAACTTGGCATTTGCCCGAAGTGAACCAAGATAACAGAAAAACGAAATGGGAATAGTCAGACGGATTCGACTTTGCTTCCTCCGAATCAGTTCGTAGTCTTAATAACTTCACCATATTTCTCAGCGCAAATGCTACTGTGGGAAACCAATATTCATTTGCTTCGATAACTAACCCATTATTTCACTTGTGATGGGATGTATTAAAGATAATTTTCATCATAGTTGCACTTAGCTCCGATTTTCACGTCGTGTGTATCATCTAGAGCGTTAGCGCCATAGTGTTTACATCGGAGATAGGTGAAAATTGTACATTACGGCATTCTTAAACATGTTGCACTGTCGCGTGCCAAAAGCAGACTTTGAATTTAACTGTTATTCCACACTACTACCGGCACAAATGCCGTTTCGGCTGCATTTATTCGTAGGGTGTCCCGTCTGAACAAATCACTGACCGTTCTCAACATTCCATTTTTTCCCACAATAATCTTATATAGTATGCTTTCCTCGAAGGTTTTGTATTTCAAATACGGTAACAAGTCTAACTTGACACCTGCTGAAGTCCTGTCCCGTAGATATAAAACTTCCTCTGTTAATATCATTTAGCGCGACAGAAACAGTAAACTGACCCAGGGTTCCTTTCGTTCCTAGCGCTTATTAGCCCAGTCAACGAAGACCAAAAAATGTGAACTGGGGGGAAAAAAATTCGTGTAGTCGCAAATTTTTGAACAGTGGTAAGGGGAATTTCATGAACTACAGACACGTGTAGAGGTTGAATATCCAAAAAGTGGCATTCGACGAAAATTTTCCCTAGTACAAAATTAAAGTGCGTTAATTTTCCTGTAAAAAATGTCCTCATATTTTCTGATACAGTTTCCGTGTTGCAGGGGATCGAAAAATCGCAGATTATTTAAAATAGTGTTTAGTGGTGTAACACTGATGTTTATTGTTAAATGAAGTGAGTTACGAACAAATATTAAATGTGTGCGCCTAATCTAAGTGCAGTAGAACCGTATCAATCGATAAATTGTGGCCTGGAAGATGCGACTGGGTAGGTAGGGGTGGATGTTAGAAGCGCGAGGGAACGTAGGTAGGTGGATTGTGCTCGTGCACTTCCCTCCTTCATAGGTCTGCAAAATGAAGAGCGAGCAGCCAATTCCCCGTTATCCCTATAGCATTGTCACAATAAAAAACGCTACAGTGTATTTCACAAAGTTGTATCGATCCTTCCGCAGCTGGCAACACACTGCGCACACACACACTCCCGGAGAAGGGGAGGGTATTTTTTCCACACGAAGTGTGTTAACACCATATAATAGTATCGCAAGAAACACACATGGCCAGATTTTGCGTAAATCTCTGCATGCTGTTCTAGACTGATGCAGAGAGTTCTTAGTCATCCTGTACGGCAGTTGTAGCTTTCTTCCGGTGTAGGCGGCTTCTTCCACTTTGAGCGTTGCACGCTTTTGAGTTTACAGACTCTCTCTTCAGCATTTCCTGTCCGGTTCTCTTACGTAAGTAGCCAAAATAACTTAATGAGCTCGTATTTTTTTAAAGTGGAGTTATTCACGGTTTATTGAGTTACGTGAGCTTTTATGTAAAATAAGTTTCTATAAACAATGGCTAAGAAATGCATAATTTTTGTGATGATGTCAGTGAGTATGTAGTGTCGTTGGGAAAAGGATCTGATTGGTACTTGTGGTACCTTGCTGCTGTCTATCGTTGCTAGTGTAAAGCCATGTAACTGTGTTGTAGCCACTTTGTGAATTAGTGAATGACCAAAAAGTTACTACACTTCTCTCACCATTAATTGTGTAACTGGTAGACTGCATAAATCTTTTACATTCACGTAATACCCAGATTCGGCTGTAGTGAGTAGAACCACTTGCCATACATCCACAGTAATCTTGAAATGTGGGTGTCGATATGTCTGATGGCAATACGAATCATCATGTTTAAATCTAGAACAGTTATCTGCATCATCATGTTTAAGTCTAGAACAATTACCTGCCGTAATGTACTGCTTGACTTGTGTTGACATATCTGGAAGTTCCATAACACCAAGGTGATCTTCTGTTACAATGGGAGCCAGTTTAAGCCTGTAGCCCTTTTCTGATGCTGGGATAGCTGAAGCTGGGATGATGCATTTGATAACCTCAAGCTGCAAGAAGTATCCCAGCAACTGATAGTGGAGACAGTGAAATCGACATTTTCAAATAATACTAACAGCTTTTTACACTTCGGGCAGCCTCTCCAGTGTGGCAGACGGTTGACAGTTGTAGCTATTGAGATTTTCCTGAGTAATAACTAATTTAAGAAATGCAAATAAATATCCAATAACTGAAAATAGCTCCGCTAGATAAACACGAGCTCAGGGAAGTTATTTTGTCTGCTTACATGAGTAATTCCAGGAAATACTGGGGCGGTATAGTCTATCTGTAAACTGAAAACCGAGCGGCACTTGTGATGGAAGAAGTTGCCTTTTCCGGAAGAAAACTACAGCTGCCATACAGTACTACTAAGAATGGATTTCCCTCTAGGATTGTAGAACAGTGAGCAGAAATTGCGTAGATTCTGCCTATGTGCGTTTCTTGAGTATGCATTGGCAGTAATTCATATCTGCATTCTATGTAGCGTCAATTTACTGTGTGGAAAGAAATGCACCTGAGCGTGCCTGAACACTGCGTCGCCAGGGATTCACAAGGCAAGCTGTAGGATGGTCTTTTGTAATACGTATCTACTGCACTTGGATGTGGTACACCATTTAATACTTGTTCTTAACTCACTTCATTTAACAATAAACATCAACGTTACACCATCAAAAAACTATTTTTAATAGTTGCGATTTTTCCGTGCCCTGCAACATGAACATTATCAGTCTTAGCGAAAAATGTATATGACCTTTTTTGTAAGAAATTGAATGAAGCTTAATTTTGTAGCGAGAAATATTTTTGCCAGGAACTGCGGTTTCCGATGTAGTCAGACAAACATTAAAAAGTTACTTTTAAACTACCTGCCCCTCCCCCGCTCACACCACACTAGTCACGACTTTTTGGTACAAAAATTTGCAACTACACATATTTTTTCCCTTTGTTTTCCTTCGTTGACCGGACTACATTCTGTCGTAAGGGATCTGCTTTTTTCGTGATCTGTTTGTTTTAACTTTGTGGCCGGAGGATCTTCCTGTCTCCAGTTAACCTAATCAAGGAAAGACCTGTGAGCCACTTGGCTGCGATCCGTGTAAATTTCGTTCTGTGTGCTATCGTGTTTCCAGCTGTTTATGTATCGTAATTTTTGGGAAAGAAGGTTCCGTAAGCAAGAGTGGAAAGTCGCCCAAAAATCCACTGACAGGTGATATAGACCAATAGCCTTTAGTCTGCCACGCGTATTCGATCAGGATCTGGTCCACATACCCGTCCTGCAAGCCAGTGTGCTGCATATTAAGCTACACGAGCGGGCCTTGAAGTGTACCTGTCGTAATTATGTTGCTGCTGTCGCAGGAAGCGTCGTCTTAAAGCATTTATGCAGATCTTGAGTGGCGTCGTAATTGTGAGCAGTTTTTTTTTCTGTGTTTGTGTGTGGGGCGGGGCGGGGGGGGGGGGGGGGGGCATGCGAGGGGGCGTAGAAATTCGAAGTCATCCCTTACTTTTGCAATTTACTCACCGTTGTGGAAGCACGCCCTGTCAGAGACCACTTTTGTTAGCTTGTTTCGGTCTATCCTCATAACTGTTACGATATTTAATACTAAGAAGATATAGTTTTGATTCTTCAGCGAAATACATGCTGCAATGATTTAACAGCGCACATACACTACTAGCGTTGAATCAGACTTTATCTATTCTCGCTGAAGTGTCAATCCTGTACAATCATGGGTGAGTCTTCCGTGGATTCTGGAAGGCGTGGAGAGGACGCAGTAACAAGACGGAACGTGGAATAAATCTGTGAAGTTTTTTGGACTCTTCAACTAGTCCACACTGGCCGCATCAATCGAGGACCCTATTCGAATCTGGCGCTAAATCTTAACTTGCCACAAATATTCATACTTAGTGCTGTCAATAGTAAGCTGTCACGTTTGTCTTTTCCACGATAAATTTTCATGCGAAACGAGCGAGATGACGCATTTGAGTAGACACTGCAGTTTTATTTGGGAGGATGACAATTCAAATTGTCAATTAGCTTTGAACTAGAAGTGGCTCTGCCATTCTGCTCAATAGCGGGAATTTCAGTTTGCTTTGACGAGTAACAGAGTGGGAGGCGGGATTTGGGGGGGAGGGGGGGGGAGAGGGTAGGGTATGGCTGTTTTTTTTTTTCTTCTGAAGGCCTGCGTCGCCTCCAGTGCGAAATCTTAGTATTATACACGTCTACAGTAGAGGCTTTGGTGTACCGAGGAACAAGCCAGCTGAAAGTTAATCAAACCAGCACCATCGAAGTCATTAAAGTCTCTTGAATAAGAACAACAACGGCAACACTTCCTAACTTTAATAAAACAATGATTCTTTTAATTTTCCTGCAGTGATTAGCGAAACGGCAAATACCGTAAATGTGGGTGGTCACACAGCATTTGAATCCCGCTCGTCCATAATGCAGATCCAGTGTCTTGCCACATGTGACAATGCTCGAAACAGCGACGAAGAAGAAATGGTGCCCAGTAATGGGAGAAAAACGTATATCACACCCGTCTGCAAGAAGGGCAGCAGAAGTGATCCACAAAACTATCTACCAATATCCTTGACATCTATTTGTTGTAGAATCTTAAAGCATATTCTGACCTAGAATGCCCACCTCTGTGGCACGCAACATGGATTCCAAAAACGTCGATCACGTGAAACCCAGCTCGCTCTTTTATCACATGGCATCCTGAAAGCCATGCATCAAGGCAGTCGGATAGATAAAGTATTAATTTTCCAAAAAACCACTTATCTCAGTACCACACCTATGCAAATTATGGAAAGTAAGATCGTATGGGGTATCAAGCGAAATTTATGACTGGATTGAGGATTTATTGCTAGGAAGGACGCAGCGTGTTATCCTGGATGGTGAGGCAGCCACAGATGTAGAAATAGCTTCACGTGAACCCTAGGGCAGTGTGCAGGGACCATTGCTGTTCACGTATGTTAATGACCTTGCAGACAATGTTAATAGTAATCTCAGATTTTCGCGGGTGATGCAGTTATCTACAATGAAATATTATCTGATAAAAGCTGTATAAATATTGTCAAATCTTGATAAGATTTCAAAGTGGTGCAAAGATTGATATTCGGGAGGAGACGGTTCAGACTCGCGTCCGGCCATCCTGATTTAGGTTTGCCGTTATTTTCCTAAATCGCTTCAGGCAAATGCCGGGATAGTTCCTTTGAAAGTGTACAGCCGACATCCTTCCCTAATCCGATGGGACCGATGACCTCGCTGTTTGGTCCCCTCCCCCAAATCAACCAACCAACCAACGACTGGCAAATTGCTTTACATTAGGGTGACCAGAATTCCAAAATCAAAATATGGAAATAAATTGTAAGTCGAATTTAATCGATATTTTGTAGTCTTTGGTTAACACATCTGTACAGTAGCTCAGTGTTAAAAAAAACTGGTTTACGCTACAGATACATAGATCATCGTACGACATTTTTCTTAAGACATCAAAATACCTTGCATTACTAATCGAGTAAATATTTTGTCACAAGCAAAAAGCTTGCAAAACAATTTGTAGCGCTGATGTTATAATTTCAGAAATGGAAATTCAGCTATAGTATCGTGAATTCAGCTTTAATCTCGTCAGTAAATACTGTTTATTTTTGGCATTTTTATGAAAAGTTTACTTTATATCACATCAAGTAACGTAATCTGTGATTCTGACGTTTTAAAACTACACTTCTAAACACGGTGGCCTGAAGCAATACACAATGCACAACAAGAGCGATAGTGACAAACTGCTCTCCATGTGAAAGCGTTACATAGTACCGACATCAGAGATTCAAAAATCGTACCTCGTTCAGTTTGATTCAGTCAAAGAGTGTATTTTCTTTATCATTTGTATATGACCAGATTTGTTCTCCATTTGGTCACGCTATAAATTTCTTAAAAACATGCTACGTCCTGTATGTATTTTGTCAGGACAACAAGACACTGAAACTAAATAAAGAAGACCCCGTAAAATATGGTACGTGCCGTCATCCTTCTTTAAATTAAGAATATAAATATTTGCACTTCACAAAACGAGGAGAAAATCTGGTATCCTATGACTACAACATGGGTGAATCAATGTTGGGATTGGTCAACTCATACAAATACGTGGGTGTAAAAATTCCTGGTGATTTGAAATGGAACTATCACATAGTTTCATTCGTTTGTGAAGCGGGTGACAGACTTTCAGTGGTTGAGTACTAGGGAAATGCAACCAGCCTGCGAAGGAGATTGCTTACAGGCACTCGTGCGTCCCATGCTAGAAGTTTGTTGAAGTGTGAGAGCATTACCAAATAGGGCTAACAGGGGATGTTGAACTTATACAAAAAAGACCAGCATAAATAGCACAGGTTTTACCCATGGGAGAGCTCCATGGAGATGCCGCAAAAAGAGACTGGCAAGCGCTTGAATATAGACGCAGACTACCACGTGAAAGGTTACTTAGCAAGTTTCAAAACCTAACTTTAAGCGGTGGATACAGGAATATGCTAAAACACACTACATATCGCTCCCGTAGGAATAGCAAAGGCATGATCAGATTATAGGACGCATAGAGGCGCTTAAGCAATCATTCTTCCGTCGCTCCGCACGTGAATCGATCATGAAAAAGCCATAACAACTGATAAATGGACAATACTCGCTGCCATGCGCTTCAGTGTTTTGCGGAGTATGGATGTAGATGTAAACAGATATCATAAGATGTTTGGTTGACAATACCTTCAATAAATATATTACCAGAAGTGAAAAGTCACAATATCCTGACTACAATATAAATGAAAATTTATTAAGCTAGTAAGTGCGATAGATTTTTAGTGCATCTTATTGCAGTTCAATTGAAGCTGGTAATTCTGACAAAATCTGTGCTCGCAAAGGCTGTCAGTTAATTAATAAAGTAAACAAATGGTGTTTGCTCAGAGCAAATTTTTGGCACCCACTCATGTACAGTAGAAATCAAATATAGTGTCTTATTGACTCGTGTTAGGTATGTTACTACGCAGATGTGGCTGTTAACATGGTTGAAAAAGGAAAGTTACGATGAAAGGCGGAGACCGGTTACCGTTTACACTAATGAATGTAGGAGTCAGGAACCACTTTCACACCGACATTACGTGTACATCAAGCACGTATTACCACTTGGAGGCAAAAATTATTACGGCTAAGAGGTAAACGTTTATATGAACAAGTGCACTCAGTAACAGGATTTTCAAACCACTTTACAGTGTGTTACAGAATTTTTCATATATAACTGTCCCCGCCCTTTTCTGTTTCAGCCACGAGAAATGCACAGGAAGAAAGATTGGTAGGAGGCCTCTGTATGAACCTTTATGGCCTTTTCGCGAGATGTCTACAGGTAGAAGCAAAATGTTAAACTCTTCTATGAACTTGGGCGTTCGGCGTGGCAACAGCAATGCACAACGCTTCTCTGGCAGCGCCTGCGACCGGCGTTTGTGGAACATTTCTGTGACGCTTCCGTACTTACTGACACAAGAAGAAAATGCGCTTTTCTCCGAATCTTTCCTCCTCCAATTCTATTTCAGAGTCCCGGTCAGAAGTGCAGAACTAAAGTATAGGTCGAACGAGCGTTTCGTAAGCTAGCTCTATTTTTAATGGATGTGATAGTTTAACTGACTGTTCAGCAATCTTGTTGTCAAATAATAAATGTTCATACGTCCTATTTGTGCGAAATACGTTCAAGCTCTACTGCCAGTCCCTGCACCAAGCATCGATCGTTGCATGTCTTCCTATGATTTGCTACAGTATTAGAGCGTACAGACGTCTCTATATAAAACAGTACTTTCCACGAATAGCCTCATGGATCTCCCGACGTTACCCACTAGTGACTAAATCATTTATGTATATTGTGAACAGTACCCTTAGGATACGACCGAAAGTGCTTTCACGACTGAAGATTTCCCTCATCACTGTGTCTTATAACCGCGGTTTTCGGTGTATAACAGGACTATAGACACACATGCAAACGAATAAAAAGTTAATTACATACCTTTTTTCAGATTGATGATTAAAAATTTGTCTACCCATTATACTTCAACTGCACTGTTCTCTAAGGTTATTTAAATCTAGATTTACTTCCATTCAATTATCCAAAAGTGTTTCCGTTTCATAACACCTTAAGAATAAAACAGAGGTAATATCCGGCGTTGTCCAAGGAACCGTTATAGGCCCTCTATTGTTCCTGATCTGTATTAACGACATAGGAGACAATCTGAGTAGCCATCTTGGATTGTTTGCAGATGATGCTGTCATTTACCGTCTTGTAAAGTCATCAGATGATCAAAACGACTTGCAAAATGATTTAGATATCTGTATGGTGCGAAAAGTGCCAATTGACCCTGTATAAGGAAAATTGTGAAGTTATTCACATGAGTACTAAAAGAAATCAGCTAAATTTCGATTACGCGATAAGTCACATATATGTGAAGGCTGTAAATAAAGGTAATTACTTAGGGACTACAATTACAAAGAACCTAAATTGGAACCATCACATAGATAATATTGTGGGTAGAGCAAACCAAAGATTGCGATTCATTGATAGAACACTTTGAAGGTGCAACAGGTCTACTAAAGAGACTGCTTACACCACGCTTGTCCGCCCTATTCTGGAGTATTGCTGTGCGGTGTGGGATCCGCATCAGGTGGAACTGACGGATGACATCGAAAAAGTACAAAGAAGGGCAGTTCGTTTTGTATTATCGCGAAATAGGGGAGATACTGTCACAGACATGATACGTGAATTGGAGTGGCAATCATTAAAACAAAGGCGTTTTTCGTTGCGGCGGGATCTTCTCACGAAATTTCAATCACCAGTTTTCTCCTCCGATTGCGAAAACATTCTGTTGGCACCCAACTACATAGGGAGAAATGATCATCACGATAAAATAAGAGAAATCAGGGCTCGCACAGGAAAATTTAAGTGCTCCTTTTTTGCGCGTGCCCTTCGAAGAGTGGAACGGTAGGGAAACAGCTTGAAGGTGGTTCACTGAACCCTCTGCCAGGCACTTTATTGTGAATAGCAGAGTAATCACGTAGATGTAGATGAAGTAGTTACCAGTCTAGACTTTCGATGGTACACTTAGTTCCTATTCGATGGCCACACTCCGATTTATAAATAGACACCTTCTGTTACAGGTAGGCCTATTTTAGGGCTTAACTTTTTATATATACACTGTGTTGCTAAAACCTCATGCGTTCAACCACGTTCGTGGCAACACTGAAACTCATAGTACAGTGTGTGATGCGAGATTAAAGGGAAACAACAGTAAGTCGTGCTGCCCGTGTACTTTCTCCACGTAAGGGTCCAGCAAATAATGCCCACGTGATATGGGTTAGCAGTATCAGCATACACTGTTTAATATCACTGTGGCTCAGCACAAATCAGTCGACGATCGCTACCAGGGACCTGTGCAGCATGTCACGTGGTCCGAGCTACTCGCAGGAACGGGTCAGGGTGGCAGCCGTATTTTAGTGTAGTTTAGTCAGTTACATGAGCTTAATACGAGGTTCTCATTATTGGATTTCGATCCTGCATTGCACCTAGACTTCCCTGTTCTCGTTATTTGCTTTCATTCAGTGTTCTGATTTCAACTAACTTGGCCTTACTTACAGATTATGCGTTCATAACCGAACAGAAAACATTGTATTATTCTAAACAGTAGGCTTTAGTTTGTATTTTCTTTGGCGTTTACTATACGCTTAGTACGGCTAGAAGCTTATTTCATAGATGATTCATCTTATATTAAAAATGTGTAGTGACATAGAGGCCATAACTGACAACTAATATAATTCTTTCGCGTTGTTCAGAGAAGAGAGAAAGAATGATACACACACACTTGTTTGTTCTGGGGATAAATAGCTTACTGCTTACTGCTCACGCGCAGAGAAAAAGTAATTACAATCTCCTTTGATACTGAGTCGAACAAATCTGTTCTGTGGAGGTAACTGGGAAGTTGCTGGAATGAAAGTGTATCCTTATGACGGACGTTAGTCGCTGTCTACCCCATGTCAAATCCGTAAACCATGGTCTTCAGTTGGGGACTAGGTTGTTGGTTATAGCACTGGTCGCTTCTGTGTCGTATTTCTTTTCACAAGTTATGCTCTGGAATATGATCTGATGTACTGAAATCAGGGGAAGCAACGTTGCACGTTCCAATACACGCATTGAACGCTACGTACTGTGAATAATTTTTGCAACACACTGCACAAGTAGCAGGATTTGGCCTGATGAAGCACAATTAGAATTGATTGGAACAGTGAAGCAGCGTAATTGTGTGTTCCAGTTTGCACATTTTATAGAAGTGGAAGTCAGTTTACCAGGTGTTAATTTTTTTGTGTGAACTGTCATCCAGGCGTCGGGTTTGACCTTTTTTAGGGTACAGTGAGTGGCAAGGCGTATCTGGAAAAGTGATAAGTATTCGTTATACTCGAAATATACGAGTATAATATGTAAAGGGCAAGGTGTATATTAGGAAACTAGATATGGTTGCAGAGTGCTGAGGAGAAGCTGAAACGCTGTGTGTATCGAGCGCAGCGAACACCAAGAAATACGATACTAAAACAGAATTCCACTACTGGCTAGTAACTGGACTTCAGTGGCCTATTAACTATGGAAGTTGGATATGATTATTTTTTATACTCTGATAATGGTATTTATTTGGTATTTTCATGTTCGCAGCTTTTTCTTCTCTTAGTTTTTTATACTTTTTATTTCATGTGAATGTTGGAATGCCTCGTTCTACGAAGCCACAGCAAATCGTTCTCTCTTTCGACGCACAAAAAATGGCGACTCTAGGAATAATATCTAAAAACGGGCACTGTTTTCTCGTTGTAGTATTTGGGGTTTAATTCAAATGGTTCAAATGGCTATGAGCACTATGGTCATCAGTCCCCTAGAACTTAGAACTACTTAAACCTAACTAACCTAAGGACAGCACACAACACCCAGTCATCACGAGGCAGAGAAAATCCCTCACCCCGCCAGGAATCGAACCCGGGAACCCGGGCGCGGGAAGCGAGAACGCTTCGGCACGACCTCGAGCTGCGGACGTAATACTGCGTAAGTAATACAGAGTAGCCGGAGAACTTAGTGAATGACGCACTATCTGGTCCCGTTGCGTCACAATGTAAGATACAGGTGTATTTGAGGCTTGACGGAACCTTGACGTTGTTGGGTTGTCACAGGAGCCACGGGCCAAGAGTGACAATGAGTCGTTTTGCTTGCGGTAGCACCACGTTACGGTAAAGTGAGCTCGTATACATCTCAAAGTCCCGAACTTTTCTTCTGGAGCATACCACATGTTGATATATTCTTATTTTGGAAAGAAGTTTAAAAATATTTGTTATCTTAAAACTACGTGAAAATGCAAAGGACGTGTTTTGTTCAAATTTGTTATATATATATATATATATATATATATATATATATATATATATATATATATATATATATAAAGCCTCTGTGAAGTGCATGGCACAGGATACTTGAAATTGTACCACACGTTGCACTTTCTCCACGGTTAATCGCGTAATGGGCCCTTTAAGAAAGATATCTTAAATGTCTCTGTGTGCGCAGTATTTAATCTTGACTTAGTGCTCTCTGCGGATCGATACACAAGAGGATGAAGTAGATTTCTAGATGCTTCACTTCAAATTGGTCCTTGAAACTTACTAAATGAACTTCCGCGGGATAGTTGCCACCTGTCTCCAACAGACTGCAAGTTAACTCCCCCGAGACCATTCGTGCTGCCGCCTTGGGGCACTATCTGATCAAAAGTATACGAATATTCCTTCGTAATGTGGAATTGACGACTAGAGATTAGAGGTGGATCCGCCAGTATAAAAGGAGCTAGGCAGTACCGTATTGAAGGTAGAGAAACAGTAACAGTAGAATTTGGCAGTCAGGAGACCTCAGCGACTTGGAACATGAAGTAGGTACTGCATGTCACCTGAGCAACATACCCGTCAGGAACATTTCGATTATTCTAATGCTGAAAAAGTCGACCGTTGATGTGACTATAATGTGGAAAGGCGAAGGGGTATCTTAGCTAAACCAAGACCGGGCAGACCTTATCTACTGACGGTTAGGTACCCTCCAGCATTGCAGAGGGTTGTAAAAAAAAACTGTATGAAATCAGCGGAAGGAATCATTCGTGAGTTCCAAAGTGCTACCAGCAGTCCAGCTAGCATGATGACTGCACTAAAGGAGTTAAAAAGAATGGAGTACAGTGGTCGAGCAGCTGCTCACAAGCCACAGTTTCTGTGCTTAGTGCTAAGCGGCGCTTGTGGTGGTAAAAAGGGACGCCACTCGACACTGGATGACTACAAACGGGTGATTTGGAATGATGAATCACGCTATACTCTGTGGCAATGCGATGGAAAGGTCTGGATATGACGAATGCTTGCAGAACGTTACCCATCATCGTGCGTGGTGCTATCAGTGAAGCACAGAGAAGGCACTGTTACGGTATGGGGTTGTTTTTCGAGGATAGGGGTGGTCCCTTATTGGGCTTAAGAAAACGTCAAATTCAGAAAAATATGAACATATTTTACAGCATTGTGCACTGTGAAGAGTAGAGGAACAGATAGAAGTCAGTGGTTGGTTGTGTCAGAATAACACTGCACCCTGTCACAAAGCAGGATGTAAGGCAGTGGGTCGTGGACAAGAACATTGGATGGCCCTGCCCAGTCAAAACCTGAACCCACTGGAACACCTCTGGGATGAGTCAGAAGCTGAACTTCGTTCCAGACCCAAGTCTCCAACACCAACGGCTGATTTCTACTCTTCAGAAAATATAGGTTGTCATTCCTCCACAAATTCCAACACCCTACTCAAAGTATACCCAGCAGAGTTCAAGGCGTCGTAAAGGCGAACAATGGACACACTCGATGTTAATGTCCACTAAAAGCTGTCCAAATACTTTTTTGTCAAATAGTGCAATTGTCCAATATCGCTCTTTTAGTTTTCTGTGGGCTTGAATTTTTTATCAGTATTCCAAAAAGGGATGGACTAGTGTTCTGTAAAGTGTTTCCTTTGTAGACTCTCACTTGCTTTCCCTATGACTGAGCCTAGGTGATCATTCCATATAAATTGTGGCTCACAGGTATTTGTACGAGTTGCAGAGTTGACTAATTATGATCGCAGGAGTGTAATAAATAATCAAATTGAAATAAAAGTTCACATATTTGTAATTTTAAATGTCTCAACCCGTAGACTCAAACCCAGTGAAAAAAAATATGAAGACGCACAACGGTCGTCGAAGTGTTCACAATTTTCTACAACTGGTGCATTCTTTGATAGTAAGTGCTAGGTCATACATTCCCCATTCGCAGCTGAGTTGTCAGCGCGTCTGACTGCCTCGCGGAGGATCCGAGTTCAGTTTCCGATACTGCCATGCCGTGGACTTACGGTGTGAGGACTGGAACTGGGTTCACTCAACTCTGTGTTGTCTACTGAAGTTACTTGAACGAGAAGTGGCGGCTCCAAAGGTGTGGAAACCTGACGACTGGTAGTGGGGTGTGCGAAATCCATGCTCCTCCGTACAGAATCCGATTGACGCCATGTGGCACAGGATGATACGGCGGTCGGTAGACATAGCACAGTCCTCTGTCGACGCATGTGAGTTACTGTGTTCTATATAAATCCGACAGCTACGAAGCAAGATATAATAGCAAAAGTTAAATTCTTTGAGAATGAAGTACAGGAAGATGTAAAGAATCATCTCAGATCCAGTTTTTCCCATCTCTCAACGAAGTGGACAACAGTAGTAATAGTTCCTTGATCGTCCATTTTGAACCAAACGAGTAATTTTCCAATTATATAATTCAATAATATTGCAGAATATAATAGTACAAAAAGATGAAGGCCGCTAAGATTTCACAGAGAATCGCGGAACCATCAGACTGTCCACTAATGACGCTGTTGTCTCCAGGCAAACATCGTCGTAGGACGATCGTTCAGATATAAAGAAAGATTTAGACACTATTTCTGTGGGGTATAGTGAATGCCAGCTCTTTGTAAATGTGAATAAATGCAAGACAATAGCTATAACAAAGAGAAACTGATTACGAGTAGGCGTGAACATCTTGAGCACTTCACATCGTGTAAGTATTTGGAGATAATAGCAAGGTACGATGTGAAATTGGACGACCACATAAAATCAGTTTAGTGAATTCGTAGGGAAGTCGTAAATTTGTAAGGGACATCTCAAAATGCCAGTGCGAACGGCTTGAGATATGCTTTATTAGTAGTTAACAAGTAGGTACAGCTTTTCCTTTTTTTTCATCGGTCTTCGGACTAGTTTGATGCGGCCCACCACGAATGACTATTGCACTAACTTCGTGTCAGAGTAGTACTTGCACCCTTCTCCCACAAACATTTTTTGGAAAAATTCCAATCTGCCGGCCGGGGTGGCCGAGTGGTTCTAGGCGTTACAGACTGGAAACGCGCGACCGCTACGGTCGCAGGTTCGAATCCTGCCTCGGGTATGGATGTGTGTGATGTCCCTAGGTTAGTTAGGTTTAACTACTTCTAAGTTCTAGGGACTGATGACCTCAGAAGTTAAGTCCCATAGTGCTAAGAGCCATATTCCAATCTCTATGTTCCCCTACAGTTTTCACCCTTTACAGCTCCCTCCAATACCATGAAGGTTATTCCCTTATTCCTCAACATATGTTCTACTATCCCATCCTTTATTCTTGTCAGTGTTTTTGGTCGAATATTTGATCGGAGCCAAAACAAGAGCTCCTAGAAATTATGCAACGTATTTTTGTCCGAATTTCTGTGGCCGGATGAAGAGTGGAAAATGAAGAAATGGAATATCAAATTTATCAGCTTGAAGTCTAGTTTTGCAGCTAAATATTTGCGTTTGTAAGTAATCAGGGTAATAAAGAAAAACTTATTGATTTGAGAGATAACTGGGATATTTCACGAACAGCTGCTGGTAGCTAGGTATACGAAGTGTCAAAAAAATAACAAATCACAGCATAATCTGAAACTTCTCTTATAGGAATGCGTAGTATCTGTTCTTTCGGTCACGCCCGAAAGAACAGACACCACGCGAATCTAAAATTAGTGAGCGTGGAAGACATTTGCAGGGACTCCGGATAGCGGATAGGTGGCCCTAGGTGTGAATGTGAGTCGGCCGGGAGGAACGTCTCGACAGTCCTCGCACTTGCCATACACACTGTTTCTGGATGGCGCAGCGGTTAACGCAACTGCCTAGTGAGCAGATGATCCCGCGTTCGAGTCTCGGTCCGGCACACATTTTCACTCGTCTCCGCTGATTCAGTCCTGATGCAGCTGATGTCATTAGTGCCTTCTCTTCCCTTTCTCCCCTTCCACCTGCAACTTACATAATATAAATTTCACTGTTTACTCTCTATATACATGCTCTTAATAATAATAATAGAATACCGATCGCATATTTAAATATACCTCATACTTAATGAACAAAAATTGAATATAAAACACAATTGAAAAAAGACACTCAAATGATTTGTGAAATGATTTATATAAAAGTAAGGAAGAAAATAAGCATTTGAAGCTCTTTTGAATGAAGCTCGAAATCACGGGAAGTATGCGAGATGTCGTTTCCTAATTTAAAGTTCAATGATTAATTTAGAATTTTCACGAGTACTAGAGGATATTTTTCTGATGGATTTCTTACTGAACTCCTTACGTCAAGAATGTACGAGCATCGCAGCTGCTGTACGTGATTTCGATCATCATTCGAAACAGAGTCAAATGTTGCGCTAATCTATTTCATTTCTTACTTGTAGACAGTAGACAAAGCATTTCATAAAATATTTTCCTTGCTAATTCTATGGAGGACCTTTTCATTCTTGACTTTATTAGTCCATCTAATTCTCGAAGTTGAGATATAGCGCCGCAATACGAACAGATTATTTCATTTTGCAGTTTTCCCACAGTCCACAATTCACTTCCATACAATGCTGTACTCCAAACGTACATTCTTAGGAATGTATTCCTCAGATTAAGACCAATGTTAGATACTAGTATACTTCTGTGGCCTGATATGACATCTCTATCTGTGCTACTCAGCTTTTTATGTTCTCCTTGCTTCGTCCGTCATACGTTGTTTGCTTCCAAGACAACGAGTTCCTTCACTTTTTTCTTGGTCACCAGTTTTGAGATGTTTTTATTGCATTTTCCAATCCTTCGTTTTACTCTCAGTCGATATTCTGTACTCGTTACACTGTTCATTCCATTCTACACGTCCTGCAATTCTTCGCTTTCACTGAGGACGATAATGTTTTCAGCAAATCTTGTCACTGAATCCATTAACCTTAAAGTTTAATCCCGCTCTTGAACAGTTCCTTTATTTCTTCTTCGATGCATAAATTGAAGGCAAGGGTGAAAGACTACGTCCCTATCTTTCACCTTTTTTTTTTTTTTTTTTTTTTTTTTTTTAAATCCGAGTACTTCGTTCTTGATCTTCTATTCTGTTCTTGTACATACTGCATATTAGTCGTCTTTCTCTATAGTTTATTCATATTTCGAACATATTGCACCATTTTACGTTGTCGAACGCTTTTTCTAAGTCGACAAATTCTATGAACATGAACATGCCTTGATTTGTATTCAGTCTTGCTTCTATTATGAAGCGCAACTTCAGAACTGCATCTCTGGCAACTTTACCTTTCTAAAGGCAAACTGATCGTCATTTAACGGACCTTCAGGTTTCTTTTCCAATCTTCTGTATTCTATTCCTGCCATCAGCTTGGATGTATGAGCTGTTAAGCTGATTCTGCGATTGTTCTCGTACTTATTGGCGCTTGCTATCTTCGGGATTGTGTCGATGATATTTTTCCGAAAGTCTGATGCTATATCTCAAGAGTCATAGGTTTTACAAACCAACTTGAATAATCGTTCGGTTGCCATTTACCCAAATTATAAATTACGAAGTGGTGTTTTTATCATCTTATAACGTATTTGCTCACAAGCCATCCAAAGGTTGGTTAAATTCTGACTCAATTCCCATTTCTGCTTCCAACACGTCATCAGACAAGCCCTCCGTCTCGTAGAGGCCTTCAGTGTACTCTTTCCATCAATCTTCTGTCACCCCTGCGCTTGACAATGGAATTCCCATTGCACATTTAACGTAGACGCCCTTACTTGTCATTTCAGAAAAAAAGTTGTTTTAACTTTCTTACATACTGAATCAATCTTTCCAAAGAACATTTCTTTTTAGATTTCTACACTTTTTTCCTGCAACCTGCATCCCTATACATCCTGTTCATTTCATTCCTAAGTGACTTATATTTCTGTATTCCTGAGTTTACATCAATATTTTTATATTTCCTTCTTTTGTCGGCCAGCTGAAGTATTTCTTCTGTTACCAATGTTTCTTCGCAATTACCTTCCTTGTACTTAAGTTCGTCGGCTCATCTTCTGTTACTGTCATTTTTAGAAACGACCTTTTTCTTTAGCTGAACTGTCTACTGGAGAATTCATTATCACCTTCAAACACATCTAATCAATTCTCAATACTTCAGTATTCCATTTCTTTCCACAATGATTGTTCCATTTGATTCTCTTAAACTTCCGCCTATTTCCCATCATTAATAAGTTGTGACCAGAATCTGTATCTGTTCCTGGGTTGCTCTACAATCCATTATTCTTTCAACAATATGTTGGCTACTGACAGCTGAAATTTATTGCAGAAATCGGTCTCGTTCCTCTTCCACTCGTATTACCAAGCCATTATTTCCTCACCTACTACCACGTTCCAATCCCCCATGATTGTTAAATTATAATCTTCCTTTATATAATGAACTACCGATTCAATATCAGCATACTTTCTCTGTTTCTTTATTTCCTGCTTGTGGCATCTGCATGTACACCTGAGCTATTGTTGCTGGCGTTGATTTGCTGTCGATTCTGATGAGAGAAACCCTGTGATTAAACTGTTTACAGTAACTCACTGTGTGCCCTACATTCCTATTCATAACGAATTCTACTCCAGTTATAACATTTTCTGCTGCATTTTTACCTCCCGCTTGGCAGTTCCCTCCCACATATCTGAATGTAATAGGGGAGGACTAATACGGAATGTTTTGCCGATGGAGAGATTATCATGACACTTTCTCAGTTCTAGGCCATATATCCCGTGCGTGCTCATTATGTGTGTCTAATGCTGTTTTCTTCCAGCGCTTTCTGCATCCTCACGCCGTTGATCATTACTGATTCTTCCACCCTTAGGTGCAGAGAACCATAAAACTGTCCGCCCACGTCCTTTTTGACAAGGCCATTGGTAAGAATGTGATTGATGGGATCGAACTCGGGTTTAAGGACGGTTTTGATTGCTAGTCAAAGACACTACCTTTCTTGTCTTCTTTCTGTTTATTTTCCGTTTTTCGTCAGTGGTTGTGTGTGGATGTCGCATTACGTCTTTCAGATTCCACCCATGAGAACTTCTTTTTTCTGGTCAGTCTTCTTATCGAACACCCGGAGCTACGGTACCGGCTTCCCGAGACCATACGGAAGTGTAGCAGAAATGCTCGTGGAACTTCTATGACACAAAAAAGACGATGTAGTTCTCAGGTAACCGTGTTGGGTAAATTTAGAGAACTTGTTTCAAAGGACGACTGTGGAGGCAATCTGCTACGACCATCGGGTCTCTCGCATAAGGACCACGAGAATAAGAAAAGAGATTAGGGTACGTACGAAGACAGTTTTTTTTCCTAGCTCAGTAAGCGAATGGAACAAGACATAAAAACTGTAATACAGATACGAAGTACCCTCCCCGATACACCTTACCGTGGCTTTGGAGTACTATTTAGGTGAAAATTTATTATTAGCGGAACTAGTAGAGCCTGCAGCTATGTTTTTTTATGAGACCCGAAAGGTCAGCGTTCATCATGCTCAGCCTGTGAAAAGGAGTCAGACGAATGGGAAACGTGAAAGTAACTGTTAAGCCTCGTTGCACAGTGCCATTGTGAGAGTTCGAATGAGGCAGAATAAAGACTCCAAGAAACTGATTCGTCATACAGGGACATTTCACTTCACAAAGGACAGGCTAACAGTGAAGAACACCTGTGTGAGACAAATATGCTTCAGAGAACGCCATTCAGTCGATGTTGTTGCAAATGAGAATCCAATAGTGTGTTTCTGTACAAAGGCAGGAAACTCGTAACCCATTCAGAAACGTCACGCCAGGATGTGCAGTCTTGCCAGAAAACGCCGGCTTGAGACATGACTCGCGAAATTTTCACAGTCCACTGATGACAGTACTACGCTGTGGGTGATCTGTGGTTGTAAAGGAAACCATGAGAAATCGGTAGACTGTTCAGATATTTTAGCCTGTTCATGGCTGATATCTCCCGCACCTGAGGAGGAGGATAATTGCACTAGTCACAAGGCCAGAATAGTGCATGAGGAGCATCGTGGTGAAATCTAAGTGATTCCCTGGCCACATATCGAGCACACCAGGAATGTCGAGAGCAAGCAAATAGTTCACAGGCCAACACCTAAAGGAAAGGTGTGGTTCGTGTGACGATACCTGGTGCCATTCATCCCTGACAAATCTCAGTAATTTGTGGAGACACTGCCACAGCAGCCGTTTCGTAACAGTGTTCATAACGTTCTGTCTGATCAACAGAAGCTATTTTACGGCGCATTTGGAAAAGTCAGACCGGCCAGAAAATGACACACGGTGGCGGGAATATCACTCATATGTTGCAATTTCTGACAAACATTTCACTTGACTAGTTTTGAAACGAAGTATTAGACTGTAATTTGGTGTTCTGTGACGAGGCACGACACACGTGTTCTGGTTTCGTCAGCCTTGTCACTCTTGATGCTCTGGAACATGACGCAGCAGTGATTCACCGTATTAGCAATATACGGATCCCTGCGGTCACACTGTAGCTGATTTTATTTTGTCATTGAATGGAACAAGAGTCTGACTGTTATGGAATATAAGCGACAGTTAACTTTATCTACTATTAGCAGCTTTATAGCTAATTCTCTCTCCAATGTAGATTCTTATTGGCTGCCAGGTCCGGATGGCATCCCAATCCGGTTTCACAGAGTGTGCGCTACGGCATTGCCCCATACTTAGCTTGCATTTATCGGGTACCTCTTGCTCAGTGAGAAGTCCCAAGCGACTGAAAACAAGCGCAGGTGACTACTTTATATAAGAAGGGTAACAGAACGGTCCTGCAGAGTTACACACATCATCCCTAACAGCGCTTTGCTGCGGAATTCTTTAACATAATCTCAGCTCGAATATAATTAATTTCCTACGGACCGAAAAACTTACACCCACGAATCAGCATGGTTTTGGAAAGAATCGCTCGTATGAAACTAGGCTTGCCCTTTTATCACATAATGTACTGCGAACTATGGATGAAGGGCAACCGGTAGAGTCCATATTTCTAGATTTTCGGAAAGCATTTGAAACTGTGCCCCCTGGCGGACTGTTAACGAAGGTACGAGCATATGAAATAGATTCCCAGATATGTGAGTGGCCTGAAGACTTCTTAAGTAACAGAACGCGGTATGTCGTCCTCGACGCCGGCTGTTCATCAGAGACAAGGCTATCGTCAGGACGGCCCAGGGAACTGTGATAGGACCGATATTATTTTTTATATACACAAATGATCTAGCGGACAGGGTGGGCGGCAATCTGTGGTTGCTTACTGTTGATGCTGTGGTGTACGGTAAGGTGTCGAAGTTGACCGACTGTAGGAGGATACAGGATGATTCAAACAAAATTTCTAATTGGTGTGACGAATGACAGCTAGCTCTAAATGTAGAAAAATGTAAGTTAATCTGGATGATTAGGAAAAACAAACCCCCTAATGTTCTGATACAACATTAGTAGTGTCCTACCTGGCACAATCACGTCGTTTAAATATACGGGCGTAACGCTGCAAAGTGATATGTATTGCGAATACATAGAAAAAAGGAGCCTTTATTGTGTGATTATATGATAGCGGAACACACACTGGTAGCAGTTACTTCAGTAAAATATCTGGGAGTATGCGTGCGGAACGATTTGAAGTGGAATGATCATATAAAATTGTTGGTAAGGCGGGTGCCAGGTTGAGATTCATTGAGAGAGTCCTTTGAAAATGTAGTCCATCAACAAAGGAGGTGGCTTACAAAACACTCGTTCGACCTATACTTGAGTATTGCTCATTAGAGTGGGATCCGTACCAGGTAGGGTTGACAGAGGAGATGGAGAAGATACAAAGAAGAGCGGCGCGCTTCGTCACGGGGTTATCTGGTAAGCGTGATAGCGTTACGGAGATGTTTAGCAAACTCAAGTGGCAGACTCTGCAAGAGAGGCGCTCTGCATCGCGGTGTAGCTTGCTGTCCAGGTTTCGAGAGGGTGCGTTTCTGGATGAGGTATCGAATATATTGCTTCCCCCTACTTATACCTCCCGAGGAGATCACGAATGTAAAATTAGAGAGATTCTAGCGCGCACGGAGGCTTTCCGGCAGTCGTTCTTCCCACGAACCATAAGCGACTGGAACAGGAAAGGGAGGTAATGACAGTGGCACGTAAAGTGCCCTCCGCCACACACCGCTGGGTGGCCTGCGGAGTATAAATGTAGATGTAGATATGAAATGGAACTAGCATTACGATAGGGAAGGCGAAGGGGCGATTTCGTTTCATTGCGAGAATTTGGGAAATTGTGGTTCATCTGTGAAGGAGATCGCTTGTAGGACGCTAGTACCACCTGTTATTGAGTACTGCTCGAGTGTTTCGGATCCACACGAGGTCGTAGTAGTGAAGGAAGACCTCGAAGCAGTTCACAAGCGGGCTGCTAGATTTGTTACTGGTAAGTTCGAACAACACACAAGTATTACGGAGGTGCTTCGGGAACTCAAACAGGAATCATTGGAGGGAAGGCGACGTTCTTTCTGAGGTGCACTATTGAGAAAATTTAGAGAACCAGCAATTGACTCTGGTTACAGAACGATTCTACTGACGCCAACATAAAATTTCGCGTAAAATTAGGGCTCGTACAGAGGCATATCAACTAATTTCTCCCTCTCTCTATCTGCGAATAGAAAGAGGAAAGGAAGTGACTAATAGTGCTAAGGGTACACTCCGCCTCTCACCGAACAGTTGCTTGCGGAGTATGAGTGTTGCTATAGAATTACCTCCATTGATCCATGACACCCCTTCTGATAGGTTTACTGCTGGTAGTTGTGATGTACACGTGCTGCTAGCTAATGAGCACGGACAGTAAAGCCAGTCCTTCTGAACATTCCACAGCCAACATAAGACGTTCTAACTAGTCAGACATGACCATAAAAGAGTACGCCAGTCGTTTGGAGCACTGAAGACAGTGTAGAACTGGCGCCAGGCGGTGACGTGACTCTCCAACGGTCACGTCAGTCAAGCCAGTAAAGTGGTGTGTTGCGCTAGGCGGTTGTACAGAACAGCGCAGTTGAATAGCTCAACGAGGAGACGTTACGGAATGGCAGAAGAGATATCGTGTTTGGACGTGCCCGTGACCACGCCGTGAATGACGTCGCCAGATTTCTCGGTGTATCAATTCGGACTGTCCAATGTATCTACGAGCAATAATGTACCGCCCACAGGCATGTAACACGGGGGAAGAACAGTGATCGCCGCACCTCGTCAGTGACGGTCGATTTCAAGACAGACAAGAAATGCTGCAGTCAGAGAATGCAGGTCCAACTCAATTGGTTTCTTAGTGAACATTGCGAAACGACATGTATGCAACGGACATTTGGAGACGGTCCGTCGCCCGGAAGTCCACTGCCCACAGTGGCACATAAAGCTGCTCGCCTTCAGTGACTGAAACAACACAGGAACAGGATAGCAGCTGACTGGAAACGCTTAGTGTGGTCTGATGGGGCGCGATTTTGCTAATTTTCAAATAATACAGGTGTCTAGCGCACCTACAATGGGGCTAGAATGAGATTTTCACTCTGCAGCGGAGTGTGCGCTGATATGAAACTTCCTGGCAGATTAAACCTGTGTACCGGACCGAGACTCGAACTCGGGACCTTTGTCTTTCGCGGTCAAGTGCTGTACCAACTGAGATAGTCAAGCACGACTCACGACCCGTCCTCACAGCTTCAATTCTGCCAGTACCTCGTCTCCTACCTTCCAAACTTCATGAAGCTCTTCTACGAATCTGGGGCATTTAACTCGTAGTATGCGGAGGGTGCAGCTCAAACCGAAGGTAGTTGTGTCATGTTTTAGTGGTATCTTTCGTACCATGCAATGGGCTCACTCATTCTGGTTACTGTAAACCAGAAATAGGACGTCTATTTCAATGTTCTCTGTGGCCAAAAATTGCCCTTTGTGCTACATCTTCATAATGGGCATCTTGTGGATACTCCATCCATGCTTTCAAGAGGCCAACGGTCATCGGTTCCTGGATCGACTAATACTCGGGCACACAGTCGCACCTCTGTTGACCCGCTAAATACGCTCTCGTAATCCCGTATAAAGATCTCTGTAATTTATTTCTCAACTCTGACATCAGTATTGCCTTAAATGCCTCTGTTTTACCGCTCATACATACTTCCTTCATCAGAACACGTTCTTGGAGGACGTCACAAATTCCGGATTGAGAGACTAATGAACTTGCTGTATAGTCCCTGAACCCCTAATCAGTCGACCAACATACTTATAGGAAATGCCTGGGACCATCTGAAACAATCTGTGCATCATAGCAATCAATATTCCCACAATTTGGTAGTTCGAAGGGATCTAATCGTCGAGTGGCTTCACCTGGATGGGGCATATCGGAAGGACGCTGTGGATAATTTTCCTCGAAGAATTTGGTAGATTATTGTCGAGGCGAGAGGCGGTGTTGTACGGTATTAGCGAACTGTCTCCTGTGGTTGACTAATTTTTTGTCCTATGTGCTTAGCATACTGTTTGTTTACATTAAATGTCCGCCATCCATTGACAACGCTTCATACTTACGACGCCTTTAATGCTAACTTCAGAGTCAAGCCCAGATTTTACCCTACCAAAATGAAACACACTACAACCTTCTTACGTATATTGTTGTACTTGCGAAGAAACTCCAAAAATGGTTCAAATGGCTCTGAGGACTATGGGACTTAACATCTATGGTCATCAGTCCCCTAGAACTTAGAACTACTTAAACCTAACTAACCTAAGGACATCATGCAACACCCAGTCATCACGGGGCAGAGAAAATCCCTGACCCCGCCGGGAATGAAGAAACTTCGTCTAGCTCTGTGTTGCACCAGTAACCAAAGAGAGTGAATACTTTGATTGCCACATCGCTTTGCGCACGGCCAGTCGGTGTCAAACAGTGTCAAACATAACCGTCAAAGCCTCACAATAAACCTGTCATACTGCTGCAAATGGCGTGCTGAAGTTCTTATTCTCTCTAAGAGTGTTATGGCTCTCCTTGACATTCCAGTACAACTACAGTCCTTGGAACAAATTTTATTTGTTCGAAGAAGCCACCTATTTGGAGAATGAATGAAGTGGTGGTAGTGGTGGTGGTGGTGGTGGTGGTGGTGGTGGTGGTATTATTATTATGTATAGGGAGGTCATCAGCGCCCTTACTAAACTAACTGAAGACGAATGTGGTCAATTTTGAAATTTGTCCCAAAAGGTAAAACATAAAATTAAATTCTCAGGTACCCTGCTATAATTTTATCACACACACACACACATACACACACACACACACACACACACACACACACACACACACACACACTCACTCACTCACACTCTTGCAGACATACTCGCTCTTTCACGCGGAGACCCATAATGTTTATCCCTCAAGTCATTGTGTTGTCAAAATAAAACTACGCGACAGCTAAACTAATGTAACAAAGAACCGTGCCTGGTCGATCAACTGGGAAATAATAGATGAACCAAGCGCTCTGTAAATACAATAAAATTTTGTATCTAAGAAAGAATGTAGGTCAGATGTCACACAGAATTTTAAAACACGAACATCACATCACATTCATTGTGTCCCAAAATGTAGGTCAGTTCAGATGGTGAATTGGTTGCAGCCCTTCTACACTGATCAGCCAGAACATTATGACCATCTACCTAATAGCTAGTATGTCCACCTTTGGCACGCATAATAGGGGCGACGTGACATGGCATGGAAGCAGTGAGGCCTTGGTAAGTCGCTGGAGGGAGCTGGCACCACACCTACACACACAAATCACCTAATTCCCATGAATTACGAGGAGGAGGCGATGAGCTCTGACGCCAATTTCAATCACATCCCAGATGTGTTCGATAAAGTTCAGATCTAGTGAGTTAGGGGGCCAGGGCCAGCACATCACTTCGAACTCGCCATTGTGTTCCTGGAACCACTCTATCACTATTCTGGTCTTGTGACATGGCGCATGAAGGGGTGTACGTTGTCTGCAAGCAGTGTACGATACTTCTTGGCCGTCATGGTGCCTTGCACGAGCCCCTCTGGAGTCACCGCCAGCTCGTTTCCGTCCCGTAGCACAGGTGTCAAGGAGCTGTTCGCCTGGAAGACGATGGATTCGCGCTGTCCGATCGGCACGATGTATCTGGATTCATCAGACCATGCAACGCTCTACCACTGCACCAACGTCCCGTGTCGATGGCCACGTGCCTGTTTTAGTCGTAGTTGCGGTTGTCGAGGTGTTAACATCAGCACGTGCATGCGTCGTCGGCTGCAGAGGCCCATCGTTAGTAGTATTCGGTGCACTGTTTGTTTAGATACACTTGTACTCTGTCCAGCATTAAAGTCTGATGTTAGCCCTGCCACAGTTTACTGCCTGTCCTGTTTTACCAATCTGCCAGCCTATAACGTTCGGCATTTGTAACGAGCGGTGGCAGTCCTTGTCCACGACGTCTGGGCGTGGTTCCATCTTGGTTTCGTCACGTGTTGTGACACCACAGCACTCCTCGAACACCGGACAAGTCGCGCAGTTTCCGGAATGCTCGTGCCGAGCCCCCGCACTATCATAATCTGCCCTCGGTCAAACCCTGATAGATCGCGCGCCTTTCCCATTCTACACACGGGCAGCACTCTCACTTGTACTACACATCTGGCCATTGAAATTGCTACACCACGAAGATGACGTGCTACAGATGCAAAATTTAACCGACAGGAAGAAGATGCTGTGATATGCAAATGATTAGCTTTTCAGAGCATTCACACAAGGTTGGCGCCGGTGGCGACACCTACAACGTGCTGGCATGAGGAAAGTTTCCAGCCGATTTCTCATACACAAACAGCAGTTGACCGGCGTTGCCTGGTGAAACGTTGTTGTGATGCCTCGTGTAAGGAAGAGAAATGCGTACCATCACGTTTCCGACTTTGATAAAGGTCGGATTGTAGCCTATCGCGATTGCAGTTTATCGTATCACGACATTGCTGCTAGAGTTGGTCTAGAACCAATGACTGTTAGCAGAAAATTGAATCGGTGGGTTCAGGAGGGTAATACGGAACGCCGTTCTGGATCCCAACGGCCTCGTACCTATAGCAGTCGAGATGACAGCCATCTTATCCGCATGGTTGTAACGGATCGTGCAGCCACGTCTTGATCCCTGAGTCAACAGATGGGGACGTTTGTAAGACAACAACCATCTGCACGAACAGTTCGACGACGTTTGCAGCAGCATGGACTATCAGCTTGGAGACCATGACTGCGGTTACCCTTGACGCAGCATCACAGACAGGAGCGCCTGCTATGGTATACTCAACGACGAACCTGGGTGCACGAATGGCAAAACGTCATTTTTTAGGATGAATCCAGGTTCAGTTTACAGCATCATGATGGTCGCATCCGTGTTTGGCGACATCGCGGTGAACGCACATTGGAAGCGTGTATTCGTCATCGCCGTAGTGGCGTATCATCCGGCGTGATGGTATGGGGTGCCATTGGTTACACGTCTCGGTCACTTCTTGTTCGCATTGACGGCACTTTGAACAGTGGGCGTTACATTTCAGATGTGTTACTACCCGTGGCTCTACCCTTCATTCGCTCCCTGCTGAAACCCTACATTTCAGCAGGATAATGCACGACCGCATGTTGCAGGTCCTGTACGGGCCTTTCTGGATACAGAAAATGTTCGACTGCTGCCCTGGCCAGCACATTCTCCAGATCTCTCACCAATTGAAAACGTCTGGTCAATGGTGACCGAGCAACTGGCTCGTCACGATACACCAGTCACTACTCTTGATGAAGTGTGATATCGTGTTGAAGCTGCATGGGCAGCTGTACCTGTACACTCCATCCAAGCTCTGTTTGACTCAATGCCTAGGCGTATCAAGGCCGGTTATTACGGCCAGAGATGGTTGTTCTGGGTACTGATTTCTCAGGATCTATGCACCCAAATTGCGTGAAAATGTAATCACATGTCAGTTCTAGTATAATAGATTTGTCCAATGAATACCCGTTTATCATCTGCATTTCTTCTTGGTGTAGCAATTTTAATGGCCAGTAGTGTACATTCACCGTGCCTGTGTCTGACAAGCGGTCATTCCTCGCCAGGTTACTCTGCTATCGCCTGGACAGGTTTATATCGGTAGTAGGTCTGTGGTCATAATGTTCTGGCTGATCAGTGTATTTTTATGTAAAACGCGTTCTGTTAGAACGAGGTGCACAGATACTCCTCTTACACAAGTACTGCAAATTTGTGGATCCTCCTGCCGGAGGAGGAATCCTTGTGTCGGAGAAATCCGGAGTCGCGTTTCAGGAGGAAGGCCACGGCCGTGTCGTTTGTTTCACCGACTGCAGCTTGTTGGTTCTCAGTCCTAACCACTCCTCCCACAGACACATCATCCTGTACTTGAACAACAAGGTGACTGCATGTACAGGGGCAGAACGTTGGGAAATTGTATTTTACAAGCAAGCGCCCTACGTTGCTTCATCTGCTGCCTCATTACGTAAATTTCCCGCGTGTCCAGGTACCCAGCAAAATGACACGCTTGCCCTGTCTCTATAAGAGGAAAAGGTTGTCGTGAATCATCTGACTAGATTTTTTTCTGTTGGGTATATGTGATGGACAACCTGAAGGCACTTGATGGATGGATGGATGGATGGATGGAGTAGTGAAGACAATGGACTCGTAATTTACAGTAGTATTGTTCATATCCTTTACTGTCATATTGATTTAAGTTTTGCGATGTGCCTCAAAATTGTGTCTGGCGAATTTCGTGGCATTTCTTTCAACGTATCCACAGCAAATTACCTCTCCAATCCTAAAATCGTCTATGTCTAGTGACAGTGGTGTGGCACTGCGTTATTACGTTGGACTTGGATTCAAGAGGACGGCGGTTCAGATCCGGTTCTCCTAAATCACTTAAGGCAAAGAGCAGGATGATTTCTTTGAAAATGGCGTGGCCAAATTCAGTAATAGTATGCTTTCAGCTGTTCTACCGAGTTGTTGTTTCTATTTCATGCACACTGTTTCGAAGGCCGACCCAGCCGTGGCTTTACGTGCTGAGTTCTGATGTTACGTGTACTCGCTTCAAGGGCTCCAAACAAGCAACGAGTACACACACCTGTAAAAATTGCAGCACGTTAAGAAGCTAGCGAGCCGGTCGTCAAAATATTCTTCATAAAATGGAAAAGACAACTCGGCAGAACACTCTGAGGCACCCCCCCTGCGGGTCCGGGGATTAGAATAGGCCCGAGGTATTCCTGCCTGTCGTAAGAGGCGACTAAAAGGAGTCCATCCCCCTCACGGGGGTAGTTAGCACCTGCGTCCGGAGACGGACGATTCCTCGACCTATTATTGTGGTCTTTTTGGTTTTTCCCTTCTCGTTTCTTCCTTCCTTTTGTTGGTTCCTTTCTTTGCTCTTCTCCACCTCACTGTCTTCCTTACTCTTTCCCTTGACTTCTCCTTGCCTTCTTCTCCTTGCATTCTCATTGCCTTCTTCTCCTTGCCTTCTCTGGTCTCCGCCTCGGCGTTTGAGACAGTCTGTCCTCTTTCTCCCTCTCTCTTCTTTTTCCTCTTCTTCCTTCCTCCCTGTGCGTGCCTGAAGGCCGACCCACGCGTTCGCACGCGTAGCCGGTGACGGGGTAACGCGTAAGTCCCCGCCCTGGGTAGACATGTAAGGCACGCGCGTACCCCCTGGTAAAGGCCAGGCCCGGGGAGGGGTGATTGCCTGAGCTGACACCTTCTGACCATGCCGATTGGTCCCTCCGTCTGTTTCTCGGGAGGTGTGACCTGAGGTGTAAACATTCACCTAAGGCGGAAGTGCCCTCTGAGAGGGTCCCCACAAGGAAGGAGCGCGCCATCGGAGACGCTGGCAATCATGGGGGATTCCTCCGCAATGGATTCTACTCCATCTCTCTCGACTTCGACCCAAAAACGGAAACGTGACCAGCCAACAGTGACAAAAGTACTACCGCCTGCCCCACAGTTCCTCGTAGTTTCTCGATCTGAGGACGGAAAGGATTTTTCCTCTGTCAACCCTTTCGTTATTCAGAAGGGCGTAGATGCCATAGCCGGATCTGTCAAATCTTGTACCAGGTTGCGTAACGGTACCTTATTACTAGAAACTGAGAATGCCTTTCAGGCACAAAAACTGCTTCGGGCCACACTCCTGTACACGTTCCCTGTCCGGGTGGAGGCCCACCGAACTTTGAATTCGTCTCGTGGTATAGTCTATACTAGCTCCCTCGACGGATTGACTGACGAGGAGCTTCAATCTTTCCTCGATGAGCAGGGTGTGACGGCTGTCCATAGGGTCATGAAAAAGGTCAACAATGACCTTGTACCGACCCGGACACTTTTCTTGACCTTCGATAGTGTTAAGCTGCCATCGCGCATCAAGGCGGGCTACGAGGTTATTTCTGTTCGCCCCTATGTCCCGACACCTACGCGCTGCTACCAGTGTCAGCGTTTCAATCACACTCGACAGTCTTGTTCCAATGCGGCTAAATGTGTCACTTGTGGCAGGGATGCCCATGAGGGTGACTGTCCACCTCCGTCTCCTCGTTGTGTGAACTGTCAGGGTGACCATGCCGCATCCTCCCGCGACTGTCCTGTCTATAAGGAAGAACGCTGTATCCAAGAAATTCGGGTCAAAGAGAAAGTGTCCACCTCGGCTGCTCGCAAGCTATTGGCTAGTAGGAAGCCCACGCTGCTCCCAGCGGGGAAATACAGTACTGTCCTCGCCTCTCCTCGGACTACCCGGGAGGTAGCAACCCAGACATGCGATCTGACCATCAGCACCACGGTCGTCCGTTCGGCCAGTGCTAAGATCGCGCGGTCGACGTCTCCTCTTCCTCCCATCACCCCACAGACACCAGCCCCTTCCTCAGCTTCTGCTAAGACGAAGACCCCGAAGTCAGATGCACGGGCCTTCAAGAAGGAACCATCCCGTGCAGACTTCCTCCGTACCTCGACCTCCCAGCCTTCGACCGGTACTTCCACCAAACGTCCTTCCAAAAAGGCGCATAGGAAGCACAGTTCTCTTTCTCCGCCACGGCGCATTTCTTCTCCTGCGCCACCCAGCGGTTGCCGCCCCAGGCCGTCATCCGTTTCGCCTGGCCGCGCCGCTGGTAGCCGTACATCTGGCCGTTCACCGGCGGAGGAAGCTCCCCCTCCCGGCCATCCTCCCGAGATGGCCGATGACCCTATAGACCCAATGGACGATGACTGTCCGCCTACTGATAGCGGCGGCAGTGCTCGCTCGAAGCCAGGCCCTAAGCGGCCTTCGAGGTGACCCCTTCTATCATCTTCCTTTTCTTACGATGGCACTTATTCACTGGAATATTCGCAGCATTCGCTCCAACCGAGAGGACTTGAAGTTGCTGCTCCGCTTGCACCGTCCGCTCATCGTAGCCCTCCAGGAAACGAAGCTACGCCCATGCGATCAAATTGCCTTGGCACACTACACCTCTGTGCGTTTTGACCTACCCCCTGTGGTAGGTATCCCAGCTCATGGAGGGGTTATGTTGCTGGTCCGGGATGATATTTACTACGATCCCATCACGTTGCACACCGGCCTGCAGGCAGTTGCCATCCGCATTACTCTCCCCACTTTTACGTTTTCCTTTTGTACCGTTTACACTCCATCGTCATCTGCCGTTACCAGGGCAGACGTGATGCAACTTATTGCTCAGCTACCTGCACCATTTTTGTTAACTGGAGACTTCAATGCCCACCATCCCCTTTGGGGCTCTCCAGCATCCTGCCCGAGGGGCTCCTTGTTAGCAGACCTTTTCAACCAGCTCGATCTTGTCTGCCTCAATACTGGCGCCCCTACTTTCCTTTCGGACACATCTCACACCTATTCCCATTTAGACCTCTCTATATGTACTCCCCAACTTGCACGCCGGTTTGAGTGGTATGCACTTTCTGATACATATTCGAGCGACCACTTCCCGTGTGTTATCCATCTCCTGCAGCATACCCCCTCTCCGTGCTTCTCTAATTGGACCATCTCCAAGGCAGACTGGGGGCTCTTCTCTTCCAGGGCGACCTTTCAGGGTCAAACCTTCCCAAGCTGCGATCGTCAGGTCGCACACCTCACGGAAGTCATTCTCGCTGCTGCTGAATATTCCATCCCTCACCCTCCTTCTTCTCCACGTCGCGTACCGGTCCCCTGGTGGACCGCAGCATGTAGAGACGCTTTACGTGCTCGTCGACGTGCTTTACGCACATTTAAACGCCACCCTACAGTGGCGAATTGTATCAATTATAAGCGATTACGTGCTCAGTGTCGTCGTATTATCAAAGAAAGCAAGAAAGCCAGCTGGGCTGCTTTCACAAGCACATTCAACGGTTTTACTCCTTCTTCTGTTGTCTGGGGTAGCCTGCGCCGGCTATCTGGCACTAAGGTCCACTCACCAGTTTCTGGCTTGAAGGTCGCGAATGACGTCCTTGTGGCCCCTGAGGCTGTCCCCAATGCCTTCGGCCGCTTTTTCGCAGAGGTTTCGAGCTCCGCTCATTACCACCCTGCCTTCCTCCCCCGCAAACAGGCAGAGGAGGCTAGGCCACCTAACTTCTGCTCCTCGAATTGTGAAAGTTATAATGCCCCATTCACCATGCGGGAACTCGAAAACGCACTTGGCCGATCACGGTCCTCCGCTCCAGGGCCAGATTCTATTCATATTCAGATGCTGAAGAACCTTTCTCCTGCGGGTAAAGGTTTTCTTCTTCGTACATACAATCGCATCTGGATTGAGGGACATGTTCCCGCATGCTGGCGCGAGTCTATTGTTGTCCTGATTCCTAAGCCGGGGAAGGACAAGCACTTCCCTTCCAGTTATCGACCTATCTCGCTTACCAGCTGTGTCTGTAAAGTGATGGAGCGAATGGTTAACTCTCGATTGGTTTGGCTGCTCGAGTCTCGACGCCTACTTACCAATGTACAATGTGGATTTCGTAGGCGCCGCTCTGCTGTTGACCATCTGGTTACCTTGTCGACCTTCATTATGAATAACTTCTTGCGGAAGCGCCCGACCGCGGCTGTGTTCTTTGATTTGGAGAAGGCTTACGACACCTGTTGGAGGGCGGGCATTTTCCGCACCATGCATACATGGGGCCTTCGCGGTCGCCTCCCTCTTTTTATTCGTTCCTTTTTAATGGATCGACAGTTCAGGGTACGTGTGGGTTCTGTCCTGTCCGACACCTTTCGCCAGGAGAATGGGGTGCCACAGGGCTCAGTTTTGAGCGTCGCTCTCTTCGCCATCGCGATCAATCCAATAATGGATTGCCTCCCAGCTGATGTATCAGGCTCCCTTTTCGTGGACGATTTTACCATCTATTGCAGCGCGCAGTGTACACGTGTCCTGGAGCGCTGTCTTCAGCGTTCTCTTGACCGTCTTTACTCCTGGAGTGTCGCCAATGGCTTCCGTTTTTCTGCCGAGAAGACGGTCTGTATTAACTTCTGGCGCTACAAAGAGTTTCTCCCACCGTCCTTACGACTCGGTCCCGTTGCTCTCCCAATCGTGGAGACAACCAAATTTTTAGGCCTTACCTTTGACAGGAAACTTAGCTGGTCTCCACATGTCATATTTGGCCGCCCGTTGTACCCGTTCTTTAAATGTCCTCCGTGTTCTCAGCGGTATGTCGTGGGGAGCGGATCGAACCGTCCTACTTCGTCTATATCGGTCGATCGTCCGCTCCAAGCTGGATTATGGGAGCTTCGTATACTTCTCTGCACGGCCATCCATCTTACGCCGCCTCAACTCCATACAACATCGGGGTTTACGACTTGCGATCGGAGCATTTTATACCAGTCCCGTAGAGAGTCTTCATGCTGACGCTGGCGAATTGCCACTCACCTACCGGAGCGATATACTGCTTTGTCGGTATGCCTGTCGGCTACTGTCAATGCCCGACCATCCGTCTTATCGTTCCTTTTTTGACGACTCTCTTGACCGTCAGTACGGGTTGTATGTCTCTGCCCTGCTACCCCCTGGAGTTTGCTTTCGTCGCCTCCTTCAACACCTTAATTTTTCACTCCCTGCAACCTTTAGAGTGGGCGAGAGCCACACGCCACCTTGGCTCCAGGCTCAGGTCCGCGTTCACCTTGACCTCAGCTCGCTCCCAAAAGAGGTCACCCCCGGTTCGGTCTACCACTCCCGTTTTTTGGAACTTCGTTCGAAGTTCATCAACATGACTTTCATTTATACAGATGGCTCTAAGACCAATGACGGGGTCGGGTGTTCCTTTATCGTCGGGGCACAAAGTTTCAACTACCGGCTCCATGGCCATTGTTCGGTCTTCACAGCTGAGCTCTTTGCCCTCTACCAGGCTGTTCTTTACATCTGCCGCCACCGACATTCTGCTTATGTCATCTGCTCAGATTCCCTGAGCGCCATCCAGAGCCTCAGTGATCCGTACCCGGTTCACCCTTTCGTACACCGGATCCAACGCTCTCTTCAGCAGCTGGTGGACGTCGGTTCTCCGGTTAGCTTTATGTGGGTTCCTGGCCATGTCGGTATCCCTGGGAACGAAGCTGCAGATGCCGCGGCCAAGGCTGCGGTCCTCCAGCCTCGGACAGCTTCTTGTTGTGTCCCTTCGTCCGATTTTAGCAGGGTCATTTGTCGGCGAATTGTATCGCTGTGGCATGCCGATTGGGCTGCACTTACCGACAACAAGCTTCGGGCCTTAAAACCTCTTCCCGTGGCTTGGACGTCCTCCTCACGCCCTTCTCGGCGGGAGGAGGTCGTTTTAGCCCGGTTAAGAATTGGACACTGCCGGTTCAGCCATCGCCATCTGCTGACGGCTGCGCCGGCGCCGTTCTGCTCATGTGGGCACTTGCTGACGGTTAGACACATTTTGATGTCCTGTCCAGATCTTAACACACTGCGCCTCGATCTTCACCTGCCAAATACTTTCGATGCCATTTTAGCGGATGACCCACGAGCAGCTGCTCGTGTTCTTCGTTTTATCAATTTGACAAACCTCGCTAAGGACATTTGATGATGCTGTTTTTTAATCCTATGCCTGTCAGTCTGTCTTTTATCGTGTTTTCCCTTTTAGTTGTTGTTGTCAACTTGTGCCTCGCGGTGCATTCTTAGAGTAGTCAGGGCGCTAATGACCATTGAAGTTGTGCGCCCTAAAACCACAAAAAAAAAAAAACTCTGAGGCACACTATCGATCAACAGCGCTGAGAAAACCTGATATCACACGGCCGAATTCCTTTGTCTTTCTCCAACCTAAGATTATGTTCAGTCTATAAAAATCATGTTGGTGTAACGTTATACCGTAATCTTCCTTTCTATGTCTAATCAATCGTCTAGTTAAACTCTTAGATTCACCCCTACGGAGATACCGACCCAGAAGGCTAGACACGAATGCAAGGTTGCACTCCAAACTTCCGTTGCTCAAGATCATAAATTCATAATGCTTTGGAGATTTCTATGTTTGTGCTCAGTACGTATGTTAGTTATCAAAAATCTAGGATTCATGCATTGCAAACGAAACTTGAATACGATAGTGAACTATTACATGTAATGTAAGTGTAGAAGAATAATACCTAAACCCAAGATTCTCTTCTGGGTAGTTATTTTCGTTGTTTTCTTTTAAACACCACATCCAACAGTTAGCTTTAAAGGTTGTGATGGCCTCTGTACTTGGCGACGCATTCCGCATTTCGTGCATATATAGCAGCATTTTACGCATTAACAATTTATCTATTCGTGTAGGTGGTGCTGGAGTAGCAAGCAATTAAAAATATCTTAAGGCCGAGAAAGTTTACTAACATCATGAAATTCCAGACTTGACAGAATCAAATTACTCGTGGCGAATAAAACAATAACATTCCCTGAAATTTTAGCGTGTGTCATCGGTGCGAACAGGTCTAAGACCTGGTATCCTACATGGGCGTAGCGACCTATAGTTTCCATTATAGCGCGATAAGATATTCCCTATAAAGTATTAGTAACCAACTTCTGTTTGTAGTTGCTACAAACCACTTCAAAACACTTCTTCTTATGTTACTCGTAGATTCTAGTGCAATACCGCCAATCGTACGTAAGTAGTTCTCTGAACGTAATGCAGGACTTATGTGTAATTCCTATTTATATAATTTATGCTGACTGTATCCCACTCCGACGTTATCCTTTTACTCAAGGCTCGCCCATTCTATATGTAGAACTTATTTGTTTTGCGTGACGTCCTTCCTGAAGCCACACGGTAAGCTTGGTTAATGGTAATGAACTTCAGGGGTAGGAAATCGCCAAGACTCAATAATAAATATGTCTACAGTACCAGGCCGAACACTGTTTTAATCTGCGTGACACCCGCTTTAATCAAAACTGAGTGAAGGTATCTGTGTTAAATTTCAAAACTCACCATGATGACTTTTGACACCCGGAAACTTACCTCTCGCCAGCGGTGATCCTACCGCCTGAGGTGGGTAGCTTTACAGTGCTAGTTTAGGTTGTGTGTGTGCGTTCAGCAGAGGAGAGGGGCAGGCGAAAAGCTAGTGCGGAAGGTGACCTCGCTTGCCAAACGAGCAAGATATTACGCAAAACGCACCTGCAAGATATAAACATAATTATTTGTCGTCTTGGAAGGAAACAAGTATTTTCTTTGTAGTAGCGAAATACGAAAAACATTCGCGACTTTTCCACCAACTTCACTGTCATTTCACGTCGCCTTCACTCTCGGCGCAAGACAGACCATGGACCGGTGATTTACCAACAAACGACGCTTTAAAATTCCGTGCTCCATCGTAGACGTATCACAAGCAGAAAGAGCTTCTGCTGTTTAGTAGGAACTAAG
Organism: Schistocerca cancellata; assembly: GCF_023864275.1. Taxonomy (NCBI): domain Eukaryota; kingdom Metazoa; phylum Arthropoda; class Insecta; order Orthoptera; family Acrididae; genus Schistocerca; species Schistocerca cancellata. The sequence continues at coordinate 428,253,601 of NC_064630.1, read as the reverse complement.
CCATTAGTTACTTTGCGTCATTAACGGGTACGGACAGTTTGTGCCTGTTAATTTTCAGGTCAGACGCTAATCACTTCGAAGTTCTTCTGGCGCATGTGTGAGTTAAGGTACAGCGTTTTCTGTATCTTGCTCGAAAAGACCTGTTTGGGGTATCGCATGCGGAAAATTTATGATGTAGATTTGGAAAGAAATTAGTCGTTTTGTATTTGCTTTCTCTGAATAACGAAGAATCGGAGACAATGTATCGGACTCACATTTCAGACCACATTCATTTTTCTTCATTGCGGTGTGGTTCACGAGTACAAACGTAACGGCGAGAAAATACGCGACTCATCTTAGTATTTCCTGTTACTTGCAATAAGGTCGCGCTTGAATTCCCTTCCTTTCCAGGATAACACTTTAAGATAACAGGTGAAACTGTGCCCAAAATGGAGTTGTCCACAAATACATAAAGTTGTGAGTGATTTGTACTATCATGCACTCTGAGCAGAACAAACATAGTACGGTGCGAAACTTGGAAAAGACGCTCTCCCGAGAGAGATAATGTGGTAATCGCCGTAAATGACATTGATCTGGATATTCACTCATACAAGGCAAGAATTCTTGTGGCAGTTATCGCATCCAACAAGTTGATTCTCCTGCTATGGCCTCATCATCGAAGCTGTTTACATAGGACTCCACGAAATAACTCACTTGTGCCAGCCGGGGCTAAACAGTGAATGTTCCATCTACATCTACATGGTTACTCTGCAATAAGTGCCTGACAGAGGGTTCATCGAACCACTCATACTACTACTCTGCCATTCCACTCTCGAATGGCGCGTGGAAAAAAGGCTAAATCTTTGCGTTCTGGCTCTCATTTCTCTTATTTTATTATGATGATCATTTCTCCCTACATACGTGGGTGTCAACAAAATATTTTCGCATTCGGAAGAGAAAGTTGGTGATTCAAATTTTCGTAAATAGATCTCGCCGCAAAGAAAACCGCCTTTATTTCAGTGTCTTCCACCCCAACTCACGTATCATATCAGACACACTCTCACCCCTATTGCGCGATGAAACGAAACGAGCTGCCCTTCTTTGCACTCTTTCGATGTCCTCCGTCAATTCTACCTGGTAAGGATCCCAAACCGCGCAGCAGTATTCCAGCAGAGGACGGACAAGTGTAATGTACGCTGTCTCTTTAGTGGGTTTGTCTCATCTTCTAAGTTTTCCTGCCAACAAAGTGCAGTCTTTGTTTCGCCTTCCCCACAACATTCATTATCTATGTGGTCTTTCCAATTTAAGTTACTCGTAATTGTAATTCCTAGGTATTTAGTCGCTACCGGTAAATTATTAGCAATGCCTTTCTATGTGAAGACACACACTGTCGTCCAGCAGAATCATACCCATAAACCCCCCCCCCCCCCCCCCCAGAATCATACCCATTGTCAGTATTCCAGATAGTGGCGCGCACACGCGTGAAGTTCCAGCTACTGTTTTTGAGACCTTCCGGCTTCATATGACTGATATTTCTGTCTCAGGGTGAGGCTGTTGCCGCATTCTATCAAACACTTCTGAGGGAATAAAATTCCCGCGAATGGGTTGTCGTACTGCGGAATACTGTCTTTCACTGGACATGTGGTGCCACCTTCTAGAAATACGTGGACGCGAAATTTAGAACTGTATTCGGTATTTAGGATATGATATTTATTTACTAAAACACCCTCGTATCACGGTAAAGGCACACATTAATCTTTAAAATAAGGTCTATAGGAATTGAAAGTAAAACTATGCCAACAGATGTGATTAAGAAATTTTGATCAGCCAATGTGTCGAAAACTTCGACCAGTACGTAATGACAGTAATGGCACTTCTGGAAGACATTCGATACAGTTCCACATTGTTCAGTGAACAAAACAAGTGTTCGAGTATTGGACCAGATTAGCGACTGAATTCGAGACACGTCTTTCTTAATAGTAATTTTAGGAATACACCTAAGGGAATGGAATAAGTCTATCACCACTTACAATATATACAGGGTGAAACGGTTATAAGCGCAAATATTTCTATTGGTGACTGCAGACAATGTACTGAATAACACTACATCAGTATTTACTTCACTTTCAGACTAATAATTATAGCTATTGGGAGTAGTATGTTTTTAGGTTGGTTAGTACCTCCAATGACATTTGGCAAGGGGTACCCACTAATACTTAGCATGAAAGTGTGTATGCAAAGCAGTTAGCCTATATGACAGGTGTAGTCCACTTAGTGTACAGTTACGACTGTGCAGGAAACATCAGGTAGTAAATTATGTGGCATGTTTACGGGAAGACTGTTACATGTAACGAAAAAAGGTCAACACACTGAATTGCGTACATATTAAGGTACCACGTATAAAAATATCTGCAGTTATACCTGTTACTCTGTATGAAATATGATCTAGTGGATAACGTTACAGGCTTCATGAGGCTATTGATAGACGATGCTGTTAGAGGACGGTTGCACCGCCATTGTTGTGGTCTTCAGTCCTGAGACTGGTTTGATGCAGCTCTCCATGCTACTCTATCCTGTGCAAGCTTCATCTCCCAGTACCTTCTGCAACCTACATCCTTCTGAATCTGCTTTGCTGCTTTGTGTATTCTCCCTCTATGATTTGGTGATCCCTTGATGTCTCAGAACATGTCCTACCAACCGATCCCTTCTTCTAGTCAAGGTGTGCCACAAATTTCTCTTCTCCCTAATTCTATTCAATACCTTCTCATTAGTTATGTGATCTACCCATCTAATCTTCAGCATTCTTCTGTAGCACCATATTTCGAAAGCTTCTATTCTCTTCTTGTCCAAACTATTTATCGTCCACGTTTCACTTCCATACATGGCTACACTCCATACAAATACTTTCAGAAACGACTTCCTGACATTTGAACCTATACCCGATGTTAACAAATTTCTCTTCTTCAGAAACGCTTTCCTTGCCATTGCCAGTCTACATTTTATATCCTCTCTACTTCGACCACCATCAGTTATTTAACTCACCAAATAGCAAAACTCATCTACTACTTTAAGTGTCTCATTTCCTAATCTAATCCCCTCAGCATCACCCGACTTAATTCGACTACATTCCATTATCCTTGTTTTGCTTTTGTTGATGTTTATCTTATATCCTCCTTTCAAGACACTGTCCATTCCGTTCAACTGCTCTTCCAAGTCCTTTTGCTGTCTCTGACAGAATTACAATGTCATCGGCGAACCTCAAAGTTTTTATTTCTTCTCCATGGATTTTAATACCTACTCCGAATTCTTCTTTTGTTTCCTTTATTGCTTGCTCAATATATAGATTGAATAACATCGGGGAGAGGCTACAACCCTGACTCACTCCCTTCCAAATCACTGCTTCCCTTTCATGTCCCTCGACTCTTATAACTGCCATCTGGTTTCTGTAAGAATTGTAAATAGCCTTTCGCTCCCTGTATTTTACCCCTGCGACCTTTTGAATTTGAAAGAGAATATTCCAGTCAACATTGTCAAAAGCTTTCTCTAAGTCTACAAATGCTAGAAACGTAGGTTTGCCTTTCCTTAATCTAGCTTCTAAGATACGTCGTAGAGTCAGTATTGCTTCACGTGTTCCAATATTTCTACGGAATCCAAACTGATCTTCCCCGAGGTCGGCTTCTACTAGTTTTTCCATTCGTCTGTAAAGAATTTCGAAAGAATTCGCGTTAGTATTTTGCAGCCGTTACTTATTAAACTGATAGTTCGGTAATTTTCACATCTGTCAACACCTGCTTTCTTTGGGATTGGAATTATTATATTCTTCTTGAAATCTGAGGGTATTTCGCCTGTCTCATACATCTTGCTCACCAGATGGTAGAGTTTTGTCAGGGCTGGCTCTCCCAAGGCTATCAGTAGTTCTAACGGAATGTTGTCTACTCCCGGGGCCTTGTTTCGGCTTAGATCATTCAGTGCTCTGTCAAACTCTTCACGCAGTATCATATCTCCCATTTCATCTTCACCTCCAATTTCATCTTCATCTACATCCTCTTCCATTTCCAAAATATTGTCCTCAAGTACATCGCCCTTTATAGACCCCTCTATATACTCCTTCCACCTTTCTGCTTTCCCTTCTTTGCTTAGAACTGGGTTTCCATCTGAGCTCTTGATATTCATACAAGTGGTTCTCTATTCTCCAAAGGTCTCTCTAATTTTTATGTAGGCAGTATCTATCTTATCCCTAGTGAGATATGCCTCTACATCCTTATATATGTCCTCTAGCCATCCCTGCTTAGCCATTTTGCACTTCCTGTCGGTCTCATTTTTGAGACGTTTGTATTCCTTTCTGCCTGCTTCATTTACAGCATTTTTATATTTTCTCCTTTCATCAATTAAATTCAATATATCTTCTGTTACCCAAGGATTTTTAGTAGCCCTCGTCTTTTTACTTAGTTGATCCTCTGCTGCCTTCACTATTTCATCCCCCAAAGCTACCTATTCTTCTTCTACTGTATTTCTTTTCGCCATTTCTGTCAATCGTTCCCTAATGTTTTCCCTGAAACCCTCTACAACCTATGGGTCTGTCATTTTATCCAGATCCCATCTCCTTAAATTCCCACCTTTTTGCAATTTCTTCAGTTTTAATGTACAGTTCATAACCACTAGATTGTGGTCAGAGTCCACATCTGCCCCTCTAAATGTCTTAAAATTTTTAACCTGGTTCCTAAATCTCTGTCTTACCATTGCACCGCCATAAGAGTAACGAAATTCAGGGAATCTTAGAGAGGATCGGCATTTAGCACAGTGACTTAGAGTTGAATGTCAGTGCAAATAAATGTAACATATTGCGCGTAAATAACCTAAGAGATCCACTGCCGTTCGATAACACTATTGGTGGAAAATCACTAGAAAGTCATTATTTGGAGCGGACTAAAATGGACACAAACTTGCAGAGGCAATGTCAGGCTGAGATTCATAGGAATCTTAAGTAAATGAAATTCATCCACGAAAGAAATGGCTTACAAAATACTTGTTAGATCTATACCTGAGTATTCGTTATCAGTATGGGCCCTTAACAGGTTGTATTAATAGATCTAACTAAGAATGGAACTTCTCGTCACGGGGTCGTTTAGTAGGCGCGAGAACGTTACAGAAATGCTCAACAAACTCCAGTGGCAGACGCTGCAGGAGGCAATGTTCACCAGTGACAGATTTACTATTTACTTTTACAAATTCTGTTTCTTCCGACGTGCATGTGTGTCTGAAGGAACAGATCTCGTTGACGAACTGCAGCCGCAATTAAATTCCGAAATATTAGTCGTAAAAGCGAATAATTTTGACATCCGCTGCATTAGGTATTGAAGGAATGCCAATTAGTGACCGTGAAATTTTGTGCCAGACTGTGTCGAAACCAGATTAGCCGCTTACCGCGAGCAGCCGCCTTAACCATCTCGGATCTCCACGTACGCTTCCAGGACCGATCCAAACCTCCAAATGCCATAATGTCTACGCCCCTAGTCCTCTCAGCTTTACCTGGATTCACGCAACATGGTTAATGAGACAAATGTGTTCAGCGTTTGTAGTATCGTCCTGGTCCAGCACAAATTTTCCGCGTGTCAAATAGCTCTGAGCACTATGCGACTTAACTTCTGAGGTCATCAGTCGCCTAGAACTTAGAACTAATTAAACCTAACTAACCTAAGGACATCACAAACATCCATGCCCGAGGCAGGATTCGAACCTGCGACCGTAGCGGCCGCTCGGTTACAGACTGCAGCGCCTAGAACCGCACGGCCACTCCGGCCCCGCGTGTCAACTTCAGATATTCTTTCAATACCTAAAGCGAATTATCGTTTCGGACTATTAAACTGTGCCGAGGGATCGTCAACAATCTCTCTTCCTTCAGAGATACATGCATATCTGAAAAAAACAGAAGATATTACAGGCAAGACGCGAAAAAATGACGATACTACAAAAGCCGAATACACATTTCTCATTAACGCTGTTGCAGGAATCCAGGTAAAGCTACGGGCAATAGGGGGCGTAGACAATGTGGCATATGGAGTTTTGAATAGGTGCTGGAAGCCTGTTCGGATATCGCAGATGGTTAAGGCGAGTGCTCGCGACTGAAAGGAAGTCCATGTTCGAGTCCCGGCCCAGCACAAATTTTCGTGGTCACCAATAGCTGTTCTTTCAGTACCTAATGCAAATGATGTCAAAATTATCCGCAATTGCGAGTAATATTTCGGAGGTTTACTGTTGACATTCCAGGAAGTGAGACAACATAATACTTCCTCCCACATATGTCTCGCTAAATAATAACGACGATGTTAGTGACCGCAGAGGCCGTAGGAAGGTTTACCGACAATCATCTACTGTTTGCAAATGAACATGGGAAAGGCGGTACCAGATGCACCCTTCGCTGCAAATCGTAAGGTGGTTTGCGGAGTAGTAGATGCAGATACGAGATAAATGAAAGTTATGTTGCACATTAAACTTGACTCCCTATTAACTGACTGCAAAAATTTTAAAATAATAAAGTTGCCTACGGGTGTCTTGTGAGGGAAGAAAGGTTCGGACGATAGGAGACGAGCAAGTGTGGGCTGTCTCCGGCTCGGTGGTAGGGCGGGGAAGGAGCGGGCAGGGGTCGGCCACACGAGGCCTGGCCACGGCATCACAACCACCACCACCAACCAACCAACCAACCAACCAAAAGGAAGTCGACCAGAAGCAGTAGTAGGTAGGGGAGAGGCGAAACGGAAAACAAGGACTGTGCGGTATCAGTAACGTGAGGAATCCAGGCAAAGCTGTAAGCAATAGGGGGCGTAGACAGTGTGGTATATGCAGGTTTGAATCTCGCCAAGCACATTACAGCCGAATGGGGGCTCGCGAAAAGCCCCACAGAGGTAAGTGGCGAAACAGGCGCCGTAGCGTGGAAGTCATTCAACCATTGCATGTTCATTCTGTAGGAGGGTCCAAAGGCTGAACCGCGATTTGGCACTGCCCATTAAAATAGGCGATCATCCATCCTTTGACCCAGATTAAAGCACGAGTCTGCTGCAGGGAAACACACGTCCTCCGGGCGAATGAAAGCATAAGATTCGAGCACGATGGAGGGGCGCAAAGGAAAAAATTGGCCACGTGCCCTCTGTGTCACGAACACCGACTTAGGTCAGGCGATGGGCGCCATCGTCCATAGAGTGACGAGAAGAGCACAAAGGTGTGTCCATCAAACCAGTCTCATATAAACGCTGGTTAGTGGAGAATTTTCCACAGGCGGCGTGATACCGTGTCGCTTGGACTGATGTCAGGAGGTAAGGCTGATGAAGGTTGCGCCACATCGCAGTCCAGTACGTTAATGGATACTTGATATCAACGTTGTTACGAGGTATGCCGCGCAGTTATTGAAGGCGGAAATCCTTCGGGGGCGGGGGGCGCGTGCATGGGAGGCTGGCGCGTACATAGCCAAGATCCACGAAGAAGACAGACAGATAAGCGATTAGAGGTGCAATGTGTCATACCACACCGGCGGGAAGATGGAAGCCGGCGTGTAAATGTCAAGATTGCCCCGTCACTGAGTTCCCTGTACCTAACCGTTGTTAAATCATGGTGACCAGATATACGGTCGCCGCGGGACACTGGACGTTTGAGAGTCTAAGCCCCACGGTCTTCCGAGAACGGTGAGTATATCGCATTTGGTCTTAAAAATGTTAACCAACCGTCAGGAAACTCGGCTATTGGGAGCGTCCACGTCTACTCTCAGCACAGGCCAAGTAAATTAATATCGTGTCACACACTATTATGACGACCCACCAACTTGTTCAACACTGTAATTCAGTGGCCAGTACGGTTGACGCGAACTCTGGTAATTTCCGCCCTATATTCTCATATTCACTTAAAATTAAAATACATTTTCTCGCTACTCACTATATCACTCTGATCACTGAAGTCGCGGCCGGCCGAAGTGGCCGAGCGGTTCTAGGCTCTTCAGTCGTAGGTTCGAATCCTGCCTCGGGCATGGATGTGCGTGATGTCCATAGGTTAGTTAGGTTTAAGTAGTTCTAAGTTCTAGGGGACTGATGACCTCCGATGTTACGTCCTATAGTGTTCAGAGCCATTTGAACTGAGGTCGCAGCGAGAACGGCAGACTCGACTGCTTCGTCCACCCACACTCCTTCCGTTATGCAGTTTTTACTACTACTACTACTGCTGCCACTGCTGCTGCTGCTGCTATCTGTGCAGTATAATCTCTGACACAGCCCTCTCGGCGCTCCGGTCGTAATTGATCTTTGTACCTACATGTGATCTGTCACTGTGTTTACATGGGGCTCCCAAAACCGGATTTCATAAACATACTTCACAATATCGTTTCCAGTTGGTCATGTAGACACTCCAAAATCTATTCTGGAAATCCGTTTCTAACTCCCGGTTTTCCATTTCCACAATCGATTTTCGTTCTCTTGTAAACGAGCTTCAGTTGTCAGGTTATTCCTTGTTTTCAAAATATTCGACTAATATGGAAGTGAAGGCGAAGCAGAAATATTGGAGCATGAAACTGTCTACCACTAATATTTCCGGACTAAATCAGAAATGGGAACAGCGGTTTTCTCGACACCATATTTAAATGGGCTGGCAAATCCGCTACAGACTTCAACATGTAAACACGACAACAAAAAACGGTTTCCAAAATCCGGTTTTCGTCTTTCGGAAGATGGGTCGCATGTAAACGTAATGTGCGTGCACAATGAATATTACTCTGGATAAAAGATTGTTAATCCCTAACAACTAGCCAAATTCGTACTTGCCAGATGAGTGCGATCTACTTGGAGCTTTTTAAGATGTGCTCAGCCCCAGTTCGGGCAAAACAGCAATAAAACCAGTAGGAACGAAGAATAACACATTCATTCCTTCGCCTGTATCAGCGTACACATTTGTGCATTATCACGCAGTGCAGATGATTGTAAAACTCTGTATTACACTGAATCTCAAGAAGTACTAAGAGGTCCCTATGTTACTATGTTGTGGAAAGAATCATCATGTGAATGATTCATTGGTTTCGGCTAGAGGTACAATTACTTCAAGAATTATCTACTTGTTATCGAAAACAACTATTGCTTTTAAATGATCCAGCAACAGAAGAAACGGGATAATCACTGGGAACTACCAAACAGTGAACACAAGTAATGACAGTTCACGAAATTCTGTGTACAGATGGTATGATTCTACGCTGTAGCTTACGTTACATAGTGAATCAAGCCGATAGCGATAGCGACGTTGTTGCGATATCATCTCGGCTGTTGCGTAGACGCCCGTAGCTGCCATCTGTTGCTCACGGAATCAGCACCATATGCCAGGGGTTCCCAACAAAATTTTCTCGAGGACCCCCCTCATCGAGCATGATTGGTACCTTGTCATATCACAGTATCAAGTACCTAACAAAGCCAAATTAAGAGTCTTTTTATACGTTTTCTGTGTGTCAGTTGGCTCTAGGAAGACGTTAGACACAGAAGTTAGCGTTCGCTAAAACTCTGCTCATGCAGGAAGCGGCCAAAACAAAAAAATCTGTTATCATTCGAAATATATTTATTCTAATAGCATCTTGCGGACGCCTCTGGCATAGCTCGCAAAGCCCTGGGGGTCCGCGAACCACCTGTTGGGAACCACTGTCATGTGCACATTCGGTAGGAACAGACGTAATTTCGGTTGGCGACTTATGTTTCTGCAGAATAAGAAGAGCAGAGCTTGCACTCACCGCAGCTAACTTCTTCCAGCCCAGCACCTCATATGTCAGAAGCACCGGTAAACGATGATTGTTAATAGAAGACTTAACTGCGTCTGGCTGTTGTCGCACATCTACTGTGCACGCGTTTTAACAATGGCATGATTTTCACATGTCATTGACTAATCGCTCACATCTAAGATAGACAGATAGCTAGGTAGATAGTTGCAAATGGTTTTGTTTGTTATAACATTTGCTGCTGTAAGTCTTAATTTCCTTTAAATCATGAATGGTAGCAGCGAATGTTATAAAAGAACAAACAAAACCATTGCTTTTACAATCTCACGCTTTTACTAACTACTTACAATATATGAAGTAAACATCATACTACAGTCAGTTTCACAAGAAAGTATACGCAGTTAACTGAATTTTATTTATTTATTCCTTAAGTAAAGACCTGCTGCCTTTTGTTATATTGCAGGTCGTACATTGTGTGATTTTACATGTTCTGTCATACAAATTCAGTTTTATTATTAGATTTCTTTTTTTGTTGAAAATTTTACAAAAAATAAGTATATACAAGTACAAGCACATATCAGTATGAAAAAACACTATTATAAACGTATGTTTACGTGAAAACATGTTATTATTAACTACACAATTACCTAATCGTTAATCTAATCGCCGCCATTATCAATTATAGCTTGGCACGTTTTCTTGGTAACGATCTCCATATCGTCTTGATTTTATATGAAAGCTGCTTCAAAATATGTATTGGCTTTGCTTTAAGCTTCACCTTAATATACGACCAAACATTTTCGATCGGATTTCCGTCCAGACACATTGCAGGCCAAGCCATCGTGGGCACCCCACTGTCTTGTTTCCAACTGTACAGACGGCTGCGATGCTCCGGGTCATTATCCTTTTGCAGCACCCAGTTTGCCTCGTTCGAGCCAAACATCTTCTTAACGGGCCTCAGAAGGCATTTCTGATAAATATTGCATATTTTTTCAGCGTTTAAATTGGCTGTAAATAAATGCAAATAGCCAAAACTGCGACCGATAAAAAACATTCAGTTCTCACGCTGTTTATCTATATACTGTGCAAATGCGCACTGAGTACGGATTCGAGACCACTACCAGAGACGTCGCTGCTGCGGACATTACATTTAACATTATGGCGTACACTTTCTTGTCACGTTAACTGTACATACGTATAACGTTTGTACAGGATAGTAAAAAGAACTGCTCCAGGAAATACCCACTGATCGTAACATTATGCAACGGCTTTTCAGCATAACGACGATTATCATCTGTTGCGTGATCGCAATGCCCAAGGAGGTTCACCTGAAGAAATGAGACAGGAACCAAACGCCCTGAACCACTCCATTCAGAAACCACAGACAGAACCGGAGAAGCGCTTTGGCTCATGCAGAACAGAAAATTTGAAAGATGATGCTTTGACACGAGGATTTTTAATTTATTTCTCATTTACTATCGCAGATACGACCGGCATTGCCGTTTTATCGGACTTTTTAGTAAACTACACTTCAATTGAGCAGTTTTTGCCCGGTACTTAAACTCGTTTCGGACAATTTTCTTCGTAATCTCTTTATTGTCCAGATTACATTGTCACGAAAAGCCGAAAACACTTTTCGGACAAGTTTCATTCTGGTCCCTACGAATGTTGGTAATGCCAGTTTTTCATTACAGAATGAGTTCTGAAGTATTTAGATAATTTTTTCATTCAGAGGCGATACTTATTAACAAATTATTTAATTTTTTATGTAATTGTAAGAAAGCTGTTGCATTCGCCAGTACATAACAGCACTACAGCACACCCGCTCAAAACGGAGCTAAAACTGAAATTTCTGAATGATAGTCGCAAAATTACAGGCAAAAACTGTATTGTACTGTGTTGTTAACAGTATGATCGATCGGCAGCAGGTGGTCTATGAGACTTGATAACAGAACATTCTTTCCGAATTCATGTCCATTTACTTAAGCGATAATTGTTAGTAGTGTCATACGCCTTTTATTCATATGTAAATGTAACTAAGGCGCTTTTTTTCTGGTTACAGAAAATTAGATCTCTGCGCGAAGAGAACATACCGCTGAGGATTTTGATGCATCGTGGCTCGTAATATGCTCCCGCTGCTTTTTACAAGTTAGACCAGTTCTTGTATATGCTCTGAGTAAACGGAAAATATACGTACCGTTTTCCACCCGAAAGCATCTTCGGCGGAATGTACTTGATTTTCCGGTAGGACAGTCAGTGACATCATGTTAGACGTTTTTGGGGTTGGGGTTGTTTGAGGGAGGAGACCAGACAGCGAGGTCATCGGTCTCATAGGATTAGGGAAAGACGGGGAAGGGAGTCGGCTGTGCCCTTTCAAAGGAACCATCCCGGCATTTGCGTGCAGTGATTTAGGGAAATCACGGAAAACCTGAATCAGAATGGCCGGACGCGGGATTGAACCGTCGTCCTCCCGAATACGAGCCCAGTGTGCTAGCCACTGTAGACGTTTTTGTAGTGTTAAGATTCAAAGAACCCCGTTGTGGCGTCAGAGGGCGCGAATTTAGCCGTGTGTGTGTGTGTGTGTGTGTGTGTGTGTGTGTGTGTGCTTCGATTTTGGGCATGTAAGAGAAAGAGAATTCGGGGAATTGTTTGATATTAAACAGAAAATTTCGTAGCACGTTTAAAAATACAAAACGGCAAACTGTAACTAACAATACTTATCATACGAAATGAAAAAGCATACGAGAAAATTTTATAAAAGGTGGACAAGGTTAGACAAGAGTGGTGTCTTAAACTTCACATATACGATCTCTCCCTTCTCGTAACACAAAACGTTGCGATCGAAATTTTTTGGAAGCCGAAGACCCAAACTCTTGTCTCCTCAGGAGAGACAACTACCGTCGCTTATGCAGTGGTGCTTAACTCGTGAGTAGCAGAAACGAATTCTGTAATACTATTTCGCTTGCAAGGGCAGGAAATGTAGTGGCATATTCTTATTGATACCAGACGTTGTTTTTGTGTCCTGAATTAAATTCCAAATACAGCTGACAGTGATCCGGTCCTCGGCTGGATCCGCTTCGAGCTCGTAAAGAGGAGTAACCTATGTGCCAGCACCGGATCCCTTCTTAATCGTCCTTCCGGTCCTTTCTGTCAGTGTTGTCAACATAAACTCCGCACAATACTACAAACGGTAGGCACACAGTCATACTGAGACACAGCGCTCACGCTCCACAAATGATAGCTGCCCAATGGGTGCGTTAAGGAAAGCGTTTAGGATTCATAAGACCTAGTTCCCATATGATGTCCCAGTGATATATTATTCACATTTATGTTACCGATGCAGCTGTTCCCTCTATTTCTTCAGTGTTAACTTTGTAGGAAGTATCAAACGAAGGGTCCGTGGCATACCACCAGCAATACACAGTAGTTCATGTGGTACAACACTTTATTAGCGTCGGCTACCTCTTAACACATACGTACAAATGCGTTGTCTACTATAGACTCAGACCGATGACCTCGCTGTCTGGTCTTCTTCCCCAAAAACAACCCCTCTACTATGGACTGACTCTTCACTTTCACTGTTTGTCAAAGACCTTACTGTCTGCCTCATCAGAGAGGTTTCCATAGAGGTTGAGGTCGACATATCCACAACTTTTTTTTTTATTACAAATTTGGCCGTTAAAGACCGTGAAAACAGTTATTTCTTGCGCTTCTGGGAAGTCTTCTTTCTCTCAGTCCACACTTCTTTCATTCTTGCGCTGAAGGCGGCTTTTCTCTCTTCAGACCATTTAGTTCCACAAGTCTTCTTAATTTTCACACCGAAACCCGTGAATGAATTCAGTTTTTTTCTACAAAGGTTTCTGTTAAATATTGTTTCCTGATCTATGTCCATTTCTTTTAGATATCTTTCTGTGTTGATAAACCATAAATTTTTATTTTTTAGATTTGCGATGTACGAAAATATTTGTTTTGTAAGCCTATTCGGGTTCATCCTCATGATGTGAGCATAAAAGAAGCATCTTCTTTTTCTAATTTCGTCTGTAATTTTGCTGCACTTCGTATACACTTCTTTGTTGCTTTTTAGTCTGTATACAGGCTTGCCTTGATCATCTGTTATTTTCCTGTGTCCAAGAATTGTCCTCACAATTCTTCTTTCACGATTTTCTGTCTGTTCTGCGTATGTAAAATTTGCCAGTGTTTCTGATGCATATAGTATCTGCGGTCTAATGACAGTCTGGTAGTGTCTGAGTTTAATGTTTTTGGATATACATTTTTTTGAATACATTTGTCTGCAGTAGTGAGTTGCTGTCTCTAGTTTTTGTATTCTAGCCCTGCAGGCTGGATGACCTTTTGCCACAGACTGAATTAGTTCACCAAGATATTTAAAATGTTTAGATACCTGTATTTTCCCGCATTTCGTAGTTATTTTCTTTGGTGGATTTTTGATATTTGTAATGATTTCTGTCTTTTCAAATGAAATTTGCAAGCCTGCTTTTCCAACAGTTTCTTTAAGTAATTCTATTTGTTTTATTGTGTCTTTTTGTGTGTAAGCTAAACAGGCGAGATCGTCAGCGAAGGCAAAACAGTTGGTTTCAATGGATTTGTAGCACTTCCCTCCAATTTGGACTTTCTCAACTCCATGTTTTTGCGTGAGTTTTCTCCATTCCGCTATGATTTTATCCAGAACACAGTTGAAGAGTACCGGGGACAGCGCATCTCCTTGTCTGACGCCGGTTTTGACCTCGAAATGCCGTGAAATTTCTCCTTGGAATTTTACTTTTGATGTTGTATTTGTTAATGTTTCTTTGATTATGGTGATTGTTGTTTCATCTATTTCATATTCTCGAAGTGTTTTGATGAGTGTGTCCCTATCGATTGAGTCATAAGCTTTTTTGAAATCAATGAATGTTATGAAATATTTCTTGCTCCTTGTAGATAAATAGTTCATTGTTGTTTTGAGGTTAAAAATTTGTTCGGCGCAGGATCTTCCTAATCTGAAGCCAGCTTGATATTCTCAAAGTTTTCCCTCTATAACAACTTTTGTTATATAAAAGTAATGCTGCTTTCAATCCGAAGATTGGCTTGAACATCAAAGTGCCTTATTAGGCATGATCCTGCTAGTGGTGATACGCTTTTTCCTTCCTCCGATATTGGAAGTGATTGCCCTAGTAGTATACAGGACCAACAGTTTAATGTGAACTATTAATTGACGTACGGGTGAATGCATTATCTCGCAAATCCTACCAATGACTGAGGATTGAACCCTCAAACTTGTTTAGTGGTCTAAGAGTTACAAATTTATCTCTGAGCAACAATAATACATACACTGAGGTGACATGTCATGAGATACCCCCTAATATAGTGTCGGAACTCATTTTTCCAGCCATAGTGCAGCACCTCGACGTGGCATGGACTTAACAAGTCGTTGGAACTGCCCTGTAGAAATACTGAGCCATGCTGTCTCTGTAGCAGTCCACAACCGCAAAAGTTTACAGGTGCAGGATTTTGTGCACAAACTGACCTCTCGATGACGTCGCATAAATGTTCGATGGGAATAATTTCGGGCGATCAAGGTGGTCAAATCATTCGCTCGAACTGTCCAGAATGTTCTTCCAACCAATCGCAAACAGTTATGACCTGGTAGCTTCGTTGTTTGCGAACGTGCAGTGTGTGAATGCAGATGGTCTCTAAGTAGCCGATCGTAACCATTTCCAGTCAATGATAGGTTCAGTTGGACCAGAGCACCCTTTATATTCCATGTAAACATAGCCCACGCCATTATGATCAGCTTGCGCTGTGCTTTGTTGACAACTTCCGTCCATGGCTTACTGGGATCTGCGTCCAACTCAGACCCTATCATCAGATCTTACCAGCTGTAATCGGGACTCATATCACTAGCCCACGGTTTTCCAGTGGTCCAGAGTCCAACCGATGTGGTCACGAGCCCAGGAGAGGCACTGCAGGCGATGTCGTGCTGTTGGCAAAGACACTCGCATCGGCCGTAAGCTGCCATAGCCCATTAACGCCAGATTTCGTCGCACTATCGTAACGCATACGTTCGTTGTACTTCCCACATTAATTTCTGGAGTTATTTCTCTCAGTATTACTTGTCTGTTAGCACTGACAACACACAAACGCCGCTGCTCTCGGTTGCTAAGTGAAGGCCTGTGGTGAGAAGTAACGCCTGGTATTCTCGGTACACTATTGACACAATGAATGTCGGAATACTGATTTCCCTAACGATTTCCGAAATGGAATGTGCCATGCGCCTGGCTCCAATTACCATTCCGCGTGCAAAGTCTGTTAAGTCACGTCGTGCGGCCACAATCGCGCCGGATACCTTTTCAAAAGAAACATCTGAGTACAAATGACAGCTCCGTCTATGCACTACCCTTTTACACCTTGTGTACACGATGGTACTGCCATTTTTTTTATGTTCATAACTAAGTCAGGTGATGCTGAGGGAATTAGATTAGGAAATGAGACACTTAAAGTAGTAAAGGAGTTTTGCTATTTGGGGAGCAAAATAACTGATGATGGTCGAAGTAGAGAGTATATAAAATGTAGACTGGCAATGGCAAGGAAAGCGTTTCTGAAGAAGAGAAATTTGTTAACATCGAGTATAGATTTAAGTGTCAGGAAGTCGTTTCTGAAAGTATTTGTATGGACTGTAGCCATGTATGGAAGTGAAACATGGACGATAAATAGTTTGGACGAGAAGAGAATTGAAGCTTTCGAAATGTGGTGCTACAGAAGAATTCTGAAGATTAGATGGGTAGATCATATAACTAATGAGGAGGTATTGAATAGGATTGGGGAGAAGAGAAGTTTGTGGCACAACTTGACGAGTAGAAGGAACCAGTTGGTAGGACATGTTCTGAGGCATCAAGGGATCACCAATTTAGCATTGGAGGGCAGCGTGGAGGGTAAAAATCGTAGAGGGAGACCAAAAGATGAATACACTAAGCAGATTCAGAAAGATGTAGGTTGCAGTAGGTACTGGGAGATGAAGGAACTTGCACAGAATAGGGTAGCATGGAGAGCTGCATCAAACCAGTCTCAGGACTGAAGACCACAACAAAACAACATCGCTATCCCGTGACTTTTGTCACTTCATTTTACATCTGATCGAAATTAAGCTAAAATACCTCTGTTCTGTTAGCAAGATACAGTACTAAAAACAGGGTACCGAATCTAAGCTAATAATGCCGTTACTATCAAAAGTATTCGTAATTGCAACATAAGTTTGTCCGCAGTTGTCTTCCAGCATAAAATTAAATTCACTACAGTGCAAATACAGGAAATAAGAACATAAATATTCACCTCCGAGTAAAGCATTTGTTTAAGGAAAGGTAAAAAGGCGAAATGTCGTAGGGAACTTGCAGCAGGGCAGCTGCTTATCTCCTGGTTATATTGCAGCTGTCAATATTCTGTCCGCAACGCAGCGAATTTATCGTTATAAGAGACGTCAACACCCATATGTTGGTGCCAGCACGATAACGTGGATTATTTACAGAAAATAATCGTAAAGCCAAGATTGCGAGATCCCGACGTTGGTGCCAAGAATTATTTGTTTATTTGTTGCCTTTCGGAAATAAATTACTTTGTTTACTTCAGAGTAATGCTGTTGACATCGGCGTATGATTGAGTATAAACGAATGAAATTCCTAGGTATCCAAGTAGATGGCAAGCAGTCATGGGAAGTTCATGTTGAGGATCTTTGTCAAAAACTGAAAGCTGCTATACTTACCATTAGAAGAGTATTTGCACCAAGTGATTTAAAATCACGAAAATTAATTTACTTTGCTTTTTTCCATTTGCTTGTTTGGGGCTAACTCCTCCCATTGATAAAGGAAAGGGAACTTCTGTCTCAGAAACGGGCAGTTCACGCAATATGTGGTGTAAGTTCGCGAACTTCTTGTCGATCCCTGTCACGAATCTGAGAATTCTGGCATTGGGCCTCTGAATATATTTTCTTCAATGTCGCTTGTTGTTAACCATATGAACCTATCGCCAAGAATTATTAGCTTTCATTTAGTTAACACTAAGCAGGAAACAATCTGCATTTGGATCGCACCTCCTTCACTCTTCTGCAGAAAGGCGTGCATCCGTTTTCAGTAAGCTGTCACAAGAATTGAAGAATCTTATTGATAACACTCGCAATTTGAAGTCTAAACTGAAGAATTTCCTCATGACTCACTCCTCATAGAGTTCATGGAAAAAGTTGCCTTGTGTTTTATATTGATGATTGTGTTTAAATGTACTCAGGAGCTTATCGACTGCTTACGATTCGTGTAAATTTTATTTTATCTATAATTAAATTTTCTCACGTTAATTTCATTTACTGACCCGTTCAATGACCATGGTGATTTGTTCTTCGATTTGGTCCTTGTAAAAAACTAAAATTAAAAAAATCATAGATATATGCCATACTCAAACCCGAGTTCTACTAAATGTCTTGTCACATCTCTGTTGACTTTTACACTGCATTTTTCCGCCTCATTTAGAAATTTTCTTTGGCAAAGTGCAAGCTCCACATTTTTAAACAATTTACTTTGACCTTTCTACATACGTTACCGAGTACAATATATTACAATATGAAACAATGATTAAAAAACTAGATGGAGACCTCCTTATTCTCTTTTTTTTTTCCTTCTTTGGTCTACTGAAGTATCCTTCAATTTGCCTCCATGTCAGATGTACAGCTGAAGATTGCCTTGGAGTTACCATTGTCTTTTCTTTCCCTGTTACGTTATGTTATTCATTTGACTGACACATGAGGCTTTGACAGAATGGCCTAAAAACGAAAATAAAAATATTAATCCCTACGCGTTCTACCCTAACCTAACCACATTTCTTTGTGCATATCATGTTCTAAATTAAAATAAACGACGTTCACGTCAAATATTATTGCTACAAAAATTGTCATCACGTATCACAGTCACATAAAATTATATAAACGATTAAGACTAACACATCGATATTGCTCAAATCAAGATACTTCGTAAACGAACACAGAGCTGCGTGGTACCTTCCTTAGCTCGAGGTACTAAGTCATCGAAAATGAAGAAAAAATTAGAATTTAATGTTCCATCGACAACTAGGTCAGTAGCGACCGAATACAAGCTCGTAGTGCGGAAGATTGGGTCAGGAACCGGTCGTACTCTTTCAAAGGAATCGTCCTGGCATTCGGCTTAAGCAAAAGTGGAAAATCTAAATCTGAACGTCTGGACGGGAATTTGTACCTCCACCCTCCCGAATAAAAATCTTACTGCTGAATTATCTCGCTCAGTAACAGGTCAACGAGACGTGTATTGCTGTGTCAGGTATTAGATGCCGCTGTTCCCGGATCGGTCTGTAATTCACAGGACCCAATTCCTGAAGCGGAAAAAAATGGTTTTCCTGCCGAATATGTCATGTGGCACAGGAAATCCTGCAGAAGAGAAATGCTTCGTCATCCTGGGTAAGAAGTGGTTAGATGTCGCGGTGCTAATGTAAAACCTCAAGACTTGCTAAAGGAATCGAAGGTTTGGCACTTAACAACTAGACCAGAGTGACAACTCGCGCTTGCGATTCGTCTCGTGTAGGCTATGCCAAACAGCGCTGCTGGACTGAGAAATGAAGGGGGAGAGTAACATGAAGGCTGTAATCGCAAGCTGCTAGAGCAAACCAAAAGGCTATGCAAAGTGCTTAAGAAGTCTCGCTCTATTATGAACCGGAAAAAAATACTGGTTTGTCATAACACCAACCATAAAAATTATATGGTGCTTTTTTTCTCTGATGAACGACAGTGGGTGCTGCTGAAGACGGCCATTAGGGGAAAAATGAGTTAAGGGTAAATAGGATGGTGACAGAATATTTTATGGTCGACGTCTCCAATTTTTTAATTGTCTTAATGCAAGGGGAGAATCATTTGGTAACAGATGTGGCGGACAAGATTGATCCTAAAAAGTAATCCCCTGGAAAAATCAGCTTACTTCATGACATGGAACATTCCTTACCGAAAGCAGTCATTTGTGGACCAGACATAACAGATTGCTCTTTAGTAATTTAAACATTTCATCATTTCTCAAAGGGATTCCAAGACACTGCACGACTAAAGATGGATTTCGAATTGTTCGTCAGAAAGTTCTCGCTTTTGGCTGCTGATGTACCTCATTACTTTCCAACTTGAGCTGACAGATGTACAGTGTAGTACCCAGCTCAACGACCTGTTTTTTCAGTCCAAGAATTTCTAACACTTTTATAAAATGTTACCTCAAGAGCAGTATGCTCAATTGCAGAGAGAAGCCGCTAAAGTTATTTCAATGTGTGGTTCAACATGTGTGCGAACTTTTTCTCTGTTGTAAAATCGACGAAGTCCCGCCAACTTTCAGACGGAGCAGATTTTAATCTGTGCAATTCCACATGTTTCACTCTACACAAACCATAGTTCGAGATATACACACTAAGACAAAAAAGAAAGATGCACTATGAAGGAGTTTTGCAAATTGGTTAATTTACATTCATACAGATACAGACGGAAAATGCAAAATGGATGAACGTGTGACGCTGCAGCACAATTTCACCGCACAGCTGACAATGATACTAAACAACGTACATGTCGACACCAGGTCATAAAGTCTTTACTCAGTTGGACAGTAACTATGCCTCGTAGACAGGCGCGTAAACGTTAAACAAAGATGTCAGCATTTGAGAAAGAGCGTATAGTTGGGTCCAAAGAATTGCAGTAATCGGCGAATCGCTCGATATTTGAATAGGAATGGGTGAACCATGGTCGGTCGCAGTGTCAAGAAGGAAGCGTTCGTCGTAGAGAAACGACAGATTGAGGACCAAACAATCGACAGATGGGCACTCAGAGCCCCGGATTCATCATTATCGATCCGACGTGCAACTGGCGCTTAAGTGACCACAAGAACTACGAGGCCTTATTAATAGGCCGCTCTCAGACAAGGGACTGAGCTCACAGCGCCCCTTTTGCCGACTACCATTGACATCTGTACGCCTGTTTGCAGTAGTGTCAGGCACATTCGACCTGGAACCTCATTGACTGGAGTGGAATTGTCTTCAGTGATGAGTCCCACTTCTAAATGAGCCCCGATGACCAGTGAAGACGACGTGTCTGGAGGCGCCCCAGACAGTGGTCGGATACCACCCTGACATAACCATACGGTCCGTCAACCATGAGTGGTGGATGGTCTGGTGCGCCATCTCATTTCATAGCAGGATGCCTTTGGTTGTCATCCATGGCATCTTTACAGCACAGCCTACATCGACAATATTCCACGCCCCGTTTTGTTGCCCTTCATGGCGAGCCATTCTAAGCTTACATTTCAGCAAAATAATGCCCGCTCGCTCACGATAAGAGTTTCTGCTGCTCGCCTTCGTAGTGACAAACCATTCCTCAGCCAGCAACGTCGCCGGATCTCTCTGCAACGAGGGCATTAAGGGCAGGGCCCTCGAACCGGCTCGGATTTTGAGATCTAAAGTGCCGATTGGACACAATTTGTGGGCTACGCCTGAAGGCATGCAGTATTCTTGATATTTTGCAAGACTATGGGACTTGTACGTAGGCGTAAGGAAGTTACAGTTCCGACCTTGTTAAAAGCCTGCGTAATACCGACTCATTTTCTTGAAAGAAAAATACTTCAATACACCACAGTTTTTTCCTTTCATTCAGAGGTGGGGAGGGGGGAGGGCAGTTGAGGCACAGCTCCCATCCCCCTTTCCCTAGCGTATGCGCGTCCTTTCCTTGAGCTAAGTGAAGTTCGCTTGCCTCAGCAGAAGAGGTATAAGTAGTGCGGTCACTACGGGCTACAGGAATTCAGGGGACGAATTTTACTCTTTGTATTCCAGTGCTGACAATTCATGCGCGTGTATGCCTCGTACCGATGAGCTGCTATGGTTCAGGTTTCAGACGGAAGTAACGATTCGTGAATATGCATTATAGAGACAGCCATCTTTTAAGAGCAGTTCATATTTGTAGCAAGGAATAGAGGCTGTTGTAATGCAATGCGATGAGTAGAAGAAAAATTTAGTAAATATTTCCTACCGTGATTCATACTGCATAATTCATTTAAATATTAGAACAATTAATAAATTGATCATCCGTTCACTCAGACAACGCAATAATACTTTGTCAGGCAGGTACAGTGTCACAACTCGGGGGTCGCTTGCGATGACCCGTCATTAAGGGACATATGCGATTACTAGTTTATCATGATAGTAATCCATGCGACAATGCAATTTACCGCTACATATTTTAATTGCTTTCTCTATTAACTTTGACTGCAGATCAATCTGAGGATGATATAAACGATCGAAACCTGTAATTGAATTTAAAAAAGAAAAATATTTTCGATCAGTGATTGTTGTGGTACTTACAAAACATTTGATAATATTGGATCGCCTTTACCGTAACTATGACTGTCACCCCTCATCAATAGTGAGATCGGTACATATCCGGCGCGAGGTGCCCCCCCCCCCCCCCCCCACCCAATGTCATTTTCCTCTAAAGTTTGACGACCACTGCTGTAAAATATCAACTGCAGACATACTGCCCACCTCTTTTAACAGGCATATCTGTGAGCTAATACGAATTTCTTGTATTCACTTTCTGCGTTCACCTCATAGCAACGTTTCCGTTATTGGTTTTGAATATATTGCTTTCGCACTCGCTTGTTGCGCTGAAGTAAATACACTGGACAAAAAGTCACTTCCAGAAGACATTCCATTGATATTGTATGAGACCGCTTCTGTCCTTAAGATAACTACCTCGATGTGTCGAGGAAGTATCTTCGCAAGTTCCAGCTGAATGTGAATCTTTAAATGCCATACACTTACTATGCACTAAGGTGCCTGAATATACGACAAACCAAGGAATACTTCGCGACATCTGCTTCAAAAGTAAGGTTAAATTTGACAGACTTTAATGGTACGTCTGCGCGCTTGTTTGACCAACTTATGGATAGGTAATAGCGTATTTGTCAGACAGGTTTGACTGTTTAAGGAACTGCATTAAACATATAAAATAGCTATAAGGGATGTTTTAGCTGCCCCTGCCGATGTCATTTTATGTAGCCCGCGATATTACACTGATGGAAAAAAATTGCAACTCCAAGGACGAGTTTTGCAACATAAACGAAGGATGGTAGGCATCTTTTTACATTTGAAATATGATGTGTAGTCAGGTTTCCCGCCAGTCGCATAAAAATTGCGCACTGTGAGGTTGCAAAATTGGTTTTCTTTAAATTGTCACCGAATGGTCGTGAGCATTAGTTACCTTTGAGATTGGAAGTCACGAGTTGATGTTAGTCAAGAATGTCTTTAAGTCGAAAAAGGCCCATTATAAACACCTCACTGCATTTGAAAGAGGTAGAGTATCAGGGTTACTAGAGCAAGGATGTTCTTTGCCCGATATTGCAGTAACATTTGGCAGGAATGTAGCCACTGTGTATGATTGCTGGCAGTGGTGGTCACGGGAAGATATATGGTCGCAAGGAGACCGCGCTACGGACGGCCACATGTCACTACTGAGAGCGAAGACCGTCGTGTTTGGTGTATGACTATGGCGCATCGTGCGGCGTCTGCGTCACAGTTTAAGCAGCAGTTGGCGTCACGGTGACACAATGTACTGTGACAAATCGGTTACTTCAGGGACAGCTCTGAGCCAGACGCCCTAAATCGTGCATTCCACCGGCCCTAGACCACCGCATTTTGCGAATTCAGCGGTGTCAAGCGAGAACTCATTGGAGGGTAGGGTGAAGATCTTTCTGATGAAAGCTGGTTCTGCCTCGACGTTAGTGATGGCCGTGTGCTGGTTACATGGATGCCAGTTGAACGCCTGCAGCCAATCTGTCTGCTTGCTAGACACACTGGACCTACGTCTGAAGTTATGGTCTGGAGTGCAATTTCGTATGACAGCAGGGGCATTCTCGTGGTTATCACACACACCCTGACTGAAAACTGGTATGTCAGTCTGGTGATGCGACTTGTGCTGCCTTTCATGAACAGTATTCCAGTGGGTGACTTCCAACAAGATAACGCTCGCCCACATACCGCTGTGGTAACCTAACAAGTTCTACAGTGCGTCGACATGTTGCCTCGCCCTGTTCGATCAGCAGATCTGTCTCCAATGGAGCAGTTGCGGGACATCATCGGACGACAATTCCACTGTCAACCACAACAAACATTACCCATCCTTGTATTGACCAAGTGAACAGGTATGGAATTCCATCCCACAAGCTGACATTTGGCACGTGTACAATACAATGCATGGACATCTACATGCTTGCATTCAACGTTCTGGGAGTTACACCGGTTATTAATGTAGCAGACTTTCTTCACATTCGCTGTTTATCTCGCGCTTGCGTTAACCTGTAATCTTGCCATGTTAATCACTATGTTACCTAGACAAATGTATTCCCTAAATTTTGTTACTATTACTACTTTTTGGTACTGAAATTTTTTTTCCGTCAGTGTATATCTGGCCTTCAAAAATTTCGCGTGAGATTTTAATATTCTCTCGCTTGCTACGTGCAAACTGCTAGTCCTACACAAAAAAGAGGACCGTTTTGCAGAAAATTTCATGTAGCCAAATTTTGTACTGTGATACGTTCTCGCTAGTCTGTGGTTTAGAGTTTTTCAATACAAACGGACAAACGTGATCTTCTAATGCATCCCCACTCCCACACTAAAAAAAAAGAATGCGACTGCACGTGTTACTTCCCACATTCGACCGTTTTTGATCTTCGGTGACTTGGCCTTATTACGCCACCGGCTTAGTCGAGCACTTACAAACTGTAAAACTGACGTTAGTGTAAGTTTTAGCAAACAATTTTGTGAATTTCAACAACACAAAGTTTGGAAGGTAGGAGACGAGGTACAGGCAGAAGTAAAGCTGTGAGGACGGGGCGTGAGTCCTGCTTGGATAGCTCAGTTGGTAGAGCACTTGCCCGCGAAAGGCAAAGGTCCCGAGTTCGAGTCTCAGTCCGGCACACAGTTTTAATCTGCCAGGAAGTTTCACATCAGCGCACACCCCGCTGCAGAGTGGAAATCTCATTCTGAACACAAAACAATTACAATACCGTATTCCTCGATCCTTGAGACTACGAAACTATTGTGCTTGTAAGTGTAACTTTGAGTCGGATTGTCAACGTAATTAGTTTTAGAATAACGTTTCCAAACGACGTTTTACTTTAATTGCCTCCACGAGCAAGTTTCAGTTAATAATGATAACGAAATAGTCGACGACGCTCGTGGCGTAATAGTCCAATCAGTAGAGGCCAAAAAGGGTCGAATATCGGGAATAGTTCTTGTAGTCGGACATTTTTGTACAGTAGCAGGAAGGAATGCCACGAGCAACATACTAGAAATCCTTACTGTTGAAGTATGAGTGAGGGGGTGGAGGTGCGTTTGAAGGCTCTTACGTTTTTCTTGAAAGCCGTAGCTTCCAGCGAAAATGAACCCCAGCACAAAATTTAAGTACATTAAATTTCCTACAAAAAGGGCATGTTCTTTCATGTAGGAGTAGTAGTTTGCGCGTAGAGAGTGAGAGGAATGCGAAAATAATGTGGGTTGCACAAAACATCGGTAGGGGCAGCTGAATAACTCTGTACAATCGCTACGTTTAATCAATATGAAGTCTCAATGCGCTTAAGCAGCCCACGTCATTTGTTGCGAGGTTATAACAACAAATGATTATTAGGCGAGCTTTGTTAATGAGCAAACAATCTCTGTCGACATTACAATAAATTTGTAATATGCAAACAAAACTCTTGGGCCAGTTGTTTATACGGAAACTGGAGTTTTATTAAACAAATATGTTCTTCAAACTTTCAGAAATACATTCAGTTTTGTGCCAAAGACTTTCCCCACAATCCTAAATAGTACAGTATCATTAATGTCAATACAAAAAGTGCTACCGGTTATTTCTCCCCCTAAAAACGGCACATTGAGGCTGGTGTCCCCCAAAAAGCGCGGAGCCTACAGCTCGTGCTATGTGGGTCACGCGCCTTTGGTTTCTTCAGTGAATTAATATCAGATTTCCTGGTTTCTCCCTGTCAAAATGAGCTATGAGTCAGTCTGTAATTACCTCGGAACACGACTGTGTTCGGACGCGTTCGTCAGCAGAGCCGTGTTGAGCTGATGGTGCGCTCCTGGCAGAAATGTGTAAATTGGGGGTTGAAGAGATAGGGAGAAGGAAAGAAAAGGGAAGGGAAGGGACTAGTGATGTCAGCTACATCGAGACCTGGTGCTATGAAACGTCCCCTTAGAACAATTGTACACGACTGTGCTTAACCTGACACACATGCCCCCATGCTCCCCACAAAAAATTTTTACAAATGGTGTTGGGCACTGGCCAATACAGATTTGAAAAAAATTTTTCACAATTACAGTAACAAAGATATAAAATGCACACACTTATTGATACAATGTTGGTCAAAAGTTAAAATTTTCTCACAGTCCATAAAGACAGTCCTGATCGTTCATCACAATAGTAATTACAGTTTCTCATTAGTAAAAGAAATTGCACACAGAAGTAGTGGATTTCCTTTTAGTACGGTGTATAATAAAAAACGCACAGATATTATTTGCTCACTATAAATTAGAAATAAAAGAAAAAGGGCTCTGACTAAAGATTCAGAAATCATTCCAGTATCTTGCTTTGAGCAAAGCAAACTCATTGATTATGTAATTGATAAAAGTTCAACTGCTATATTATCCTCTGTTGAAAAAACAGCTGAGTTTGACAGTCAGTCTCAGCCATTCTCGGTCGTAAATCGTTTCTTTTATAATCTGTATTTTGCTAATACTGTATGCATGATTTCGCTCTTGTTTAAGTTACAACAGAGTACCTAATACATAAGTAAGGCCTACTCAACTCCTCCCGAACAGGCCGTGAAGGCCCAACGGTACTGACCGCCCGCCGTGTCATCAGCCCATAGGTGTCACTGGATGCAGATATGGAGGGGCATGTGGTCACCACACCGCTCTCCCGGCCGCTTGTCAACTTCCGTGACCGCAGCCGCTGCTTCTCAATCAAGTAGCCCCTCAGTTTGCCTCACAAGGCCTGAGTGCACACTACTTGCCAACAACGCTCGGCAGACCAGATGACCCATCCAAGTGCTAGCCCAGCCCGACAGTGCTTAACTTCGGTGATCTGACGGGAACCGGCCTACTTCTATAGTGGTCTTAAGACACCACAAGCTTGAGCACTGCAGCCGATGACCAATAAGAGCGTACGTCAGTTTACACGAGAGCTGAACTTAGTTGAACAGAGAACAGCTTTTTATAGGTACGACGAGAAACAGCTCCTGTGATGATGTTAGTCACAAAGGGCTTCCTTTCGATTACCTGTTTATTTACACAACAAATCGTACTAAACATAACTTGGGAGTACTGACTGGAGGACCAAATTACTTGTCTGCTCCATCGTCGCGTCTGTCTCCGTTTCCGCGTCGCCAGAAATCGGAGGCCTTCGGTCAAGTACACTACTGGCCATTAAAATTGCTACACCACGAAGATGACGTGCTACAGACGCAAAATTTAACCGACAGGAAGAAGATGCTGTGATATGCAAATGATTAGCTTTTCAGAGCATTCACACAAGGTTGGCGCCGGTGGCGACACCTACAACGTGCTGACATAAGGAAAGTTTCCAGCCGATTTCTGATACACAAACAGCAGCTGACCGGCGTTGCATAGTGAAACGTTGTCGTGATGCCTCGTGTAAGGAGGAGAAATGCGTACCATCACGTTTCCGACTTTGATGAAGGTCGGATTGTAGCCTATCGCGATTGCGGTTTATCGTATCGCGACATTGCTGCTCGCATTGGTCGAGATCCAATTACTGTTAGCAGAATATGGAATTGGTGGGTTCAGGTGGGTAATACGGAACGCCGTGCTGGATCCCAATGGCCGCGTATAACTAGCAGTCGAGATGACAGGCATCTTATCCGCATGGCTGTGACGGATCGTGCAGCAGCATGGACCATCAGCTCAGAGACCATGGCTGCGGTTACCCTTGACGCTGCATCACAGACAGGAGCGCCTGCGATGGTGTAGTCAACGACGAAGCTGGGTGCACGAATGGCAAAACGTCATTTTTTCGGATGAATCCAGGTTCTGTTTACAGCATCATGATGGTCGCATCCGTGCTTGGCGACATCGCGGTGAACGCGCATGGGAAGCATTCGTCATCGCCATATTTGCGTATCACTCGTTTTGATGGTATGGGGTGCCATTGTTTACACGTCTCGGTCACCTCTTGATCGCATTGACGCCACTCTGAACAGTGGATGTTACATTTTAGATGTGTTACGACCCGCGGCTCTACCCTTCGTTCGATCCCTGCGAAACCCTACATTTCAGCAGGATAATGCACGACCGCATGTTGCAGGTCCTGTACGGGCCTTTCTTGATACAGAAAATGTTCGACTGCTGCCCTGGCCAGCACATTCTCCAGATCTCTCACCAATTGAAAACGTCTGGTCAATGGTGACCGAGCAACTGGCTCGTCACGATACGCCAGTCACTACTCTTGATGAACTGTGGTATCGTGTTGAAGCTGCATGGGCAGCTGTACCTGTACACTCCGTCCAAGCTCTGTTTGACTCAATGCCTAGGCGTATCAAGGCCGTTATTACGGCCAGAGATGGTTTTTCTGGGTACTGATTTCTCAGGATCTATGCACTCAAATTGCGTGAAAATGTAATCACATGTCAGTTCTACTATAATATATTTGTCCAATGAATACCCGTTTGTCATGTGCATTTCTTCTTGGTGTAGCAATTTTAACGGCCAGCAATGTATATTTGTTTCATCACCCATTTGCCAACATTTGAGACCCTACAATACGATAGCGAAGTAGGAGCAAGAACTAAGTTTTTGAACACAATCGATGTGTCGGCACCAGATGTGTGAACCAAGCACATTGCCACGTAAACGTCTGTTCGGATGCAGTCGTTTCTTTTTTATGCTACTTGGACGAACTAAACACTGTGGAAATGACACTTGACTATAGCGTGTTTGCAATCGTGGGCTGAGAGAAAGGTTTATTTTCGTAAGCAGAAGAGAGGTAGGAGAACCCACGTACATCTTCCAGTTCATTTTTAAGCCATCTTTCTGTTTCTTCCAGTCAGTTTTTGCGCTCCCTCTGTACCTGCATTCTTGGCGGGGGCCTATGTTCCCACGCCTTCCTCGAATTTGGTATTTGCTCCGGGGTCCTGTGGCAGAATGTGGCATGTCCCAGGTTGCGGCCGCGCCGCCGCTTCTGGGAGATGTAACGGTAGCTGCGATGCAACCTGATTTCTCCAGTGAAGCGGCTCGAGGCGTACTTCACAGCCGATGCTGTAGAATGAGTGAGAAGAAAGCAAGTTTGCCAGGCCCAGGCCTTATCTTGCGAGTGATTACACGTTGTACATCGAGTAAGGTGGCGTAGTCATCAGCACACTGGACTAGCATTCAAGATGACGACAGTTCAAATCCCCGTCCGGCGATCCAGGTTTAGGTTTTCCGTGATCTCCAGGCAAATGTTGAGATGAGTTCTTTCAAAAGGGCACGACCGATCCCCTTCCCTTTCCTTTCGTAATCAGAGATTGCTCTCCGTCTCTAATAACCACGTTTTTTACACACGTGGTACACCGAGGCATCCCACAGTATCGGTGGAGGGCATGGGGAAGGGGGAGGAGGAGCGTTTGCTGCTCCCCCACCTCTTTGGAAACTGGAGTCTAGATTTGTTACTCATTATAAAGAATTCTCATACACTTCTTGATATGGTTGTATGATTAGGTATAGCAATTCATAAGGTGGACCACCACAGTGAAAAATACTATGGCTACAGCAATGGCTGCGTAACTCGTGTTTCTCTGGTTGTCACATGAAATTACGCGTTTTTCTTCGACGCTGCTACATTTTTAAGCTTACCTAAACCCGATACAGACGCGAACCTTCGTAGAACAGCGCTGAAACAGTGACCCCATTCTCTTCTGTTGATTCCCTATGCGCAATGTTGTTGGGTAGAACGTCGATGGTGTTCAGTTACACGAGGCAGATCGCTGGCCCCAGAAGAACGTGGTCGTGCATACATTAGCGGCGCTTGTTTCAGTCGCAGTTAGGTCTTTGTGCAAAAGCGACAGTCGTCTGTAAGGTAAGACACGTTTTGTGAAAGACATTGTCGATTGTCTACAAAAGCTTTAATTCTTCTGTGTTTTCAGAAAAGTATATTGTTTGTTATAATTTTCTCTGATTTTCCCCCCCTTTTTCCAGAGCATAGCCAATCATATCTAGAAGGATGTGAGAACTCTGTGTAAAGAATAAAAATCTCACCTAAGTTGCCAATTTTAGTCATGACACAAAGTGCGCCTGCTGTCAGCTCTTCTCTTAACCACGACCTCCAGGACTGGTAGTCTCCCTTCTGTACATGTTATGTTGGAATGCATGGAGTTCAGATGTGGAAGGAAGTCAAGGACACTGTCCCTTCCATGGGACCAGATGACGACCGTGTCATGATTGTAACTGAAAAACTGTGGTGTGCGTACTGTAAGACCTTCGGTACACACACCATCAGATTATTTGACTTGTCGCTCTAACGAGGTAGGAGAGCGTCGGCAATGTGTCTCGTGGTCTTATCGTGGCGTGTTTATCTTCTGCCGTTAGATCAGATGATAGAAATGCCACTTGCACGCTTAGAGTAGCAGATTGACGGTGACCAACTTTAAACAGAACTCAATTAATTTTCACACACATTTATTAAAAAAATAAAAAGCATAGACATTACGTAACTTGGTTCTGAATGCTGTTTACAATTGACAATCTGAAGTTCCTTTGGTCTTGGTACGTTAATCTTATTTTCACATATCTCTGATACTTGACAAAAGTGTCTATACATTTCTCTTCATGGCTATGTACAGGAATACAGGCGCAGACTGAAACTTGACTATAGACTGGTACAGACAATGCAGACTAATGCAGACTATTGCAGACTGACTAATCGGAGGTCTGTACACTCGTTAGAATACCTCGAGTGTTCAGGTATCACTGCACTAGTGTGATCCACAAGGAGAAAAGGTTCTACGTTAGCAGCCAACTCATTGGCTGCGTTACATATTAATACGCAGATCGCCGGAAGCAGAATTTGGTCCGTCTCTAAGACAGCGCCATCTCGTAGTGCGGAGATGGACGAGCGCTGCGCCTGCGCTGTTGTGCTTAGCGGGGCGCGCTCTAGTGGGAAAGTTGTGTATGCGCTGACTATGCGGAACTATGTACACAACAAAAACCGAGTGGGTTTCCATTTGGATGGCGTCAAGACTTCTTCCTCGAAGTGCTCCGTGTACAGATTCGTGCAGTCCACTCTCATCAGTGGTTGCGAATTTGTATATGGAGCACTTCGAGGAAGAACCCCTGATGTCATTCAAATGGAAACTCACTTGCTTTTTCCATTATGTTGATGCCACGTTCGTCATCTGGCCACATAGAAGGGCGGAACTCCTTGACGCCATTGCACATCAGAACTCTATACATCCCAACATCAAATTCACCATACAGATTGAAGAAAAAGCAAGACAGCAATTCCTGGACGTCATGACCAAGAGAAGAGGAGCTGATGGCACTCTGGGCCACAGTGTGGATCGGAACAAAATGCACAGTCACATGTGTTTTCAAGCAGACAGCTGCTACCACCCTGTCCAGAGGAATAGGGTACTAAAAACACAAGAACACAGGATTCACACCTTCTCAGCGTGGGTCTACCTGAGGAACTGGAACATTTCAGAATTGTGCTCTGAAAGACCGGTTACCTAGAATGGCAGATTAAGCACATTGTCTGCCCCATCACTACAGTAGCAGAAGACTGAGTATGTCAGATTCCACGCCATGTGGCAGGACGTATAATGGACAAACAGTGCACACCATTGAAGGTCAATGATAACACTAGTGGCACGCTTGACTATCGTATCCCAACAAGTCGGCGAACAGAGAAACCATCGAAATTTGCACCAATGACATGTTGTAGATCAGGACTGTGGCTATAATCTCAACAAGGTTTGGCAACCAGCACTTTGTCTAATTAAAAAGACACTCAGCAAACTCAATGAGCTGGCGGTCAGATGCAACTATGATGACTCTACCACAGACACTGGTATAATTACCTCTACGACTGCTGATGTGCACCTTCAGACATGTACTGCTGAGGAACGACTTGCAGATTCAGGGAAAATGAGTCAGCCATGCATCCCCAAGAGCTCGGCGTCACCTTCCCATCCCCTACACCACTATTAGGTTCTAAGTCACAAACCCATCAGTCTTAGCTGTTAGACAACCGCCCAAATCAATCTTAGCAGTAAGAACTATCATATCCATCACACCAGATCATCGACCTGCCTGCATGTCCAGCACAGAGAAAAATTGTCAATGGTACTCCATCCACTTCATCATCAGACCTAATGGTTGTGTGGGGAAAGGGAGGGGACACCGAGAATCTTGGGGATGCACGGCTGACTTATATCCCCTTCATCTGCAAGCCATTCCCTCAGCAGTCATAGGGGCAATTACATCAGTGTCTGTGGTAGAGGCATAGTTGCATGGATCCAATCTAAAAATTATAATCCATGAGATCAAAATATACCCAAGAATCCTGTGATAGGTGATGCAGAAATTCAAATACTTCCTAAACTCCAATGTACCCAAGATACCTCCCTGCTGCAGAGGCCAAGAACTCAGTTCGTCAGTGCATCTGATGATAGCAGCATGCCTCATCACCAAAAATATTGTGCCCGTTGTACACTGTGATTGGGCAGTACACCAATAAACCAAAGTCAGCTACCTGCTTTCATCAGAGACTGAGCCTGTGCGATTGTTCCGTTTCATGTCCCTACTAAATGTTACACCCAGGTATTTGTAAGAGTTTACAGATATTATAGTCAGAGGATACTATGTCCTTTTTTTTGTGAAGCACACAGCTTTACATTTTTGAACATTTAAAGCAAGCTGCCAATCATGGAACCACTTTGAAATCTTATCAAGGTCTGACTGACTATTTGTATGGATTTTTTCAGGCTATAATTCATTGTAGATACCTACATAATCTATGAAAACTCTGAGGTTATCATTAACGTAAAATAAGAGCAGCAAGGGACCTAACACATTTCCTCGGGGTACACACGAAGTTACTTCTACATCTGTCAATGACTCTACATCCAACATAACATGTTGTGTCCTCCCTATTGAGAAATCCTCACTCCAGCCAAATATTTTGATGTCTCATATGTTGGTGATGGTGATGGTGATGGTGATGGTGATGGTGATGGTGATGGTGATGGTGATGGTGATGGTGATGGTGATGGTGATGGTGATGGTGATGGTGATGGTGATGGTGATGGTGATGGTGATGGTGATGGTGATGGTGATGGCGGCCAACTTCAATTATTATTACCTCCTATGACATACTGTTGTGCTAAGCAAATTCACATACTGTACATATCTAAATCATACTTGGAAATATAGTGGAGAACATACATCTTACTTGCTTCTCTTTTATGGATGCACTGTGTTAACTGTAAGTTGGCTGATTGGCCCACTAAGCCTGAATCTGTAGGAGTTAGTATAAATTGGTAGGCTTGTGCTAGAAGTCAATTGCTTTTCATTCAGCCAACTTTACATAGCTGACAGTACTGTTTCGGGTAGCCAATGTTTTCTGTTGTGAAAGTATTTTGTACTTTGCTCTGTTCCAGCATAATGTACACAGCCACAATGAAAAATTCTATGGCTTTAGCAATGGCTCAATAACTCACGTTTTTTTGGTTGTCACATGTGCATAATCATTCTTTTATGCTTTACACATGTAGCCATTTGTGTTATAGGCCACTACTATATTCCAAAATAGATTTAGTGATGGGCATTATGGGATTTTGTATAGCACAACAGTACATCATGGAAGGCAATAATGTAAGTTGACAGACTAAAAAAAGGGAGCCTTTTTTACTGTCTTCAGTTCCTACGTACAACAGTGAGTTCAGAAACATGGAACAGAGAATGCCTCACAAAAGGACAAATCCTGCACTCCATATTCAACCCCTTTCTCACCACTTTTTAATGGAGATGATGATATTCTTCATGCAATACACTGAAACTTTCACACTTACAAGTTAGTCTAATAAATGTGCGTGATGTGTGGTCTCTGGAAGCAGTCCAGTCCTCTGTGTGAGCCATCATTTTCTACGATGTAATATGTTCCCTGTGTCTTTGATAAAATTTTATTCTTGTGGCAGGAGAGACATCCAACCTCACCTACTCAATTACTAATTTTAGTGACAAGTCACCCCCCACCGCTCCCTTGCCATGTAAATTCCTGCAGACACCCTCAATTGGCACATACCCTCAAGCGAAGTGTATTTTGCTGCAAACATCTGTAACACACAGTGCATCTAAGCAATAGTCCATTTTATCCCATGTCCAGCCAGCCTAACATATCCCCATTAATAAGTGTAATTGCTGCTCTGACGTGAGCTCGGCGAGCCGGGGTCTGCTAAATAGAATCCTTCGTGAACCCCCTCCCAAAAAAAAAAAAAAAAAAACTAAAAAATGAGGTTATGTCTGGAGACCTAGGGGCCTATGAAATGGGGTTCCTTCTGCCAATTCAGCAACCTGGAAATGTCATTCAAAGCCTCCCTAATGATAGATGCCCAGTGAGGAGAGACACCATTCTGCTGCAGAATGAAGTCCCATTGCTGGTTTTTGACCTGTGGAAATGGAAACTATTTAAACATGTCTAGATAAACAGTTGATGTTATTTGTGACATAGCAGAAAAATCGTCCCACCACATTACATGTTTACTTTTGGACTGTTGCACACAATTTGCATGCTGAAGCAAGGATTCTCAGAGCCCCAGATCCTCATATTGTGTTGATTTACATTTCCAGACACATGAAAGAAAGCTTTACTCATGCACATTACTTATTTCAGATTGTCCCAGTCATCATCGAAGTAGCTGAAAATCTCAGTTGTAAATGTTTTAGTCTGTCATCAGACTGAAGTACATGAAGCAGCTGCACCTGGAAAACATCAAACTTCAGTCTCCTCTGTAGTGCCCTGTGCACCATAGTTGATGGTGGCTGCAGCTGTCAAAACACTTGATAGATTGATATGGTTAGGCCCCAGATAAATGCCTGTTGCCCCCATTCTACATCTGTGTCGATCATGCTCGAGCACCCAGGGCTCATGCTCTTCATGACATTTCCAGATTCCTTGGTCCTTGTGTACCACTGTCTTATGGTTGGATGTAATGGTCGTGTCCTCCCATAACTCTGCAACACATCCAGAAGTTTTGCTGGACCCTGCGTGTCAGATTTTGTCACTATCAATCATGCCACACAGAGTGCCATCTGCTGGGGGTAGCCATTTTCATCAATAACTAAAAAAGAGCACTTCAGGTGTCTGAGCATCTTACTGCAAATCACAGCTTTCTATCCATCCCTGTTTCTGAAATACACTTAATGAATGTTGTAAAGATAACTTTGGAACATCATGTACCATATGAGCCTGTTAACCATTGCTCAGTGTTTTACAGGTGTGTATTCCTAGTGGTTTCATGCAGGTTTTGTTAACAGTGTGTAGGAATTCCAGTGCAGCTGGCTTGGGAATGAAACTGGAAGCCACTAAGGGAAGTTAACACAAATTTTATTTCTAATAACTGACCCTACAAAAAGATGGTGTGCATATACAACTACTGTCCACGGCAAACTGAGGGCTAAACTTGTATTGCTGTCAAAGAGTTTTATTTATATTGTAGTTTGTGTTGTCGATGGTGAAGGAGGTACAATCTGTAACCAGTATTATGACCCAAGTTCTTTACAATGCACGGCAGACCATAATGGAAAACTCTTGTCTAGTTGTAGTGGCCCAGTTGTTTGATAAAATAGAATTACACCTAGATCAAATGTAATTTTCAAGCATTTGAAAACGTACAGTTTTATGGTGGGGGTCAATTATTTCCAATGCTTTGAAAATGCTGTACAATCATGCACACATAATGTGTAACAATGTTATTAATTTCGATTCCAAACTGCTGACAGTCAATTTTCTCCAGAGGAAATAAGCAGTATGATGGTGGAACCTACAGCAAGTGCAACATACATAAACTGCCACGGCTTGTACCAAGTATACTCAAAGCCATTTGTCACAAAATCTCAAAACTATTTAGTCATTCATCATCAAACTAACATATTTTAAGACATTAGGTTAAGCTCACTTGACCTGTGCAGTTAAAAAAAAGTAAACTCTCTGTACATAATGAAGTCAAATGGGACAATTCAAAAACTAACAAATGCTGTAAATCAACATGACTTGTTATTTATTGGTGAAATGAGTAGGTACTTTTAGCTATTATATGGGACCTTGTCATTTCATATGGAGCATCATTCAGTCTGTGGGGAAATGTTCTGAAGTTATTGCACATAAGACTTCACGGTATGCAGTGTTAAACAGAGACAGGAGGTGACAGACAGGAAGAGAGGAAGGGGAGGCAGAAGGAGACCTTAGAGAGAATTCTTTGTTTCCATTTATTGGTGAATTTCAATTAATTTCAAACTATTCTTTTGTTTCAGAAACCCAAGTACCCACGATCAGTTTTCTTTATTGTGACCAATGAATTCTGTGAAAGATTCTCCTACTATGGAATGCGCAGTAAGTATGGAATACTACCACATTTAAATTTCAAATGCAGAACCATAAATTGTGTGTGTTAACTTTATTTTTGTTGTTTTTTCCTT
This sequence comes from Schistocerca cancellata, assembly GCF_023864275.1. NCBI lineage: Eukaryota > Metazoa > Arthropoda > Insecta > Orthoptera > Acrididae > Schistocerca > Schistocerca cancellata. The sequence continues at coordinate 428,217,123 of NC_064630.1, read as the reverse complement.
GTATTTGTACTGTGAATATTATTTAATGCAAGTTTTTAATTCTGCTAATTTTAGATGATTTTCCTTTTTACTTTCAGCAATTTTATCTCTGTACCTCAGAAACATTCTCCGATATGATGATGACGCAGCCACAACAATTTACCATACATTCACAATGTTGTGCTACTTCTTTCCTCTTTTTGGGGCTATGTTGGCTGACAGTCTTTTAGGAAAATTCAGGTGAGATTATTGGATATTTATTATGGACTGACAAATTCTTTTCTTCGACTAAGAAATTTTTATGTTAAATATTTCCCACTCTGCAAATATTTATAATTGATATTTTAGTTTTAGAAGGTACCTTTTAGCTGTTGATGGAACATAAGCATTAAACTTCAAAATAGGAACATTCAGGGGAGTACCCAGTAAGAAACTGAAATGATGGATTGATATAAACTTGAAAGTGTTGAGAGAGTCCTCTCAGTGAAGCAGGATTGTGTTATAGAAAGTCTATAAGTTTCATCCCCCTGGCATTAGTGTAGTTGTCAGTCTTGTTAACACTGAAAAAAAAGTAATAATGTGTTGTTATATTTGTATAATATTACTTTTCTTTATCATGCAAGTGGAATGGAATCTTTAGACTGATAAAACTGAAAGTGTGCTGAAAGTTTGTTTGGTACTATCTTGTGTGTTAGTCTCTCTGGAACCAAGCCCTTGTAAATCTTTTGTAATCCTGATGGGTTATGGACACAGGATGTGCATGAACAACTGCAAAGTACCATATTTGTTTTCACTTGTGAATAAATTTTCATAAAACATGATTTAACTCCATTGACTTTTGTGTTTGTTAGAAATAGCAGCCAGTGTTGGTGACTACAAAATACAAAAGGATAAACTCAAAGCACCAGAAGATTATGCGAGATGGAAATGCATGTGTCAATGCTGTTGTGAGTATGTGCATTTGAAGAAATTTCTGTGTCATATATGTGGGCAGGGAGACCACTGGGCAGCAGAGTGTCTGATGAAAAAGATAGCTAATAGGATGCAAGTGTTCTGACTTGGTGGAAGATGTGACCACAGAAAAAAACAGCATCATGTCAGTGTTTATTGGAAGACCGTGCTAAAGCAGGAAGTTTATTAGTAAGTGCATGTGATTTGAATGTACCAGTATGCAATGACTAAAGATGTTGATTGAACCATTTCTTCATGTCCATTGTGCTGACAAAGAGAACATCAGTGTATATATTGTGAAGTTGCAGAATCATGTCATGGATTTGAATGATGAATTGCAGATGCATGAGATAACTGTCTTGTCTGAAAGAATTTTAAATTGTCAAACTTTATCCATATTAGGCAAGGAAAATGGCAATTTTAAAGACCTGTGGGACATGATTCTACCCCTGAAAAACACTGTGAACCTTTTGACTGAAAAACTCTACACCAGTGAATTGCATGATAAAAATATGGTCGAATAAACTAGGTTTGTTGCACGCAGTGGTCCTAAGAAGAAAGTCAGTGAAAAAAAAAGTGATGATAGTGAAATATCAAAAAAAAAAAATCTTGAATATTCAAAATGAAAATTTTTCTTGTCATAAATGTGGGCAGGAAGACCATTGGGCAACAGTGTGTCTGATGAAAATGACAGATTATAGCATTTAGATCATGGAGTCTGAAAAGACTGTTGAATTTTTGTTGTGTTTTTTGTTGTCTCAATTGATGACAGTGTTGAAATCAACAATTGGTACTGCAACAGTTGTGCCACAAACTGCATCACTGCAAATAAACAATACATTGTATCTTATACAAAATTCGCTGCTCTTGAAAGTGTATGAATTGGGAAGATAGCTTTGCCATGAACAGAGAACTTAGAAAATTCAAATATAAATGAATAATCCTAGAAAGAATGCTAAAGGTATACATTATGTTAACTTATCCACTACTTGCAAACAAATTTACAGTAAAAAAACAGGATATCAAATTTTGTTGATAAATGTAAATATTTAGCTGAAATCATAACATGCAACCTAAATGAGAAGCTGATACAGCAAAATAGAGCAAAAGCTGTACAAAGCAAATAAATATTGTGAAAAATACATACAATAAAAATGCTTGTCAATAGCTGCAAAAATTAAAACATTATAAAAAACTATAAAGCCAGCTGAAATCATCTTACAAACAAGCAATATCAGGTGATGGGCATTTCAAAATAGCTTCAAATGAAATGATACACAAGAATATAGAACCAGTAATGAGCATAATCTGGAGGAAATGCATATAATTCTTTGGACATGTGATCAGAACATCAAAAACAAAATTAGTATGAGGATAATAGAAAAATGTGGAATGGTAAGAGTAATATTAAATGGAATACAGAAATTATGGAACTCCAAACTACAGTACATGACCTAAATTAACAGGATAAGGCAAAATCAAAATACTGCAAGACTTACAATCCAGACTAAAAGTGAAGGTCAATAAAAAGACTACAGTAAAGGTAATCTTGGACAAAGAAAGAAAAAAATCTGAAAGATTAAACAAACATTTGGCAGATAGGAGAGCAGAAAACCCTTTTTAATAATGAATTACAATAAGCCTTCTTGTAACCATTGTATTAGTAAATGATAACATCATCTTGTAACATGTGTATAATTGACTAGAGTTGTCCAATGAAGGCTATAAAATACAAATATAAATCATAACAAATAGTGAAAATTATTAAAATTGTCTTTGCATGCATGTTACTTCAATTTTAAAAATGCCCTTGTAATTTTCAGGACCATTCTCTATTTATCATTTGTATATGCTGCCGGGAATATTGTTATATCCTTAGCATCAGCAGATAGTTCAATACCAGGAATGCCAGCCAGGTAAGTTTCTTTTTTCTCATAGTTTTCTATAGTACTGAAGAAACAGTGTGGGTGTTTTCTTTTTTCATGCACTTAAGTATCTATTGTAAATCAATATTGCTTAGTATTGCCACACTGAAACAACATTGTTGTCCAAATCTGAAGGCAGGATTGTCAGTGAACAATAGCACTTAGAACTGAAAGAATCTCTTACTGGTACCAATGTACTGCTAGAACTGAAGTTGGCTCCCACATGTAGAGTGCAGCTATTTGTACAATCATTGAATATTCCAAAATGCTGGTATTGATACAAACATAGAATATTCTGGAATATACAAACATTGCAAACATGAGGTATTTTAAGAAGATACCAGAAACAATAAATACAAAACAGCAAATAATTGGTGGTGGTCATGTTTGAACCAATGATGTGCAGCGCACCAACCCAATGCTAAAGACTGTGCCACACTACATGTGTCATGACTTGTGGCAGTATATTTAAGGACCTAAGAAAAAAAGAGTGGGTTAAGAGCTTCTGCTCAGAATTTGGGGAGGGGGGGGGGGGCAGCAAGGATAAAGGATGCAAGGAGAAACAATATCTTTATTTGGGAAATACTTCTTTTTACTAAAATAAGGTAGAATTTGATGAGGTGGTGGAATGTCTGTGAGAAGGTGAGCAGTTTTGGAAGAAAATATGTTTCTGATGGGAAAATAATCACTAGGATGGCATTATGAGATACGAAAGTATGTTCTGTGGAGATGGTTGAGGTGTTTAAGAGAAGCCATTGCAGGAAGGACACATGATCTTAGTGAAAGAAAGAATGCATGTTTTGTGACTAATGCAAAACTCACTTTGTCGAAGGATTTTTTTCTAGAGTGGTGGGCTTCATAATTTGTACTGGTCCAATTAGAATATATTCATTATAGTTGACATAAACTTATTAAATGATTGGAAAAGATAGGTTTCTACTTACCATAAAGATGACATGATAAGTTGTAGTCAGGCACAATTAAAACACATTTACATATAAGCTTTCAGACACAGCATTTGTCAGAAAAAGAAAGAGAAACACACACTATTCATTCACACAAGAAAGCACACCTCACACACTCATGAATGCCAAATCCAGCAGCTTGAACCATCCTTGACTGGTCCGAGCTGCCAGAGTTGGCACATATGTTTGTGTGAGGTATGCTCACTTGTATGAATGAATGGTGTGTGTTTCTCTTTCTTTTTCAGATGAAAACTGTGGCCAAAATCTTATATGTAAGTGTCTTTTTAATTGTGCCTGTCTGCAACTTAACGTGTCATCTTTACGGCAAGTAGCTATCTTTTTCTACATTGTTGATATTCCAACCTGGAGTTTCCATTGTTTCATTTAAATGACTGTATTTGTAGATGTATCTCTGCATGTAAAAAAAAAATTTTGGCATATGGCAACATGATTTTTGGTGCCATTCACCTGCCTTCTAATTTCTGGAAGTCATTCTGTATCATCTTCTTATTGTTTTCTTATTTGGTCTTTTATTTGAGCCTGGGTTGTATGGCTGAATCTAATCATCTTCTTCTTTACTAGTGTGTAGCAGCTTAATTTATTTATAGTACTCAGTTTTCATCATTTATCGTAATTCTCATATACTTCGAACATAATTTCTATTTAAAAATGGATTAACATTATTTACACTAATCATGTACTGTATATAAGTTATTGATGGTTGTTTTGATGACTTGTAACACATATTTGCAAGTATTTTGCATTTTAATGCTCTTAAATGTAACGAGGAAATTACTTTCCGTAATACTGGTTTGCAGTCTAATTGTTTGAAACAGGTATTAAAGTGAGATACCTCTCTGTGACATTTTGAATGATGACACTAAGCACAGACTAACTGTATTTTTCTTTTTGGCTGAGTTAATAAACACCTAGAAACTGAACTTGTCATTGGAGGTGGGAATTTATATTTTTTCAGATTTTCTTGGGTGTATGAATTAGATGTAAAATCATCTGTTGCAGTAAGAAATAGTGTTTGGAATGTGACAGGAGTGCAAATATATCCATCCTTTTTCATGTCATTAGGGGAAGTGAATTATTTCAGCAACATAGTTCTGTTCTCTTCTGTACCATCACCTCCATTCCCCATGCTTGGTACAAGGGTAGTTTGTTAATTTTGTGTGACACAAAAAAACTAGCACTTAATTACTGTTTGAATTTTGTGTGGTATTTGTAAATGATTTGAGATGCTGCCAAAAGAACACAAAATAATTGTGAACATAACAGGTAAAAGACTGAGTAAGCAAGAACTCGTGGTCTTTCTGACAATAACTGAGGAGAAAATATTATTCCAGAAAAAAACTGTTGGTGTGAACTGTAAATAAGTAACCAATGTTCCAGGTAGTTACATAACTACATTCATGAGGGCCCCAGGGAAACAAGCTAAAAACCTTGCTAAGAACTTCTTTTGCATGGGGTTGCAGGGCACTGTGTTATTTGACACAGGCCAATTATATTCCTAGTTTTAGTCTATACAACCAGAAATTCCTTTGACTCAAAATTGTGAGAATATGCTGTATATTCTTATCAGGTTCACTGTCAGATGCTGACTGGAAAATTATAATCATATTCAGTTGTCAAAAAGTATTAACACTTTTTTTGGTTTTATATGTATATATATTAAAAGGACAAATTATTGGCTCAGATTCAAAATGCAGATGTCCAAGAAAAACACACACTCAAATTTAAGGGACTATGGTTCCCTAACATTCTCAGCCCTTATGATTTCTAATGGAAAATACATTAGTTTGTAAAAGTGCCTTTCTAAATCTGCATGGTGTTACACAGAAATATATTTTTGCATATGCTGGTTGTTAGTCGAAAGCATAATTCCACAAAATAAATCCTTGCCCTACTAAAATTTCCTAAAGTATTGCTCATTTAATAGACCAAAATATCAAGACTTCCTGGCCTACAAAAACACTTTATGCAGGGAAGGAAATGAAGAAATTGGATGCTTTATTAGACATGAAAGTTAGGAATAATCTCTTCCTCGTGAAGTGCCAGAAGTGAATATTGACTATGACATATTTCCTTTCTACAGTCCTGTGGAACAAAGAGTATATGTAATTTGCATGATGTTCCTGTCAGAGGACTAACATGATCTTCAGCATGGTTATGGTGAGGGTAACGGTAGAGTCTAGGCTGCCAGGAGCCTCACACTAATGATGGCCCTAAACATTTTCCAGCCCGTCTTAAGCCAAGATTCAGTAATGGATTACTGAAAATGACTGACAAATTGAAACTAGTTTAGCCACTTGTTACATTCCTACTCTTGCCCAACAATAAAATATAATTCCTTTGTTCATTTTATCAAAATAAAATGAATGTTTATGCACTTACCTAAACATTAACTGAAAATATGTGTTACAATAGCTTTTAACTTCTCTGTATTCTCACTGGAGAGAAATCAGTTGTTGTAACTGACTAGACACGCTGAATAAGTGCAGTGACTACAGGAAGTTAAATGTTTGTGGCAAGAAATATGAACATGATGATCAAACAGAGACTGAGAACTTTATCATTAAAAAGAAATAAAGTTTAGAATTCAGCATTAAAAATACAATACAGAGCTATCAAAATGATAAGTAGAAGTACTTACAAATGACACATACCCAGATTAATGTGTGTAAATGCACATGAATTAAAAGAAAATGAAATATGCAGTTTTATTATAAAAGATTACGGCATGTTCTTGAAAACTATTTCTGCAGATCAGAATATAAGGGCAGAGGAGTAGCAATATTTGTTGAAACAGACAAGAATTATGATAGCAGTATGATTGTAGATACAAAAATTTACCCAGAAATAACGAATAAGATTTTGAAATTACAGGTATTGTGCACAATGAATTAAAGGTATTCTGTGTCACCAGGTGACAAAATAAATACATTCCTCAAAGTCAAATCTACTAGGGGAAAAATGAGTTTGTGTAATTTGTGGTGATATTAAAATTGATATGCAAAAAGAGACACAAAGAAAGCAAAAATTTGAGGAGATGCTAATACAGAACAACATGAGGGCAACTGTAATGGAATCTACAAGAGTAACTTTGGAAACTGAGTCAGTTTTTAACAATATTATCAATAACATAAATAGCAACAAATGTACAACAAAGGTACTACAAACAGGACCTTCTGATCGTTTTGGACAGCTGTGTGAAGTATATGGAAATCTAAACCTACAAACAGAAGAGAAATCAAAAAATGGAAAATACAGGATGGAATGTAACAATATTATGAGAAGGAAAGTTGCTACTGACCATGTAGTGGAGTTGCTAGGTCGCAGGTAGGCACAACAAAAAAAAAGAAATAAGTATATCTTTTGGCCGTTAAGGCCTTCATCAACAATAGACACACATACGCGCATGCACACACACTCACGCAAGCGCAACTCTCACACATGACTGCAGTCACAGGCAACTGAAACCACACTTCGAGTAGCAGCATCAATGCATGATGGGAGTGGCAACTGGGTGGGGGTAAGGAGGAGGCTGGGGCAGGTAGGGGGAGGGATGGTATGGTGGGGATGAAACACAGTGAAGTGCTGCAGGTTAGATGGTGGGCAGGGGAGAGGGGTGGGGGGAGAAGAGGAAAAGGAGAGAAATAAATAGATATAAAAAGACTGGGTGTGGTAGTGAAATGACAAGCTGTGTAGTGTTGAAATGAGAACAGGAGAGGGGCTGGATGGATGAGGACAGTGACTAACAAAGGTTGAGACCAGGAGGGTTACAGTAATGTAAGATATATTGCAGGGAAAGTTCCCAACTACGCAGTTCAGGAAATCTGGAGTTAGTGGGAAGGATCCATATGGCACAGGTTGTGAAGTAATCATTGAAGTGAAGGATATCATATTTGGCAGAATGTTCAGCAAGAGGGTGGTCCACTTGTTTCTCAGCGAAAGTTTGTCGGTTGCCATTCATGTGGTCAGACAGCTTATTGGATGTCATGTCTAGATAGAATGCAGCACAGTGTTTGCAGCGTAGCTTGTAGACCACATGACTGGTTTCACAGGCAGCCCTGCCTTTGGTGGGAATTCTTCTCTGTGGCTGGACTGTGGGACTTCAGGAGATGATGGGAGACTGGAAAGATAAGGCATGGGAGACGGTTTTTGTACAAGGTTGGGAGGACAATTACTATCTGTGAAGGCTTCAGTGAGACCTGCAGTATATTTTGAGATGGACTGTGCTCATCTGCAGTGATGATGAGCAGATGTGATGAGCACAAGTGGCTAGGCTGTAAAGAGGGACTTCTTGGTATGGAACAGGTGGCAACTGTCGAAGTAGAAGTACTGCTGGTGGTTACTAGGTTTGATATGGATGGAGGTACTAATGTGGAGGTGCTAATGTAGCCATCTTTGATGTGGAGGTCAACATCTAGGAAAGTGCCTTCCTCCCCATCCCAGCCTCCCCCTTACCTCCACTCAGTTGCCACTCCCATTATGCACTGATGCTGTTGCTCACAGTGTGATTTCAGTTGCCTGAGACTGCAGTCATTTGTGTGAGTTGCATTTGCGTGAGTGTGTGTGGATGTGCATATATGTGTCTATTGTTGACGAAGGCCTTAATGGCCAAAGCTATAATTGTGTGTGTATTTTTTTGCTATCTGCGACTCAGCACCTCCGCTATATGGTGAGCAGCAACTTTTCTTCTCATAAACAGAAGAGAAAAATGTAGAAAGAGATATTGGGCTCTTAAACCAACAAAATATCAACATATTTAATGTAATGGTGAGAAAATAACACTGGGCAGATGTTCTTAAAGCTCGGGGAACAGATGAAAAATACAGTGCTTTTAAAGAAACCTTAACATATTACTTCAGTATAGCATTTCCAAAAACCAAGAGGACAAGGAAAAAGCCTTCAAAGCAAGCAGGGTGTGACAAAGGTAATAATAAAACAGGAGGCTACATTAGGAGTGATGGAACAGAGGGAAAATTTTGAATTTTACAGACAGCATCATAAGAAGTACAGAGAGTTGATAAGACAAGAAAAAGAGAGGTCAGTTAATGAGATTATTTAAAAATCATCAAACTGGATGAAAACAGCCTGGGATATAATTAACTCTGACAGGGGCAACAAAAAATACATGCAGAAAACAAATGAAATAGAAAGTGAGTAACAAAATCATTACAGACAAAACAGAAATCATCAACATCCTGAATAATAACTACATAGATACAGTAAAAAACCTAAGGCATCCATTTTAATAACCAAGGAACTCATCCCACCATAGTGAAAAGTAACTCAAGCCACTTGGTTCCCCTGAAATTGGTATCTAAAGACAAAGTGACAAAGGTTATAAGAAACCTTATTGGGGAAAAAAGTCTGCTGGACATGATGAAGAGTCAAATGACCTAATCAAGCAGGTGGCATCAGAAATAATTACACCACTGTTGTATATAGTCAACTGTTCATTCCAAGATGGAATATTTCTTGATAAATTACTTAAGGTAGTACCTGTATAAAAAAAGGGAAAAGATGATGATCCTAAGAATTACAGACCAGGATCCTTAGTATCAGGCTTCTCCAAAATATTAGAAATGCTCATGCTCAACAGACTAAGTGCTTACCTGGAAAATCATAATACACTAACTTCAGCACAGCATGGATATCAGACAGGGAAATAAATGGAAACAGCATTTGAATCATCAACAGAATTTATTGTGTAGCTCTTAGACAACCAGATGGTAATGTCTGGAGTTTTTCTTTACTCATCCAAAGTGTTTAACACAACAATCGTGCAGTCCCAGTAAAGAAACTAGAGACAATCAGCAGACTCGATAAAATCATATCTCAGTAACAGGAGCAAATATGTAACCATTAACAACTTAAACAAACCAGAAGTTAGAAGCATCAAATATGGTGTACCTCAGGGTCTGTTATGTGACCTATTGTCTTCAGTTTATTTGTAAATAATGTACAAACATGTGATAATGAAGATAAGACATTGTATGCAGATGATATGTCTGTGCTAAATCTTGCCAACAACTTTTTCTCTGGTGATTCAAACACTTTCACAGTCAATAATACTGCACGACGACTCATGGACAATGTGTTAATTATTAATCTGAAAAAAAACTATGTATAGGGTTTTCCACATTAAACAAAAGGAAGAACAGATAGATGTTTGTCTAGGTGAAAAAGAACTGTAAGAAGTAACTTCATTTCAGTTGTTAGGCGTAACAATAGACAGTGAGCTAAGTTGGAAGCAGCAGATGAATAGCATATCAAACAAACTAAACTCTGTGATATTTGTAGTGAAACAACTTGCTCATTATGCACATAAGAATCTCTTGTGCACTTTTTGAACCATAGATGCAATGTGGAATCACAGTATGAGAAAACTAAACCATCACAAGAATGAAAACATTCACACTACAGAAGAAAGCCATTTCAATCACATTGAAAAAGAAGTAAAAAGAATCTTGTAGAAACAGTTTCAAAAAACTTTTATTTTGATATTTCCATTATATATTCTTGACCATTGTGGCTGCATTAAGAGATCCCACAAAACTGGAGACCAATGTATTTATATAACACAAGAACCTGAAAAACATTGCTGAGCATTTCACACAGACTTCAAATTTTTGAAAAAGGATCTACATACGGTAGTAGGGAATTAATACAAGTATTGCCAAGAGAGTTACAAAACCTCAAACTGATACGATATACCCTGCATCCCTAAAAAAAGTTGGTAAGAGAAGAAGAATAAATGTGGTGCACAATATTAAGAGACTAGAGTTACAAATTAGTGTAAGAAACTAAACTTGTATTAAAACTACTCATCTCTGCCCAAACTCTTTGCCTGTGTGTGTGTGTGTGTGTGTGTGTGTGTGTGTGTGTGTGTCCTTTCGTCTTTCCCTCTCCTTCCCTCTTTCCTGACGAGGCAACTGTTGTTGCGAAAGCTAGAATTTTGTGTGTATGTTTGTGTTCGTTTGTGTGTCTATCGACGTGCCAGCGCTTTCGTTCGGTAAGTCACATAATCTTTGTTTTTAGATACATTTACAATATCAGATTCACAAAAATGTATTTTAACTCTGGTGTAAATCATTTACCAATATGTACATAATGTGCAAGCTATGGTACGTTATTACTGTGTGGTCTATTATATGTATATTGTCTAAATGGGAGCAAAATGATGTGTCCTATATTACAACTACATACCTGTACAAAACGTAATTTATGGGACCAATAAAAATAACCAATACAATGTTTCTAAAATTGTCAGTTCACTACTTACCTGCAGAAGGGTTCTCCATTTCATATAAAATTAAGAATAAATGATGGTTTTTTAGTTGCCAACCCACAGAATTATCTTCATCTGAATGTATTAAATTTGTGTTGCTATTAGTGGGTTTTATTTTATTTATTTATTTATTTATTTTTATTGTATTGGAAAAATAGGGCAATATGTAACTATAACTGTTGTAAAGCTTCTCTTTTGTTGCTGTTCTTTAATGGTCTAACAATTTTTTCATACCCTTGCAATTACATTTTTTTCAGGGAAATAAGCATTCTAGGCCTTGTTCTTATTGCAATTGGAACAGGAGGCATTAAGCCCTGTGTATCATCTTTTGGTGGTGATCAGTTTGTGTTACCACAACAGGAAAAACAATTAGCTCAGTTTTTCTCATTGTTCTACTTTGCAATCAATTCAGGAAGCTTAGTTTCAACATTTATTACACCCATTTTAAGAGAAGATGTTCCCTGCCTTGGCCAAACATCATGTTATCCTCTCGCTTTTGGAGTGCCAGCAGCTTTGATGATAGTGTCAATAAGTAAGTACAATTTATTATTTTACAAGTCCCAGTAAATACTGTGAATTTAATTTCAAATACTATTTGCTTAAAGCTTTATAACTGATCTTATCTTAATTTATAATTGATGATGTAATAGGCATTCACTTCTCTTTAGATTATGTTTCACAAAGCTTGTACTGAGTGAGATGGTTGAGACACTAAACTCACATTCAGCAAGAGCAGAGGTCAAATCTGCATCTGGTTATCCATATTTAGGTTTATGGTGGTTATATAAATAACTTATAGTCATTGCAGGACGTTTATAAGCAAAGAGTCTGCACTGGAAGCAGAAATTAAGTGATTAGGCTGGTGTGCCAGAATATCTGATCCGGTTATAGTAAGGAAAAATTTACTTCTAGCTATCCAAGTTAGTTAGTTTACTAGGTGTTATTCAGTCATTGCTTAGGCCTGTGAGACATCTTAAAACTGGTATCATTTTATGCCATTAGTGAACTGAACTAAATTTTTAATAAAGTTATGAAACTGTATTTAAGTAAAGCTCCATTGGTAATGAAATTGAGTGATCTTCAATAGTGAAAATTATTCAACTGTAAAACAGTTACATACAGACAGTAGGAATTGTAGGTTAAAATTATCACTCATTACACATAATAGAGCTGCAGGAAAGTGATCATCCTGAAGTGTATTAAACATGTGCATTTAGACACACCAAATTCCAAAATTTCTCTCATCAAGTAAGAGAAACTTAGTATTGACATAAATCAAGAAAACAAAATAATACTAAAACACACTCTTCAGTGAAAATTTATATAACAGAATATTTGAAAAGAACAACTGTTACTCATAAGTAATGTGAAAAATAGAGCCTTAGAAACTGGAGAGCAGTTGCTACTTACAAGTCACCAGAACAGTAACTGCTGAAGGAACCCTAATTTGGCACACCTTAACAAAAGACATTCTACCTACAGTTCTAAGAGTTCAAAAATTATCTAATTAGGAGAAGATAAATATAAGTAAGAGTAAGAAAGAACATATGGAATATACAGGTGGCAAAGGAAAGGATGGGTTTTCAAAATTAATCACTAGACATTCATTCATTCATTCATTCATTCATTCATTCATTCATTCTACTACAGTTCCATAGGTCCCATCTGCCTTTATGGATGTGACATAAGTCAAGTAATAATGTAAGTACTTTAGGAGTAAATGAGATAACTTACTGAAAATAAGCAGCATATACATAAAAGAAAATATACAAGAATTTACATTTTCAGAGCACTCCAAACAACTGCATGCTTGATATACTGTATTCTAGCTTGTCACTGCCACACAACAGTCACAAACACCTACAGTAAGTCTAAACTTATATAATAAACTGGCACAATCTGTCAAAACCCTCACTCCATTTAAATTTAAGGAGGTATTAGACACATGGCTCAAAAATAAAGCATTTACTCAATTGAAGAATATCTTGGAAGTAATATGAAAGGAATGTATAAACAATTAAATAATGTAACTATCATTAACTAAATGTGTAAAACTTTATAATTAATTCATGAATGTAAACTGTATAATGATTATTGCTGAGATTTTCTGATTAGTAATAAGTTTATGTATTTATATGTATTCATGTATATGTAAAATGTTGTGAGTAAAATGTACAAATTACTAACATACTAAAAAAATGTATGTATATGTATGCATAATGTAATATTTACTAACAACTATACTTATACAAAATATGTAAAATGTATTTTGACAAAGCCAATTGCATGGTAAACATGCTGAATGGCTAATAAATAAACATATGAAACATAAGAGTCATTGGCAGCATCTCAGCAGGGGGACTGGGACTGATTGGCAGATTTGTGACGGGATGTGGGTTAGGAGGAGATAGAGATGGGAGGTGGAAGCAGGGTTGGGAGTGGGTGACTAGTGGCTTAGATAAAGGCTCCAATTGAATGGATAAGAATGTGAGAGGGAGGTAGAGAGGGGGCGCAGGACAGATGCACGATCTAGGCACATGTTGGAACCAACGGTGCACAATGAAGATGAATTGAAGATGTGAGTTGGAAGGGTGTGATAGGACAGGGGAAGGGGCAATAGCTGGATGGAGGGTGTGGTGTAATGTCTCGGGAATTTCGATGCAAATTCTAGAGATCCTTGGCTTTCCACCATCTCGAACACCTGATATTTTAGATATGAAAGTGAGAGATGGGAATGTGTCTACTGTGCCACAGTTTGTGTGGACAGGACGGGTGTGTGTTATGAAAAAACTTAAGTTGTGGCAGTCTGTTGGCACTGACAAGTGGTGGCCCCGCACGCTTTGGAAGCCATATGTCCAGTACAAGGAGTAATTAAGGTTTTTGTTTGGGTCCTCTCACTTGGGTTACCACGTTATAATGTTTTCCTGATGACTCGAGACTGTGTGGTACTGGGGTGCAAGACTCTCACATCTCTCGTGGGTGATTTACGTATTGTGTGCAGCCAATCTTCTTCTGAGGACAGACGGCTGTGTCGATCTTCACAATGCTTCTTCTTCGAAGGTTATGTGCTGGTTAGGGAAATATTACTGAACTACTTCTCTACCCGTGAAATGATTCATTACTCTCAGAATACTTTCACATCAACTCTGCTATATTTTCTTTTTCACAATAAAACAATTACACAAGTTTGACATGCTCTTTCAACATTCGTAAATCAACCCTGTCTGGAAAACATCAGTACTTAACATATACCATTACAGTCTATTTTGGTTTTAATAATCCTTGTCAAAACAGTTCTTGCTCTTAGCAAGTCAAACAACAGAGTATATGAGTCTCTAGACAAAACATATTTCATTTGTTCCCAACAGTCACTACTATTTCAATACTAAAGAGTAGCCCTTGATTACTCCTTGTACTGGACATACGGCTTCCAAGGTATGCACAGCCACCACTTGTCAGTGCCAAAAGACACAACTTAAGTCTTCTCATAACACATGCCTGTCCTGCACGCACATAAACCATGGTGCAGCAGACACATTCCCATCTCTCATCACTCTTGTATGTAAAATATTGGGTGTTTGAGATGGTGGAAAGCTGAGGGTCTCTAGAATTTGTGTCAAAATTCTCAAGGCACTACAGTGGGCACAGTGAATCAACAGAGATGGAGTCCAGGAGGGTTACAGGAGTGAAAGATGTGTTTCAAGGATAACTTCCTTCAGTGTAGTTCAGAAAATCTGGTGCTGGAGGGAATGATCCACCTTGTGAAGTGGCCACTGAAATAGAGAATGTTGTGGCACTGGATGGTCAACATTCTTGGCCACAGTCGAATGGTGGCTATTCACACTGATGGGCAGCTAGCAAGCTGGTTGGTTGACATACTGACATAAAAAGCTGTCAGTGATTGCAGCAGCATTAGTATATGACATTGCTGTTTTCACACATGGTCTTTTCTCTGATGCAGTATGATAAACCAGTGGGAGGACTACAGTAGAAAGTGTTGGAAATGTGGATTGTGCATGTCGTGCACCTGGATCTTCCACAGGAAGTGGCATAGGGTTAAACTAGGATGTTGTATACGTTTGGTGGGTGACTGAACACCACTTTAGGATGAGTGGAAAGAATCCTGGTTAGGATGCCCCTCATTTCAGGGCATGGATGAGAGATAATCAAAGCCTTGGCAAAGGATGTGGTTCAGTTGTTCTAGTTCAGGGTAACACTGGGTGACAAAGAGGGCCCTCCTTTGTGGCTGATTCTTGGGGGCGGGGGGGGGGGGGGGGGGGAGGGGGGGGTTGGTGAGAGGACAACAGGTGTATGAGGATAAGGAGAGGGAAATCTGTTTACAGATTAGGTTTGAGGGTTAGTGCTTTTGTGCGAAGCCCCTTCAGCATCCTGGACATGAGAGTTCTCATCACTGCAGATACGCTATCTATAGGTGACCAACCTGTATGGGAGGGATTTCTTGGTATGGACAGGAATGATAGCTGTTGAAATGCAGGTTCTGTTGGCAATTAGAATGTTTAATATCAGCAGAGGTGTGGGTCGAGCCATCAGATGTGGAGGTAAACATCCAGGAAGGTGGCGCATAGGGTTGAGGAGGATTCGATGAAGCAGATGGTAAAGAAGGTGTTGATGTTTTGAAGGAATGAGGATAGGGTTTCTTGGCACTGAGTCCAGCTCATTAACATATCAGGATGACCGATGAAACATTTGAAATAGCAGGGTGTTATGTTATGATATGTGGGTACTCATGGCTGTGCCACTGATTTATTTACATACCTTCCCCTCAAAGGAGAATTAGTTGTATGTCAGGATATAGATAGTAAGGTATATGAGGAATGAGGTAGTGGGAACATTGGAAGAATGTTGAGAGGTGGTGGTACATAATGCAAGGCCATTGGCATGAAGGCTGTGAGCATATAGGGAGATGGCATCAACAGAGACAAGTAGCGATCCAGGAGGTAAAGGGGTGGAGATTCAATGAAGGAAATGGTTAGTGTCTCTGATCTGAGAGACAAGGTTTTGGGCAATTGCTTGGAGGTGTTTGTCAGCCAGATTGGAAATTCTTTCAATAGGAACACAATAACTAGCTACAATGGGACATCCAGGTTTGTTAGATTTATGAATTTTTGGGAGCACATAGAAGATGGGTGTGTGGAGTGTCATTGGGGTGAGGAGGGAGATGGACTGGAAGAGGTTATGGGATGGTTCTAAGGTTTTCTGTAGGGATTGGAGGTTATGTTGGACCTCTTGAATGAGATGATATAAGCATTCTTCCGTGTAGTCACAGAAACTCATCATGGTGATGGTGGAGCTTTTGCCTGCAAGGAGGATGATTGTCAGTATCTGTTTTCAGGTTGTGTATGGCTGTTCTGTCTCCTGCTGAAAGTTTAGTGTTCTTGGGAAGAGGATGGTAAGGACAAATTGGAGGCATGGAATTCATGGAGGATGATAAGGGGTGGAAGGTGACAAGGTAAGGAGGATCACAGTTGGATGCTGATATGAACTGGGAGAGGTGAGGTCCATTGTTTGGATTAGGTTGTCTTTGGTTGGAGGGATTGGTGGCAAAGAACTGGTTAACAATAGTGTTTTGGGTTTGTTTGGGTTCTGAATTTCATGGAGTATCAGGAGGGAGTTCTGGAGGATGTGGGAAAAATGGAAATGTCAACTAGGCAAGGTCTGTGTGTTGTGAGGGGTTGTCATGAGGGTGTACTGTGGGTAAGATAGATAATAATGTGTAGTGGTGCTCCAAGGCAGGAGTAGGATGTCACCACGTTTGACACTTCATGGAGGTGCTATCTTGAATGCTCTTCCGGGTGTTGTAGGGCAAAGCTCTAAATTTCAGAAATATGGTGTATATATTCAGGATTAGACAGTAACAGTATCTTGTAGGGGGAGCAGAGATGATTCTGAGATGACTGTGCCATGGAAATGTGTGCTATGGCACTGTGCAGGTGAGGGTGATGTGCAGCTGAGCAAATTAACAACCTGAGCCATCTGGATGGATCCTTCCCTCCACTTCCAGCTTTTCTGATCTCCACAGATGGCAATTATCCTTGAAAGACATCCTTCACTCCCATAACCATTCTGGCCCTAGTCTCCTTGAACCCACTGTCCCCACACCCTCCATACAATGGTTTCCCCTTCCTCTGTCCTGTCACATACTAACAATTCATGTCCCTACATTATCTCCAGCATGTGCCATTTCCCACTAAAATTTAGTATTTGTGGGGATCCACAGCCATCAGATGTTTAATAAATGTAAACATAGTCCATAGCAGGCTGTCATGAGATTTTTATTTGGTTGTGTGATTAGCTACGTGTCACTGTCAAGCACATATAAACCAACATGGAAAGGCACTACATTGTCTGCATACATTGCCATGTATAAATTACACTTTACACATCTCACAATATAATGGAGATCCCTTAGACTGCAGTTTTGTGTGTGTGTGTGTGTGTGTGTGTGTGTGTGTGTGTGTGTGTGTATGTGTGTGTGTTTTTTGACGTCCAGCAATGAACTATGCTACAAAATTAATTTTGTATTTGAAACTGTTCTCTGCACATTTCAGATGAATATTGTGAACAACAGTTTTACAAGTTATTGTGCTTTATGGAAAGTATGTACAAGAAAATTATGCTGCAATGCTGTAATGCTCATTTGTATCATGTTTGAGAGCTGGCCCTTTTCAAGTGCTTACCAACAAGCACTTGGACACAGTCGCCATGCCAATGAGCTTCAGAATGCTTAGTTCACAAGTATTTGAAAGGATTTTTTTCCATTATCTCATTCTGAGTCACAATATTCATGCTGAATGATGATGGAGATTCCTGGGAGGAACAACACATAAAATAAGGGAAAGGCAACCACTCACCTATAGCAGAATGATTTGTGGTGCGTAGAAACATGCAACAGTAAACAATATTCACACTAGGTTTGAGCTGCTCTTTTCTCTGTAACACAAATACAGACATTCACACACAGTCACCCAAATGTGCACCCCCACAGTTGCCACGAGAAAGCACAAGAGCTCAAAAGGTAGTGTGGAAATAGTTTCCTGTTGCGTGTTTCTATGCACCACACATCAGGTCACTCTAGGTGAGCAGCTGCCTTTCCCTTATTTTATGTTATAATCACACTGGCATTTTCAGTGGGAAAAAAACATTATATATATCTAACACATTCTGTAAAAGCCTTAGCAACTGTTACTATATAAGTTGTTTAACTGTCATACTGTTTTGCAGTTGTCTTCCTCATTGGAAAATCACTTTATGTCATAAAGAAGCCAGAAGGAAATGTGGTTTTAAAAGTTTCAAAATGTATTACCGTAAGTATATCTATTTTATTCGTTTTTGCTTTACCTTAGTGATTTTATTTCTCTTTTAAGTTCATCTGGATTTGTCACAAAGGTCATTTTCTGTACTACTATAACATGTATTGATAGGCTTGTAAGTAATGGGGAGGAGACGTGGTAATTACAATGATAAATCATTCCCATTCCCTTCACTTGCTATGAATACTTTTATTTTCATAGCATATACACATAGAGCACATATTTACAGAGACTTAGCAAAGTACAGTTGTCCTTGTTGCGGTATGGCAGCAATATTATGGGCGGGAGGAGGGGGGGGGGGGGGGGGGGGGGGGGGGAAGAGCCCACAGGTTTGATGAATGGATGAGCAAATCTGGTAAATAAGACAGACTGTTTAGGATATGCTACAGCTCTACACTATTTAGTCTAGATATTGCCGCAGCTTTAGTGCTTGGATGATTATAGATGAAATCATTCAGGCAGTCCTAAGAAATTAGACCATTCTAAGCATACAGGTAACAAATTGCAAGTCAGTTTAAGTATTCAGAGGATAGTAACCATAATTCAAAACTCCTAGGGCACTGATTTGATTTGATTTTTTTGTTCGGTCCTGTTGATTACATATTGTTCAAAGGGTCTACTAGTAATATAGTCAAGGGGAATAATACAAAATTATGTGAGTGAATGCTTACAATATTAGAATGAATGGAATTACACATTTTTATCCCAGTGCCACAATTAGATAATGAAATTTACATTTTGTCATTATGATTTTTTTATCTTCATTACATAAGTAAGTTCAAATGAACACTTAATAATGTAGAGTAAATGGTAATACACATTTTAACCTAAGATAGAAATAAATTTACATTTTATCACTATAATTTATGTTAGGAGTACACAATTTTGTCTTCCTGAAGTAAGCAAAAAATTTTTCCTCTATTTTTACTCAAAAGGATGCCTTATTACTCCAGGAATTCATTCATTTTATAAAAAGTTTGTTCTCTGAGGAATGTTGTTAGTTTCCTTTTGAATATCTGCACGTTATCAATTTCCTTTTTTATACTTTTATTCTTGACTCAGTTACTCTCCTATGCATTTTTGTCAGAGATGCAGAGTCTTCGTGGAAATTTTTCCCCATCTTGTGTTATGCTTGTGAATGTCACAGTTTCTCATTTTATCCCACTGTGGCTGATGCTTGTGTGTTTTTATTTAGCACTCTCTCCTTTACAGAAATTAGATTTGCTGTTAGTATTCTATAAGTACAAAACAAACTTCAGTATTGCACGAGTATGATTTCAGCTCTTAGCTCAGTCATGCTTACAAGCATCATCTCATGGTTTAGTGACTTGTACTAATGGCCACAATGAATAGCTATGCAGCTATGTAAACTATACAGAATTCCACTCACAGCTGAAATGAATAGCAAAGTTGATTGCATTATTCATCAGTGCTTTGAAAAATAGTAAAATTTAGGAGAGAAGGTATACTTTTTTGAAGTTTGGCAATAATTTTCATTTATTACCAACTTGTTTTCAGCCTTATAATGCACTCAATGGCCAAATACGTATTTTGTAGTCCCTTGGTTCTCTCATGTTCACACTACTTGAATACCACAGTTCTTCCCGACAGACTACATATAATTCTCCACAGTGGTCACAGATGATATTATATTTGCTAGCTTATGCTAAAGGCTTGTAATAAAGTTCTTGTAATACAGTTCATTCACATTACAAAATTCTAGGTATTATTGGCATAAATATTTACATATAAAGCTAAGAGACATAAGGTACATAAAATTTCATGATACTCACTTCAGCAACAGATTGTTGCATATAATGTGAAAATTATGTATGCATTTAACTGACAATTTGTTACAAATTAGTATGACAGTAATTAGTCAGAACTTTGTCACTTAAATCTGATTTCTCATAATCTTTTTATGGAACAGTATGCTTTTTTTCTTAAGCCACTCTGCTAAAACAATTTTAAATGTACTGTAGTAAACAAAAGGGCCAACTTTAGTAAGTTGATTGAAAAATCTAAGGTCTAGAATTTGTGGCATTTTTCAACCTTATGTGGTCTACAGCAGGGTATAACAGCTGATTGTCAAGTTCTTGTGTTGTGTTCATGTACAGACATCCTAAAGTTGAAATAATTTTAATTCTCTATTCTTTTTTTAATTTGAGAAGGCATATACATATAGAGGTTAGGGATATTCATAACACTGGGCTCTTTGAAGTTATCTTCATGAGATGAAGTAGGCTATATCTTTACTACTGTAGAATATCCTAGCCACACTGTGGCCATTACTATTGTGAAATATGGCTCTCTATTAGCGGGTCTTACTCTTTTAGCAAGAGTCTCTGGAATTATTGCAACATATGATACACTGTATGATTAAATGATGATGGCATCCTCTTGGGTAAAATATTCTGGAGGTAAAATAGTCCCCCATTCGGATCTCCGGGCGGGGACTACTCAAGAGAATGTCATTATCAGGAGAAAGAAAACTGGCGTTCTACGGATCAGAGCGTGGAATGTTGGATCCCGTAATCGGGCAGGTAGGTTAGAAAATTTAAAAAGGGAAATGGATAGATTAAACTTAGATATAGTGCCAGGAGGAACAAGACTTTTGGTCAGGTGAATACAGGGTTATAAATACAAAATCAAATAGGAGTAATGCAGGAGTAGGTTTAATAATGAATAAAAAAATTGGAGTGCAGGTAAGCTACTACAAACAGCATAGTGAACGCATTATTGTGGCCAAGATAGATACGAAGCCCATGCCCACTACAGTAGTACAAGTTTATATGCCTACTAGCTCTGCAGATGATGAAGAAATTGATGAAATGTATGATGAGATTAAAGAAATTATTCAGATAGTGAAGGAAGACGAAAATTTAATGGTCATGGATGACTGGAACTCGATGGTACGAAAAGGAAGAGAACAAATTGTAGTAGGTGAATATGGAATGGGGTTAAGGAATGAAAGAGGAAGCCGCCTGGTAGAATTTTGCACAGAGCATAACTTAATCATGGCTAACACTTGGTTCAAGAATCATGAAAAAAGGTTGTATACATGAAAGAACGCTGGAGATGCTAGAAGGTTTCAGATAGATTATATAATGGTAAGACAGAGATTTAGGAACCAGGTTTTAAATCATAAGACATTTCCGGGGGCAGATGTGGACTCTGACCACAATCTATTGGTTATGAACTGTAGATTAAAACCGAAGAAACTGCAAAAATGTGGGAATTTAAGGAGATGGGACCTGGATAAACTGAAAGAACCAGAGGTTATACAGTGTTTCAGGGGGAGCATAAGGGAATAATTGACAGGAATGGGGGAAAGAAATACAGTAGAAGAAGGATGGGTAGCTCTGAGGGATGAGATAGTGAAGACAGCAGAGGATCAAGTAGGTAAAAAGACGAGGGCTAGTAGAAATCCTTGGGTAACAGAAGAGACACTGAATTTAATTGATGAAAGGAGAAAATACAAAAATGCAGTAAATGAAACAGGCAAAAAGGATACAAACATCTCAAAAATGAGATCAACAGGAAGTGCAAAATGGCTAAGCAGGGATGGCTAGAGGACAAGTGTAAGGATGTAGAAGCTTATCTCACGAGGGGTAAGATAGATACTGCCTACAGGAAAATTAAAGAGACCTTTGGAGAAAAGAGAACCACTTGCATGAATATCAAGAGCTCAGTTGGAAACCCAGTTCTAAGCAAAGAAGGGAAAGCAGAAAGGTGGAAGGAGTATATAGAGGGTCTATACAGGGGCGATGTTCTTGAGGACAGTATTATTGAAATGGAAGAGGATGTAGATGAAGATGAAATGGGAGATATGATACTGCATGAAGAGTTTGACAGAGCACTGAAGGACCTAAATCGAAACAAGGTGCCGGGAGTAGACAACGTTCCTTTAGAAGTACTGACAGCCTTGGGAGAACTAGTCCTGACAAAACTCTACCATCTGGTGAGCAAGATGTATGAGACAAGCGAAATACCCTCAGACTTCAAGAAAAATATAATAATTCCAATCCCAAAGAAAGCAGGTGTCGACAGATGTGAAAATTACCAAACTATCAGTTTAATAAGTCACAGCTGCAAAATACTAACATGAATTCTTTACAGACAAATGGAAAAACTGGTAGAAGCCGACCTCGGGGAAGATCAGTTTGGATTCCGTAGAAATGTTGGACCACGCGAGGCAATACTGACCCTACGACTTATCTTAGAAGAAAGATTAAGGAAAGGCAAACCTACATTTCTAGCATTTCTAGGCTTAGAGACACCTTTTGACAATGTCGACTGGAATACTCTCTTTCAAATTCTGGAGGTGGCAGGGGTAAAATACAGGGAGCAAAAGGCTATTTACAATTTCTACAGAAAGCAGGTGGCAGTTATAAGGGTCGAGGGACATGAAAGGGAAGCAGTGGTTGGGAAGGGAGTGAGACAGGGTTGTAGCCTCTCCCCAATGCTATTCAACCTGTATATTGAGCAAGCAGTAAAGGAAACGAAAGAAAAGTTCAGAGTAGGTATTAAAATCCATGGAGAAGAAATAAAAACTTTGAGGTTTGCCGATGACATTGTAATTCTGTTAGAGACAGCAAAGGACTTGGAAGAGCAGTTGAACGGAATGGACAGTGTCTTGAAAGGAGGGTATAATATGAACATCAACAAAAGCAAAAAGAGGATAATGGAATGTAGTCGAATTAAGTCGGGCGATGCTGAGGGAATTAGATTAGGAAATGAGACACTTAAAGTAGTAAAGGAGTTTTGCTATTTGGAGAGCAAAATAACTGATGAAGGTCGAAGTAGAGGAGATATAAAATGTAGACTGGCAATGGCAAGGAAAGCGTTTCTGAAGAAGAGAAATTTGTTAACATTGAGTATTGGTTTAAGTGTCAGGAAGTCATTTCTGAAAGTATTTGTATGGGATGTAGCCATGTATGGAAGTGAAACATGGACGATAAATAGTTTAGACAAGAAGAGAATAGAAGCTTTTGAAACATGGTGCTACAGAAGAATGCTGGAAATTAGATGGGTAGATCACATAACTAATGAGGAGGTATTGAATAGAATTGGGGGGGAAGAGGAGTTTGTGGCACAACTTGACGAGAAGAAGGGACCGGTTGGTAGGACATGTTCTGAGGCATCAAGGGATCACCAATTTAGTACTGGAGGGCAGTGTCGAGGGTAAAAATCATAGAGGGAGACAAAGAGATGAATACACTAAGCAAATTCAGAAGGATGTATTCTGCGGTAGGTACTGGGAGATGAAGCAGCTTGCACAGGATAGAGTAGCATGGAGGGCTGCATCAAACCAGTCTCAGGACTGAGACAACAACAACAACAACAACAACAACAACAACAACAGCAGCAGCAACAACAACATAATACACTGCACTATTTTTTGACACTACTAACTTGTTTGTATTGTCTAGTACAAAAGAGATCAATAAATATGATAACAAAATAACAATAAAACAAAACTTATTACAGAAGAGGGTTATCTGAAAAGAAAAACACAGTCCTCCAGACACACTGCAAAACTGTATTCAGAGTACTTAAAATATTAATAGAACCCTCACTATACATGAAATAAAATGTATTTAATGTATTTTAGACAAATGCTGACTTTCATAGCCGCAGTACCCAAAACAGGACAGCAGTCCACATACAGTGAATGAAACAAACCAACACACAAAAGCATGTGACCCATATCAGTTTTAAACTTTATGACAGACTGCCAATTTACATCAGAAAGTTACTAGAGGAAAATAAATTTAAAGCAGAATTTGAAAATATCGTACTTAAACAATGTATACTTGGCAACAACATTTTACTGGTATGTTTATATTAAGCCAAAACTGAAGCTAGAGTCTTTTGCTCTTAATATTTTCATTAAGTTTACATATCTGACAGAAAAATGCTGTCTGAAGTAAAACTTTTAATGAAACTTTTCTTATTATTTGTTGCTTATAGGGAACAAGAGTATAGGCTTGAAAAGAACAGGCTATGAATTTATAACAATAAAAGACTGTATGTATATGCTGTTATAAAAATTTATAATGTGTTACATTAGAAATAAAATTTAAAATCTCCAGATACTGACTGAGGTGTGCACTAAGTTGCATAAATATTTTTTTGCTGTAGTAGATGAAAACAAGAGCCAAATAGTATGATAGTAGTAGTTTTTTCCCTCAGATTAGCTCTTTTTCTCCTAATGTGCATAACCAGCATCATACACATAAAAAACTTATAATTTAAAAGAAACACCAGTCTCTTTATTAATGTTCCAGTATTATATTACTGTTGATAAATTGCTTTTTTTCGCATAATGGGTGGACAACTAACCAGTCCTGCAGTATTTGTTTGAACAGTCATTTTAATAATTCTTGTACAGATTGTGGGAGCTTATTAAATAATTTGTGTTCCATGAGCTCACAGCTTTAAGTGATTTTGACAGTCTGTGGTGCGGAGTATGAATGCCTCTATTCTTTCATCTGCCATAACAATGTAAAGTTTCTCTGCAAAGTTGACTTGACAAATAAACTGCTCTTGACAACTTATCACTAATGTATTGCACATGTTGACCCCAATATAATTTATCATCTAAACATACCATCAAACTGGGTGATTTTGGATGGTTTTGTCATTATTTTGATTGTAGCTTTTGCATATATTGTTAGGTTAAATTGATTGTTATTGAAGTGGTAGGGTATATGTGTAACGAATAAAATATCCCAGAACCAGAAAGTGTATGTGTAGGTATATTTATCTGAGGCAGTTAAATAAAGTGTCTGAAGTCACCCCATGGATTGGGGCAATTTTGTACATATGTGTTTTTAAATCTCTGTCCGAAGTTACAGTATATAGAGGGTGAATTTGGACAGTTACTGCCTTTTTTTAAAATTCTATATGCTTTTTATTTGATTTTGGTGACATTTTACACCTTTTAAGGTAGCCCTTTGTTACGAATAAGTGATATGGAATGATATAATGAATTTTATATATTACAGATAAGTTTTTATTTTGCAAGAATTTAAATAAATTTTTTTTACTGTTCTCAACTGAAATATAAGAAACAGACAGAAACAAACAAAGTAATTTAACTAAAAGGTCCAAATAATTTTTCTCACTTGTCATTCTAAATTAAGTTGCAAACACTTAAAATAAATGATTGTCTTCAAGTCTAAAGCACATCTTCTCGAAAAATGTTGGTTTCATCATAGTTGATAATGTTGCTAGGTGGGAGATTTTCCAGCTTTGGCTTGACACTGGAAAAAAAAACATGTTAACAGTCTCTTTGTTCACTTCTGCACAAGTTCGTTTAATATTTTTGCTTAAGCAAACTGAAAGATCTTCTGACTGTCATTTGAGGAATAAATGTACCCATTCTTCTCCTGGAAAATTATTACAAAATTTCTTCTCTTTTTGGGCAGATTTATCAAGGTAGCCCTAAACTAAATATCTAATATCCAATTTAGTGAAAGGAAATCCCCAATGTACAGCCCTCAAGATACCTTGCTTCAACATTTCTTCTTCTTCTTCTTTGTTTAGCACTGGCTGTCGCCCCATTTTTTTCAGATGTGCTTCCTGCACTTTATTTTGTAGGGTTGATTTAGGTATACCATACAAATCACAAGCTTTTCTGTATGATAATTTACCACTCTGAATATCACGAACAGCTTTATCTAAAAGTTCTGGGTCATAATTATACTGTACTGTAGCACCTCTCCCACTCTTACACATTCTTGACATTGTCCGAAATCACCCCACACAGTACACAGTTTTACAAAAACCGTCATTATTTTATAACCTTGCATGAGAAACTCGACAAACTTGTACAGAAATTGTCTCAATGCTGTTAGCTACTGAGTGCATTGACAATTACAGTTATAATAACTTCCCACTCAGCACAACAATAGAAAGTTTCCACTTTACGATAATGCATGGATTTTTAACACTGAGACTGTTTGTCAATTATTCACCTAGGGAAACAATTAACACAAAATAAAAGTTGTGGAAAGCGATTATTGCAATCTTGCACTTAAAATAACTGGTGCATGGACGTTAAAATAAGTAACTCTTTGTTTCTATGCAGTGGCAAAGAGTAAATAAGCCATACTGTTCGAATTTGCCCTGGTGTCTGAAATCACCCCATTTGACGGTACTCCCAAGAACTAAAAACAGCTTGGATCATCTCTTAGAAGCTTGTCGTAAGGCTAAAAACCATCTGCTGCATTATGATTTCATTCAGCAAGAATCCATTTGCTTTAAACGAATAGGCTGCTTCTTTTAAGACTACTGTAGTTTTAAGACTACTGAAATCATTACTACTGTAAATAAAAATTGTATCATCTGCATATAGCACTGTAATTGACTTAACAGATGATGGCAAATCATCAGTAGTTATTAGGAACAGAAAACGCCCAGCACAGATCCCTGTGGAACACCTACCTGGACTTCTATTTTGAATATTTTGTGTGAGGGAATTCCACTGGGCTTAATTTGCTAACACTATACTTCACACAAACAGCCTACAATGACTGCTCTTGCCTGTTAATATATAGCTTCACTTGTTCCACATAACACAATGAATGAATAAGTGAACCACTTGGCCCTTTGTTTATCTTGCTCTCTTAGTCCTGTATCACATGCTTCATTTCTTCTATCCTGGTAGTAGGCAGCACAGAAGTCTGCTACAAGTGGAATCCACATTTCTGTTTGTGTTGTGTTGAAAAAATTATGTGGAAATGACTGTCAGTGATAGTATTCTGCATATAACATTAAGTATCGTGACTCGAATTTAGCCTAAAGAACACAGTAAAGAAAATTTACTGGTGTTTCTAATATCTGTGCATGTTAAATGAATGTTTGATTGTCAGTACAAAATGTTAGATGAGCTGAACTGCCTGAACAGCTTTGTTGAAAGTTGTATCACTTCTTTCATTTCCATTTGTGACTGTGCAGCTCCCCATTGCCCATATTTATATGTGTACACTACTGATATCAGTTTTAAGAAATAGTCTGAATTCACTGAACCAACTTGGGCATTGATATATAACAGCTCTAAACACCAAATTTAATCACTCAACACTGGTTCACACACCCCAAGTCCCTTTTAAAATTATTTAAAATTGTAATTTTACAGAAATACTCCCATTTAATCTCAATTCTGAGAGCAGTTGAACACCATATGAAACATGGCAGTGGAGACCTTTCCATAATTTCTTACAGCATCATCATGTTGTGACATGTCACAATAGAATGCAACATATGCTGCTGTAGTTTGTGTCTTGGAAGATATCAATAGAATGCACAGAACACTGTCATTCTGGAAACTTCCAGAGTGATCATTCTCATAACTATCATTAATGACAATTCTGTAAAACAATTAATTTTTTTCAGTGTTTGGTTGGTTAGCAGGTTATACATGAAAACCTTAATCAGCAAAAGAAGCTTCTGTTACAAACACATTAATTATTTTTCCAGTTGTACTTTTCAGCTGATGTTCGTTTATAAAATTGCTATCTTGCTTTTCTGTTAATGAACTGAGTCTTGTACTTTTTGTTCAATATTTATTGATTGCTAACAGAGTAGGAAGTTTAGGGATAAAGACATTCCCAGTAAACACTGCTGCAGGGGAAGGAAATAAGTGACAGAGGAAAGAAAAGCTCTTGCTTTCTCACACAGTACTGACACTGCACACTAGACGTCTGTTTCACATTATAGTTGAGGCAAAAGAAGATTCCTGGCATCTGGCAGGGCTTTTTCAGCTGTCACCTGCAGGCAGAAATGGTAGGCATCTGTAAAGCTGCAACATGCTACATCACTGGTAGAGGTAGATGCATGGAGCTGCCACATCAAACCCATTGCCGCTATTTAGGGTCTTCCTTTGCTAACTCTGCTACAGGTATCTCAAAAAGTAAACAAAGGCAGTGACTGATGACCTTGTTGTTTGGTTCCTTATTGATTTTCCCCTCCCACCCCCCAGTCAATCAAGCAGAAAGCATTAGACAAAAAATTGCAGGCAACTGCTATATTTTGTGATCTGTCAAAGGCATTTGAGTGTGTAAATCACAATATCCTTTTAAATAAATTAGAATATTATAGTGTAACAGGAAATGTTGCAAAATGGTTCAAATCTTACATCTCTGGCAGGAAACAAAGGGTGTTATTAGGAAAGAGACATGTATCAAGCATCATCCAACTGGCAACTAATTACATGTGGGGTCCCACAAGGTTCCATTTTGGACCCCTTACTTTTTCTTGTGTATATCAATGACCTTCCATCAGTAACATTACCAGATGCCAAGTTAACTTTGTTTTCTGATGATACAAACATTGCAATAAATAGCAAATCAAGTGTAGTCTTAGAAAGGTCAGCAAATAAAATATTTGTGGACATTAATCACTGGTTCCTAGCCAATTCTTTGTCACTAAACTTTGAAAAAAAAAAAAACTACATGCAGTTCAGAACTTGTAAAGGGTGTCCCACGAGTATATGCCTAACATACGATGACAAGCAGATAGAAGAAGTGGACAGTGTTAAATTCTTGGGATTACAGCTTGATAATAAACTCAACTGGGAGGAGCACACCATAGAACTGCTGAAGCATCTTAACAAATCTCTATTTGCAATGTGAATTGTGTCAGACATAGGGGATATAAAAATGAAAAAGCTGGATACTATGCTTACTTTCATTCCATAATGTCATATGGGATTATTTTTTGGGGTAATTTATCAAGCCAAGCTAAAGTTTTCCAGGCACAAAAATGTGCAGTAAGAGTTACATGTGGTGTGAACTCAAGAACATCCTGTAGAAGCCTGTTTAAGGGGCTAGGGATACTAACTACTGCTTCCCTATATATTTATTCCTTAATTAAATTTGTCATTAAAAATATCACTTTTTCAAACCAACAGCTCAATTCATGGAATCAGTACTAGAAATAAGAATAATCTTCACAAGGATTTAAAGTCACTTAGTCTTGTACAAAAAGGTGTGCATTATTCAGGAACACACATTTTCAACAACTTTCCAGCAGCTATAAAAAAACTTAACAACCAATGAAATTCAGTTTAAGAGAAGCCTAAAGGATTTATTGGTGACCAACTCCTTCGACTCCATTGATGAATTTATCAGTAAAACCAACTTTATATATAAACAAAGATGCTGTAACTTACCAAATGAAAGCATTGGTATGTTGATAGAGAAAAAAAAAAAAAAAAAAAAACACACACACACACACACACACACACACACACACACACACACACACACACACACACAAATTTCAAGGAGAGGGAAAGACGAAAGAATTTGGGTTTTAAGGGAGAGGGTAAGGAGTCATTTCAATCCCGGGAGCGGAAAGACTTACCGTAGGGGCACAAAAGGACAGGTATACACTCGCTCGCATGCATGCCCACACACACACACACACACACACACACACACACACACACACACAAACACACACACACAGGCAGACATATGTATATTCGTTTGTTTTTTTTTCCCCCTACGGTAAGTCTTTCCACTCCTGGGATTGAAATGACTCCTTACCCTCTCTCTTAAAACCCACATCCTTTCATCTTTCCCTCTCCTTCCCTCTTTCCTGACGAAGCAACCTTGGGTTGCGAAAGCTTGAAATTTGTGTGTGTGTGTGTGTGTGTGTGTGTGTGTGTGTGTGTGTGTGTGTGTGTGTGTGTGTGTGTTACTACCTTATAAATAAATAAAACAACTTTTTTATTTTAAATTCAGTGCATTAGTATTTGTAAAAGGACTCTTTCATATAGTGGTCATTAAAAAATGACAATCATTCCACTTGGGACCTGTGGAATGGCACATTAGCTTATTTGTTTTAGTTGTAAATATTTGTCATGTATTGTTTTTCTGACATGTTCTACGTCCTGGATGACGTCCTCAATACGTATCAATTGGAATGAAAGTAAATCTAATCTAATCTAATCTAATCTTCACTGTGTGTTGAAACCCTTAAAGAGTCCTAGGTTCTGTCTTCAATGGGACAGGAATTGATCCATCGCAAAAGTGTCGCACACAATTGTTAAGTCACTAAGGCTCAAAGAGGTTGAACTAAAAGGCTTCTGACCTCAACCAAAGAAGAAATAGGCCACAAAGTGGGCAACAAGGCTATACAAACAGTAGATGGAAGACATTTATTCATAAACTGTCAGAATAAAGGCATAATTCACTGTATGTGTCATTTCTTGTGGTATTAACAAGGCTCTGTTATCACAGATTCTACATATTCGGAAAATATAAAATAATAATTAAATAAATGGCATCTTTTTTAGTTAGTTATTGACCAACTTGTTTCTCTGACAGCTGTGTTTGCGAACTTGCTGTTGTGAAGTCTTGTTTTCATAAATTCTTCCTCCCTGTCTAGGACGTACTGTTTTCAAGCGTGCTTTCTTACATGATAAAATTTTTATTTTCCAATGTTTAATTATTTATTGTTTAAGTGGCAGTATAATATTAAATGTGTTTTCTGATTGTCCTCCAAGAATTTTAGTGCACTATGTTCACTGTCATTTCCACGTCCATTGCAATGACTTATTTGTTAATAATCCTGTTACATGTCTCTCTGCATGGAAAATATGAAATAGCTGTGAATATGAGATGTTTCAAAACTGAATCTAAATTTAAAAAAATATTTCCAATTAATGTATTTTTATTCCAGCATGCTCTTTCTCAAAAAATCAAAGCAAAGGGAGAGAAACGTGACCACTGGCTGGACTATGCAGATGATAAACATGACAAGAACCTTATTGAAGATATAAAGGCAACACTAAGAGTTATGTTTTTGTACATCCCATTGCCAATTTTCTGGGCACTTTTTGATCAACAGGTAAAGTTTGGTGTATAAGCATTAAAACATTTACTCATACTCACATACTCATTAAGTGATTACTTGGTTAACAATGTCAAGCTAAACAATGTTGTAATGTATTTCACTACATAACATTCTTGTGATACATTTGTGGTTATCATGTATTGTTGGATAGTAATAACACACACTAAGTATCGAATATGCATTTATTAATCACCGAGACATAATGAACAAACATGGCAGAAATACAAGTTATGCACCGAGAATGAGCTAGAACAAAGCAGTCCAAAGAAATAAGAGTCAAAGATAGGATGCTCAGTGCCAGGGATGCCACAGAGCTACTCATGAGACAGGGAACAACTGAAACAAGCAACCCACACAGAGACAATGGAACAAGCATATGGTGTCGGCCATGATTTTAATAAAAGGGACCGCCTCGACCCAGTGGGTCGCGTGGTTGATGATCAATCAGATGTATCTGAACCCTTGGAAGGGCAGAGGGGACAAATGACATCAATATGGACGTGCCAAAGACTCCCCTTTGGAATGTCAAACTTGCCCAATGGAGGCTGAGTGTGCCTGATGAACTTGCTGCGCTGGCACGGGATGCATGTGCAGGTCCAAGTGCAGCAGTCATGCTTCACGCCGGGCCAGACAAAGCACTGCATAACCAGCTCCATCAAGGCTCTTGTTCCGGGGTGGGCCAAGCCATGCAAGGCAGTAAAGATCCCGTGACGAAGAGCGGTAGGGACCAGGGAGAGGGGTGTGCCTGTAGAAGTATCACAAAGGAGAGGGATCGTCGACCGTGTAGTATATGGGGCTGGACAGAGAGCAATGACTCATTGTTTGATATTATTCACTGTATGTCATCATATTCAGCCTGAAGTAGGGCAAGCTCCTCCAGATTTAGCAGTGTGGTTAGCACACAGATGCAGGAAAGGTAGTCTGCCACAATGTTCTCCACACTATGTATATAGCATGTGTCCAAAGAGTGCTGACACATGTAGTCCATATGGTGGAAGATCCTTAGCAGGATTACAAATAGCATCCATGAGTGGCTTGTGATCTGCATTGATCGTGAAAGGTCGCCCCTTGAGGTCACTATGGAAAGGTTTAATCACCTCATCAGCACCCACAGCTGAGTCACTGGCATCGGTAGCGATGGAGATGCAGGCCTCAGGGTCAGGGTGGGTGAGTGTGATGTCCTTGGTCAGGGCAGTTTTAAGGTTACCAAAAGTGTTGATTGGTGACTCCATAGAGTGCTGTGTGCACAACGACCATATACATGAAATTAGAAGGAAGGTCAGCGTTGGCCATAATATTGATGGTTTAGTGACAGCAAAATCGATTTTAAATCACATAGTGATCATTTTCAGTGCTGTAGTGTACAAATTAAACTCATAGGCACTGGTGTCAAGTTATTATCAGTAACCAAAGCTATGAAATGATCACAATAACTCACATAACTCATATTGTGATCATTTCATAGCTTTGGTTACTGATAACTTGACACCAGTGGCTATGAGTTTAATTTGTACACTACAGCACTGAAGATGATCACTATGTGATTGAAAATCGATTTTACTGTCAATAAACCATCAATATTATGGCCAACACTGACCTTCCTTCTAAGTTACCAAAAGTGTTGAGCATGGGCTTGGTCCACTCCAACTTTTGTTTCCCAGTGGTGCTTTTGCTGGAGAGGGTGTCAGTGAAGGCCATTTTGATGGAGGCAGCCTGAGGAATATGGCGGTGATAAAAATTAGCCATACCCAGAAAACAATGAAGCTGAGCATAATCCTCGGGGAGAGGGTATGGTTTCGACACAAGAACTCATTGGTTGGAGACCATTGGCGGACACGATATGGCCTAGGAAGGTCACTGATGTGGAACACAGTTGCGATTTATCATGGTTGATCACCACGCTGTTGGCAGTGAGAGCCAAATGAACCACATCAAGGTGAACTTGATGCTTCTCAGCGGGGGGAGGAAAAGATCAGTATATCATCTAAGTAAGCATAAGCAAGTGCCAGAGGGATAAAAATGGAAACAATGAACCACTGCCATGCCTGTGCAAAATTTTTCAATGCATAAGGCATGTAGCAATATTCAGTTAGGCCAAAGGGTGTGACGATGGCTGTCTAAGAAATATCCGTTGGATGCATAGGGATCTGATGGTATGCCTTGGAACAATCTAAAATGGAGAAAAAATTAGAACCGTGTAGTAATTGCGTGAAATCTTGTTTATGAGGAATGGGGTAGTTATCGATAATGGTGTGAGCGTTAAGGGACATGTAGTCCCCACACAAGCACAAGGTGCCATCATTTTTAGGAACAATGTAAATGGGTGAAGACCAGTTGCCACCAGAGGGGGCGGAGGATGCCCGAAGCCAATAGATCCTGAATGATCTCCTTGGTGCTCAGAAGTTTGGAAGCATTAAGGCACCTGGCATTATAATGTGCAGGTAGGCTGTCGGTGGTGTGAATCCTATGACAAGTGCCATTACTGGGGGGGCTGCAAGAGGGGTCAAGAAGGGATCCGCAGGCAACATCTGTTCACTGATGATGATGAACAGGGGTGGCATAGGTGGGGCATTGGCTGTAGTAGACAATGGGAGGCATGGTGCAGGAGCCACACGATGCGAAGAATTGGGAAGGGCACATGCAGCTGCATCTTGAAGTTCATCCACGGAGATGCGAACATGACAGCAGGCAGTGGAATGCTCGACATGGAAGCTGGTTGGTGAGAAGACATAGTAGAGGCATGTGTTGGGTCACCTCATTGTGGTTCTGCTGATAGCGACATATAGTACGCCACGTGTGTGACAACTGAGCGGAGGTAGAGGCTATGCGGGTGCATAAGGTGGCGTTCTGGGTGCGGAGTTCATCAATTTGTGAGCTCACGCCTGACAGGTCAGAGATCCGTGCAGTAATCTGCTCAAGCATGGACACACGTGTGTAGCCAAGGAGACAGAGAGTGAAGTCATGCTGAACTCATGTGAGCACGGGACAGTAAAGCCAGACATGTGGCATAGCGCGGTGGCTAACAGGTCTGGTGAAAGGTCGTAATGATGTAGGAAATCCAACTCGATCACAGATTCACCCACATCAGCAGTGTGGAAGGTCCAAGGTAAGGTGTGGACCAGTGATAGGCATATTGACATCTTGATGGAGCCATGGACAGCAATGAGAGAGTGATTGGCAGCGATAAAGGTGAAGGTAGTAGGTGAAAGTGTGTCGCCAGTGTGCTTGGCTAGGATAACTCTAACTTTGGTGCCAGTGTCAATGAGAAAGCGAATGTCCAATGACATGTGTGTGACATTTGGGCTTCGCATTGCTGAAGCGAGTGATGCAGCATTGGCCACTAGGCACCTTGAAGGAATGTGGTGGGATGTGCTGCCTAAATGTGGCCACCAATATTATTTGGGTAGGCACAGGGTGCATGGTAGGTGCGGGCAGCAACCCCGTAAGTAGTGTGAAACCAGCTCAGTGTGTAGGCTGATAGGCAGGGTGGTGCAGTGCAGGAGAGGGCCACAGCTGACTGCGTCAAGACCAGTAGCCGATCGGTATGCTGCTCGGGCAAGGACAGTGGTTTTTCAGGGGGCCACTGACAGTACCTCCTGTAGGTGACAGCTCCTGACTGGCAGCTGACGTGCCGAGGTGAGCACACTGGCCTCTGCTGGCAGGGTGCTTAACCAAAGATGCTGGCGTGCCAACTGAGGGTGACCGAGAAGTCATCTGTGACAGGTGGTGTCGGTGACGAATGATAGCTTAAGCCTGATCTGACATGCGTAAACGAACCTCAAGTGGGTCAGTGATGTGGGATAGTAGGTGAATTTGCAGATATGAAGGCATTTTGACCATCCACAACGTCCAAATTTCGGTGTCAGGTAATCCTTAAACATCAATTAATGCCCATAGGTGCCGCCAAAGCTCCAAAGGAATGCGGACGTCGAGATGCTTGTCATGAATGATGTGGTGGATAACCTCCACTGGAGGGAAAGAAAGGCGCTTGATGAGCAGTAGTTTCACTGTTGAATACTTGTGCGAGGTGAGCAATGAGAGAAGCAAGTCACTGATGGGGGTCCAGATGAGTGTGGAGGTGGCACACTAGGCAGACGAAGCGGGCGTCAATGTCGGAAATGCCGTGGATATCCAGAGGTGATCCACTAAGGTGAACGAAGTCTTAGGCTTATCTTTTTGCAAAGCAGGTAGCTTGGGAAACCTGTTGGGTAACACATGTTGAGGCAGCACCAGCAGACGGAGATCTGTGTGAACAGAGCAGGACGTCTCCGACACCGGATGTGCACTAGTGGTGAATGGTGCATCGTCTGAGCTCTGCATGGGGCAGCGGCCACATGCAGCACATGTTGTGAAGGTGTTGGGCTTAAAAGTCAGCACGGTGTGTCCAAACTGCAGGCCCGATGAACACAGCATGGGTGTAATGGCTCATGCCGCTGCAACAATGGGCGGAAGGCGGTCTAGGCACAGCCAAGGGTGGGCTGACCTGGGAGGCAACCGGCATTGCCAAGACAACATGCGGGGGGGGGGGGGGGGGGGGGGGATACAGCCACACTAGGCATATAAGAATGTGCTACCCCTTGCGTAAAAATGTTCAATTCACTGTTCTGGAACTTTGTCGGCATGTCAAACCATCCCAAACGTAACGGCGTGGATGAAGGCTAAACCACAATGTCTTTAACTGGAAGATCACTGATGATGTCATTAGGTGGCATGCACTGTCCATGTTGTGGCTGTTTGGCTTTTGTTCTGCTGCCACACTAGATGGTGGCCATGTTGAGCCAGTTAAGGTCAGATGGTCACTGGTGTGGCTGGGCGTAAATAATTGTTCACCTGTAACCAAACTTGCATTAGGTACACTTGACCACTCGTGGTCACAAGCACAGTTAATAGGGCACATGACACTTGCTCCAAAAGGCACTGGTAGAGCTGTTGTGGTGGAAACAATGTGGGCTGGCACACGAAGTTCGCAAATGAGGAAAACAAGCACAAAATAACTCACGATGAGACAATGACAGTGTCGGGGTCACCACTGTGGTTATCGTGTATGGTAGGTCAGTAATAACACACACTAAATATCGAATATGTATTTATTAATCACTGAAACAAAACAAACAAACATGGCAGAAGAACAAGTTACGCGCCAAGAAGCAGCTAGAAGAAAGCAGCCCAAAGAAAAAAGAGTGAAAGATAGTGCACACCACATATTAAAGTTCAGTTCCGTCCAAAGTAATGTTCATTTGATTCAGTGCACTTCTTTCAGTTAAATTTTCTCTCTGCTGGAAGCACTTCAGGAAGTTTTTAAGTGGGATGCTACTGTTGAACTGTTGACATTTTTCCTCGACTATGGTTTGTATTAATATGGTGCTTGATTTGTCTATAGTTAAGTCACTGTAAGCTGATCCCTGACAGCTGCAGAGGGTTCTGCATGGCAGCTTTACAGGGCTGCCTCAACAAATAACATAACACGATTTTTAAATGTGTCTATGACAACATATCGGTGTTGTCACAGCTCTGCAGATGGTTACTGTTTCCACCAGCAGTTGTTGGCACTTTGCAGCTGAAATCTGCCAACCATACTGTGAGCTGAGCTGTCAGGTCTTCTTATGCTCTCTCAACTACAGGCACTTTCATTGCAAATTTTCATACTTCAAAATACCAAGGCAAACCTGATTAAGATTTGGTCCTGATGAAAGAAATTATTTGTTCACTGTCTACTTCATGTCAAGTAAACAAATGTGGATTGATTTCATGTGTGATATCACTTCATGTGCTTATTTTAGTCTTAGTGATGGTAGTGGTTCCACTGACTTGGCTGCTGTTTAATCACTGGGTCATAATTGTAGCACCATCTTTTGTCATCAGTAACAACTTAAGAAGAAAAATTCATATGATTTTGCTGTTTAACCTGCTTGTTCAAATGTGTGTGAATTCCCAAGGATCAAATCGCTGAGCTCATTGGCCCCTATACTTACAGACTACTTAAACTAACGTATGCTAAGAACAACACCCACCTCCATGCCCGAGGGAGGATTCGAAACTCCAGTGGAAGGGGCCATGTAATCCATGACATGGCACCTCAAACTGTGTGGCACCTGCTTGTTACAAAAAGAAGTGACCTGATTTACACTTTGGCCCATATTGAACATCTACAGCACAAATTATGTAACAACATGTTGTGGGTTCATTTCCCCCAATAAAATGTACTGACATGCATACATGACACAAAGGTCTCTGCAATCATCCAACAGTTATCTTTGTTGATTTCTTTCAATGCATTCATTACATTGTGATGTCAAGGGTTTTAAAGTGACATGTCTCATAAATTGAAATGTGAAAGCCACTCATACCATCAGTTAGCCTAGAGCATCTTATTTAAATGCTGCTTTCAACACTTCTATGATCTGAGCTGCAGGTTTTGATAACAGAATACAGAACTTGTCTCAGACCATCAGTTCTTTAGGATCAACCACAGTTAAAAATCACAGACTGAATATGTCACCTCGGGGAGAGTATAACTGTATCTCTTGAACCAACACAAAAGATTGTGCTGATTAGCAGATTGAAGCATTTCCACCTTGAAGTGAATCTTTGAACTACAGTACATGACAATTTTGCCTGCTACATAAAAATTTGTGTGTCCCATCTTGTACTACTGTTCCACTTTGGTACACGACGTAATATATTTTCTGGCAAATTGCTCTATGCAGTTCACTTATCTGTACTGAATATTGAAACAAAATTATTTCACTCTTTGTAGAGTATGCACAGTGCTGTTGGAGTGTGATAACTTAGCTTAACAATACTGGACAGTGGAAAATTCTGGGTGGAAGTTGGGCCACATTGGCTGGAGGCAGTGGCCAAGTGAGTGAAAATTGTGGTTGTGTGAATAAATGTGTTATTTCTGTTTCTGAAGGAGGACTTTTTTTGTCTCAAAGGTTACATGTTTAGAAGTCTCTTCGCTGTACCTATCTGCATCTCTGTGCCCCCCCTTTTTGGTGAATTTCACAGTAAATAATATTGCATATTTGTGCTTTGTTTTTCAAAAACATTATATGACCCTTTCTGTCTGATAACATTGTAGCATTTTGGACATGAAAATTCTTAATATACAACTATACGCCAGTCATTGTACAACTGAGACCTTGAGTAGTTGATGGGACTGGAAACATTGCTAAACTTTCAGACAAAGCCTTCTTCATAGCTAACAAAAAACTAATACATATGGACAGTTATACTGTTCCACCTAACTGCATGTTCCTGCCACTGCAGTGTAGCTAGGGTGAGGGATTTTGTTGGGTGATGTGGATCGGAGGACTAAGGAAGTGGGGACTCGAAGGAAGGGACAGCTGAAGAGATGGGATGCTGACAGCTGGCAGGTGAAGGCAGCAAGGAAACATGGTAGGAATGTGGCACCACTGTGGTGGAGCATGGGGAAAGTTGTACGGCAGAAAATGAAATGTCAGAGTTGTTTGAGAAGGGTTGGGGAAGTATAACAGAGGAGGATACTGACCAAGGAGATAAATATCCTTGTAGGTTAATAGAATAAAGTAAGATGTGTTGGAATGGATGTGGAGGTGGGGTATAAGACAGAGACAAAGGCAGGCCAGGCAGAATATGGGGTCAGAAAATGTGATGTAAGAACAGTTCCCTTCCAAGCAATTCTAAGTAATCTGGTATTACTAGAGGGAAGGAGATGATCTAGATGGCAAGGAGTTTTAAAAACAGCAATTGAAGTTAAGGATGTTGTGCTCAGCAGAATGTCCTGCCAGTTGTGTGGTCAACCTTATCTCTTGGTCACAGTTTGGTAGTGGCTATTCAATCAGATGGACAGCAGATTGGAAGCTGTGTTCACAAGAAAGACTGTGCAGAAGCCATAGCAGAACTGTTATGTGATATGAGTACTTTTCAAAGCTGGTCCTGCCTCTGACAGGGTAAGATATTTCTATGACAGGAATGGAAAGGGATGTACTGATTTGGGTTAGGTCTTGCAACTGAGCTTTCCACATGGATGTAGCCCACGTACCAAGGGGCTTGAAGTAAGTGTTGTGTAAGGATGACTCAGGACATTTTGTGGGTTGGATGGCAATGAAATATCATTTGGAAGACTGTAGAAAGAATATTCCTCATTTGAGGGCACAATGAGTGATAACAAAGGTCCTTGTTAATGATACAGTTAAGTTGTTCTAGCCTCGGGTAGTATTGGGTAATGAGTGGAGAGTGCCGAACATATTACTTCACAACACCATAAATGAAAAAAAATTTGAAGAGTTTTCACACTGTTGATCATACCTATCTACTCTTGGGTAGTTTGCATTTTTGTCCATTCTGCTGATATTTATTGTGCCTAGACAGATAACATAAGGTTAACTGTAGAATGAAAATAACTTTTTGCTATATTTTATCTAAATGAAAATAATTCACTTTATTTTACAAGACAAACACCAATTTCATAGGTCATCCCATGATAACCTTCCTCCTACCTCCTCATTGCCTATAATATTGTCATTGTGTTACACGAAATACTAATATTCCCATCACTTTATACAATAGAAGTAAATGCTTACTCTTTATCTAAGAAATATATTGTATGTAAATCAGTTGTTGTGGTTCATTTTTGTATTAAGTAGATTAGTGTTATTACTTACAGAAATTTATGCCCATAATTTTGTTGCTCATTTTACCTGTCTTTTACAGGGTTCTCGCTGGACTTTTCAAGCCACAAGAATGACTGGCGAGTTGGGATCATGGTCCTTGAAACCAGATCAGATGCAGGTTGTCAATCCTGTCCTCATTCTAGTGTTTATTCCTGTTTTTGAAGCTGGCATATATCCTCTCTTTGAAAAGTGCAATCTTCTGAAAAAACCTCTTCAGAGGATTGGAGTTGGTGGTGTTCTTGCAGCCATATCTTTTATTATATCTGCCATAGTGGAACTTCAGCTTGAGGTAATTGTTTATGAACCTAAATTTAAAACAAATCAAAGCCAATTCTGCTGATAACTTATCAAATTGTCACAATAATGATGTTAAAAACACTCAACATTCAAAAGTAAGCCATAATCAATGAGCTGCTTCCTTGAAATTGGGTATGTGTATATCACTCAAATCTGTGAACAGCAAAGGCAATGGCAGTAAACCTATTCATGATTAATAAATAAATACAAATGGATAAAATGGAGGGGGGGGGGGGGGTAAATGATGGAAATCCACAATGCGATACTTTCCAGATGTTGCTAACAAGCAGCATGGGAAAGAAAATATTTTCAAAACTATGAAAATACTGAATCATTTTTACTTTAATTACTTGTTATTTGTATGTTTTATCTGATATTTTCACCTCTACATATGTCAATGATCTCTCTTCTAAAGCAGAAGATTCTATATGGCAATACAGACACAAGTATCTGAACTAACCCAACAAGCGGCAGAGCTTCATGTTGGAACAGACCAGGATGGTCAGCAGCCAGAGGTCGAGGCAAGGATCCTGGCTGATGGAGGCTTCAGTGAAATAGCAGTAACAAGACAAGTTCCTTACTATGACTTGTATAGCAACAGATGGATGTCACAGTGCCGTGGCCATGCCCCCTTTTGGCAAGTGTTCAGTTGCTTTGCACAGTGTGCTGACAGCAGCTGCCTGGCCTGCTGCTGCTGCTGCTGCTGCTGTGGCTGTTGCAGGCTAGAAGATGCCCCCAAGTGGTGTGGTACCAAGTCCAAAAAGATGGATTGGTACTAGATGATGACCCTGTGATGGCAAAGGCTCAAACTGATGGCAGCTGATAGCTGGTCCAAGTCCCCTCATCACCCATGTTGCCCTCTCAACCCAACAGGTGCTGCTAGACTGCTATCTCTTAATTAAAATTGGCGAGTTTATATTTTTATGGCATAGAATAGTAAGGGCTATAAATTAGAATTTTTTTATTAAAAC
Source organism: Schistocerca cancellata (assembly GCF_023864275.1). Lineage (NCBI taxonomy): Eukaryota > Metazoa > Arthropoda > Insecta > Orthoptera > Acrididae > Schistocerca > Schistocerca cancellata. The sequence goes on along the minus strand of NC_064630.1, from coordinate 428,175,877 downwards.
TCATTTACATTCCCCAGGCAAATCCAAGTCATGCCAGAAACAGAGCTGGAAGCAGGAAGCAAGCCATTCTGTTGCAAGTTGGTCAGATCAGTGATACTGTTGGCCAAGTAAGGAATAAGCACTCAGCAGAAAAGAGGATGGAAAACCAAAGGAATTGAGACAAGAATATTAATTAGCTTATAAAGAATGCTGCAAGGAATGGTATCTATCTCATAAGAGAAGAGCACATAGTGAGGGACTGCAATAGAGTTAACAGCCTGTTAAGTGAATGTAGCAGAATGAGAACTCATTCAATCATTATGAACTGAGCTTTGTGTCATAGTCTCACACTAGCTTCTTTTAAATACTCCAGTTCTTGTGATGAGTTGATCATTAGATTTGATGGCACTCACAGAAATAGCACTCAATTCCATGATTATGATACTGTAGTGAATCTATGTCCTACATGCTCTAGCACAGTCTATGATGTAATCAAGATGATAGTCTTCACTCAATGAACTTCATGCTGCTCACTCCCTACCATCTACAGATGGAGATACTGAATGTCATCTGACACCACATTGCAGAGTGCTGTCAATACTGGTCTTCAACACAGAAGCCAGCAACGAGGCCTCCTGGACCCATGTTCCTGTTCAACACTCAGATACCTTCACGTGCTGAAACCTACCAGGGGGAGGGAGGAGATCAACTGAGCATGTGACTTCTGATGCCAGGAACATCATGGATGGTTCATTGAGGGTCATCGTAGAATTCAGAGTGGGTCTGAATACACTCTGGAGATGGCATGAAACCACTTCATGCTGGGCAGCCATCTTCCTTTTCACTAGCAGGAGCTGCCAAACCACAGGGTTGCTGATATCAACATCTGGGCATGCAAATGCTGAGATGACTTGGTGGATGGCGCACAGAATCCAGTGTGAAGCTGCTCCAGAAGGACAGCGACTTGTAAACTCTGTGAATAAATAACAGAACTCTAATAATGTTTTACTGGTGTTCTTGATGCTTCACATGTTCCCAACAGTTATTCTGACTTCACACAGAGGTGTGTCTGCTCGACCTTTTGTAATATACAAGTCAGTAGCTTAGTTGTTAAGATGTTTTACCACTTCAGGAAACACACAGGACAATAATTTCATATCCTGATACTGTAGTAATAACCTGGCTCAACATGCTGATGCAACACCTTCCTACTGCATGGCCAAGAATGTTGTGCCAAGTCTGGCCCATCTCAGAAAGAATTAACTGCCTTATTTCTGCAAGTGGCATGCCCACATACTGTGCCCACTGGCTGCCTTTGGGTCTGAAATGTTTTACTGCTAAACTTTCACAGAATCACCAAAAACCCATCTGGGCCACTGTATACTCCTCCCTTGTAAAGACCTGTCCCTCAGGTCTCTACCCAGGATTAATCTGTAACAGACATAAGACACATGGCTATTAACATTAAATATCTACAAATAACTTCTGCAGAATAGTGCTTGGTGGCATGGACTCAAAGGCTCAGAGGTTGTAGTTTCTTTACAATACTTAGCTCCTAGTCTCTCACCTACAGCTACAAACTACTCGGTGGCTCATTAGCTCTCCTGAGTGCACTACACATCAGAGGCTGCTATTCAGGTAGCTGACTGTGTGTGGGTGCACATAAGGGTTTTTTATATTAGGCGATTCACCATCCAGTCCTGATACTGACAGCTCTAGAAAACCCAGAAGGTATAAGATTGAAAGAAATGCCTCCCAAGGGTGAGAGTGTTAAAATCCTAATGGTAATCTGCAAAAGCATTCCCAACAAACTGCCAGAGTTTGAAGCACTCAAGAAAGACAGTGAAGCTCACATAATAGTAGGTAGAGAAAGCTAGCTAAAACCTGAAATTGGTAGCAGTGAGTTTTTTGAGGAAAATGTAAATGTATATCAAAAGGACAGGCAAATAGGAAATGAAGCTGGTGTATTTGTTACAGTAGACAAGAAACTCAAATCTACCGAGATAGAAATTGAAGCTGCATGTGACATTGTTTGAGTAAGACTCAGAATAAGAAGTAGGTATAAAATGGTAATTACATCCTTCTATCACCCACCAGAGTCATCTCCTAATGTATCTGAAAACTTTAGAGATAATGTCATTTCACTTGTATGTAAGGTCCTCAAACATACTGTAATCATTGGTGGAGAATTTAATCATCCAACAATCAATTGGGAATATTGCAGTTTTGCTAGTGATGTGCATGATAAGACATCCTATGAAACATAGCTTGGAACCCCACTCACAATGTAAATATATTGGCTCTAATGGCAACAGATAGACCTGACCTCTTTGATGATGTCCACATCAAAACTGGTATCAGTGATAATGGCATGGTTGCGGCAGCAATGAGCACCAAAGTACAAAGGACACATAAACAAAGCAGTAAGGATATACATGTTCAGTAAACTAGGTAAAAAAAAAAAGGTAGTGTCACACCTCAGTGAGGAACTTGAAACTTTTGGCAAAGGGCAGGAACTATGGCAAAAGTTTACAAGAATAGCTGACCATGCACTGGGTAGATATGTACCCAGTAGTACAGTTTATAATAGAAGGGAACCTCCAAGGTATACAGTCATCACTGTAAAAAAAAAACACTTGTGAAGAAATGGAGATTACTGCATAACAAGGGTAAAACAAAGCGTAGTACTGCAGATAGAGAGATGCTAAATGAAAAGCATTGGCTGTCAAGGGAGCAAGGGAGAAATGCATGATGCCTTTTGTCTACCACAGTAGAATATTGTCAAATAATCTTTCACAGAACCCAAAGAAATTCTGGTTGTATGTAAAGGATGTTAGTGGCATCAAAGTTAGTGTCCAGTCCCTAATGAATGAGACAGGAGCTGAAATTGAGGGTAGCAAAGCAAAAGCTGGAATGCTTAACTCTGTTTCCAAATTTCCTTGATGAAGGAAAATCCAGGAGAATTGTTCCAATTTAATCCTCATGCCACTTAAAAGATTAGTGAAATCAGTATTAGTATCAGTGGTCTTGAGAAACAGCTGAAATCATTAAAACTGAACAAAGCTTCAGACCCCAATGGAATCCCTGTCAGATTCCATACTGAATTTGTGGCTGAGTTAGCCCCTTCTCTAACTATAATCTAGTGTAGTTCCTTTGAACGAAAGGTCATGTCCAGATCTTGGGAAAAAAAGCACAGGCCACACCAGCTGACAAGAAGGGCAGCAGAAGTAATCCAGAAACTACCATCCAGCATCCTTGACATTGATCTGTTGTTGAATCTTGGGACATATTCTGAGATAAAACATATTGAAGGATCTTCAATAGGGTGACCCCTTAAATTCCATCCGTCATGGGTTTCAAAAACGTTGATTATGCACTTTTCTCACCTCACCTGCGGAAAGATTTGGATCAAGGCAAGCAGTTAAATGCAGTATTTCTTGATTTCCAAAAAGCATTTGACTCAATACCACACCTACACTTATTGTCAAAAGTGCAATCATATAGGGTATCAAGTGCATCAATCTTTCTTCCCACTCTCCATACATGAATGATACAAGAAGAAACCCTAATAACTGGTACAATGGTACATGCCCTCTGCCATGCACCTCATGGTGGTTTGTAGGGTATAGATGTAGTAAAAGAAGACTGTAATACCTGTGGACTCACAATTATCTCTTATTTCTCCTTTCTCATTTATAAACTTGAAAGACATACTACAACTCCTCATTTTACAGTATCCATGATGAATCATCCTTGTCAATCTGTGATCCAGATCTACTAATATCTTACCAGTGCAAAAATACTGCTGTCAGAGCACAATAAATGTGAATATATTCCTTTTTAAAAGAATGACAGAAAAGTGGGGAACCAGCTGACTGAATCCCCATCCTGCCTTGCTCACCACAAATTTTGGCATGCAAACATAGTTGTGCTCTTTTAACACAGAACATTTTAAATCCTTTTACCCAGTCTCTCTTTATAGTTAAGCCTTCATACTCAGCATCACCCTCTTACTGCCACTGTGTATTTCTTTCTCCCACTGTCTCCTTTTTCTCCCATTGATGTACAATATGTCCCACTAAAACTGTTTCCTCTATCGCACTCATTTTTGTCCTATATGTCACCTCATATTGGGACAGCTCTCTGCTGGTTTGAACATTCGAATTGTAAGCTGCCACTACAAAGGAAAGACATATTCCTAGTCATTATGGTCAGAGTTCACATAGTGACTTAGGATCTTCCTAACAGCATGACACACCCTCTCTGTTCTATGTTTTGGCTGTGGCTGTTGCAGACTTGTTCTTACTTTCTGAATCTGTAGAAACATACATAACTGTTTAATTAAGCCAGGCATGAAATTTGTCCTGTGGTCCATGATTGTGGTCTCTGGCACAGTGAACTTCAATAACAAATTGTGGACTGTGGCTTGCATGAGTGTTGCTGCCTGCTGATAAGGGATTTCCACGCATCTACAAGAGCGATGAGTAACTGTTGACATAAGTGTCTGGCTAAATGGAGCCTACATATCCATTCCAATCTTTTCAAATGGTTTGGTGGTCTCTGAACTAACATTTGTTTATGGCTCATATCTGCTCTGTGCACACTGCACACATCTCACACGTTGGTCTACATATTCATTTCTTCCTCTACACTATTTCCTCTCTGCTACTGTCCAATTACTTCCCCTACAATATACATGTCTGGATAGCCTGTAGCTGTGACCTTCCTTCAAGCGCTTCCTCTCTGTTTTCTGCTGCCACCACTACATGTGGTCCCAATCTCATAACCTTACACAACAGACCATCACAGTTGCTGAACGGCAGCTGTGTCCTTTATAGCTTGCAGTCACTGTCAGCATTTTGCACTGCTTGCCATTCAGCAAGGCTAAGTCCCCGTGTTTATATTATGCTCACTTTCCTGATCAACCCATCTGCTTTTCCATGTCTCTTCCTTTGTGTACATACTGCTTCATAATTAAATTCACTCACATGCAATGCTCACCTTGTTAATCTACTGGACAGGTTCTTCAAGCCTAAAATCCATTTTATAACTGCATGATCTGCAACTACTTTAAACTTTTCCCTTTATAAGTAACACCAAATATATGTAATTTCATGTGTCAGATTAAGCATCTCTTTCTCCAGTGTGGAAAAGTCCTTTTTATTTGTGATGATCTTATGTGAATCAGAAACTATTAGACACTCCTTGCCACTGACCTCTTTGCTGTACATACCCCATCACCTTATTGGGTGTGTTGCATGGTAACACAGGTTCTTTCTGATAGCCTGAGAATAATAATTTGAGAGTCCTAGGAACAACAGTAACTCCTTACCTGACTTAGGAATCAAAAAGTATTGTAGCACTAATATCAGTCTCAGGTCCATCTTGACTCCTTCCCCACTGATTATACAACATAAGAATCTGACTTCCTGGTTGATGAAATGACACTTCTCTGGGCTCAATATGAAACGTGCTATTGCAATCTTTTAAAAAGTCTCTCAGCTGCTGCCTGTGTTCATCTATCTCTTTCAACAACACAGTTATATCATCCAAATATACCAAACAATGCCTAGGCTTTAATCTCCTCAGAACCCCATCTGATAAAAGCTGAAATTTTGCTGGAGCATTCTTCAATACAAACAGTAACCTTCTGTGCTGATGATGACCCCAGGAGACTGAAAATGGTGTCCTTAGTTGGTCCTCTGGAGCTTCCTCTGTCTGGTGGTATCTCCTTCTCAAACTCATAGTGGAAAAATATCAGCACTGTCCTAAATTGTCAGTGGTCTCTATGATATTAGAAATGTGCTTTGCAACAATCAACATTTTTTTTACTGTTAAGATGTCTATAGTCACAAGAAACCAATATTTATTGGATCCATCTGACAATTTCTTCACCACAACCCCAATAGTAGCATCCCATGGACTACCATTCCGTTTATTATCCCAATGGGTAACTTATGTTCAATAAACTCTTTCATAATGGGCACAAATAATGAAGCAACTCATAGTTTTTGGTTCTCTAGTGCTTCATTTCTCATTGGTCTCTGATTTTGCATCATGGGTGTTGCTGTCAAAGGTTCTTGAAGGAAAAAGTCCTCAAGCCCTAGTAACAATTTCTCCATTTTATCTCTTTTTGTCCTTTTGTAGCTGCTCTATTCTTTTACACAATGCAAGTCTAACAGTAGCACATAGCTGATCAAGGTTCACATTCCAAGGATCGACATCATCCTTCAGGATGTCCAAATTCACATAATAATTCCCTTTCTTATCTTTTTATCTTTCCTGATAAAATTATCAAGATTCATGGATACCATTCTCCACCAATTCCCACTTGCTGTGTACAGTGCTCCTTCTAACAAAGCAACGTGAAGTATCCAACACATCACTTCCTTCACAATATACTAATTGGTACGTCCGGCTCCACACTCACCCCTCAAGTACAATATTGTGCAAATCCAACATTAGTGTTCTTGTTTGCAGTTTAGATGGCACCTTCTTTTAGACACCCCTTGCCACAGCAATGCATGGATAACAGTTTCCCTGTGTGGAATGTTGTCCCACTAAGTACTACTATGGATCACCAAAGATATATTTTGACAAGATGCTCATTCAAAAAGTCCAACCCTAGGATCATACAATAATCATCACTTACCTGAGACACCACTTATATGCACTGTACAAACTGAACTGCCTCAACTTTAAAATTTATTTCAACCAATCCAGTTGATCCCTCATCACTATCTTCTACCCAATGCAACCTATAGCTTCAATTGTTTACTACCCAAAAGGCTTCTGCTTGCTAGTGACATGGGCACCAATGTGACCAGTAAAACCCCTATGTTTTGTGCCCTTCACACTGTCTTTGCATACATGTTCACTGCATCAACATTATATGCCACTGGGGGTTCCCTTTGGTGTTTATCACTTGCCTATTACCTCCTTGTTTGCCCCTATTGCCATTTCCTTTATTTTACTGCTGATAACCATCCTTCCTGCCCCACTGAGGCTCCTGATGATGCTGCCCCTGAATGTATCCCATTTGACCATACATGTAGAATTTCACATTATTGGCAAATACCCTGTGTTTATTGAATACATCAGTTGCCATAGCTACTTTGACAGCAGAATACAGTTATTCTGGGGTAGCTATTTGCACTCTTCTCAACATGTTGGTTGGCAGGCCCCTCAGTGAACCACCATCAAGTGTCGTTTGGTCAGCTTCCTACAGTACTACCTTACTCATTTGATCATTGTCCCCCAGCTCATATGTCTGTACATTACCTTTAAATATTCTGCCACAAATTCTTCTATCATTTATCTGTGTTTCTTTGTAAACATTCTCAATTGCTCACATAAGAACATTGCACTGTTTAGCTTCCTGTACTGTTGTAAGTGGCCCTACCCAATTGCTCAAATGTTTTTTTGTGTTTCTTAATACCTCTGTACATCTAACATACATCTTTGCCTCACCTATGAATTACAATTTTGTGACCTGTAATAACTGACTATCCAACAAACTACCCATTTCTGCTAATGTCTTCAGATCCTCCAAAAAAGACAACATGTCATCAGTTGCCCTACCAGAAAACAGAGTGATTAGCAAGGTGGAGACTAGTCCACTTAAGGTACAGATGGCCAGACAGATGTTAACTGTTCATCCCGAGCTACAGCTTGTTCCTCTAACTTGGACTTAACTGCCATCAACTGTGCTGCTCTATCTAGTAAAGCCCATACTGCTACTGAAGCAGACATGCCACGTGTCTGTGACTGTGCCATTGCGAAGCCTGTAACTATTATTCACAACAAAATGTATACTATCCACATCCACAACCATTCACACACTAAGAATTATAACCAACTTATAATTTATGCCTTATCATCAGCCAACTCAGTCACATAAACTGCCTAGCTGCAAGCCCATAATGGTGGCACGTCTGACATACTACTGATACAGATTTTGCACATGGTGCACTGTGCCCCAGCATGTTACACTGTGTACCTCTAACAGGCTGTAAAAAAATCTTCTTTACAATTTATGAGGAACCATGATAAATCAGTTGATTCTAGTAGCCTGAACAAAGTAATTCTCAAATTATGATGTATTTCTCATGTAGAGCCAATCTCTCCCACATCCACAAGCTGGACAACAGTTTTCTTACTTGCCCTACTGTGCTGGCACTGCTGACTGCTGCTGTGGTGTCATTTGCATGCTGACAGAATCATTTGATAGTTCAAGCCCTTGTCCAGTCATCCAGGTTTAGGTTTGATGGTTCCTTTGAAAAGGCGTGGTCAATTTCCTTCTTCATCCTTGACACTTTACACAATCTGAGCTTGTGCTATACCTCTAACAACCTTGATGTTGACAGGATGTTAGTCAGTCTTCCTTCCATCAGAATCATCTGACATCCACCGTAGATGATGCCAGCAGTTCTGATGTTGACTGAAGTAGATCAGGGGCCTCAGGCTACTTCTTATGCCAGAATGATCAGTGGCAGGGGTTGAGGTGAGGATGCTGGACAGTGGAGGCTTCATTGAAAGTGTGGCAATATGACAAGTTCTTCATCATAACTTGTGTAGCTACAAATGGACACCACAGTGCAGTGGCCATGCCCCCTCTCAGCAAGTGTTCAGTTGTTACATGTCATGTGTTGACAGCTGCTGCCTGATCTGTGGCTGTGATGTGCACCCAGGTTTATTGACACGAATGCTCACCTTGGTGATACCTGACTCAGTATGGCAAGTCACACGGCAAGCTCACATCACCAGTGCTGTGGGTGGCTGGGGTGCTGGTAGTGGAAACCAGCCTCTTGTTGAGAAGTTCTGTTCCAAAAAATAGTGGTACAAGGCACCATGGTGCCATGCACCAGTGAAGATAGGTGATGCAACCCCAGAGTCAAACTGCTGCCCACCTGGGCAGGAGTCTGCTGCTGCTGCTGCTGCTGCTGCTGCCCACCTGGGCAGGCATCTGCTGCTGCAGTGGCCCAGATATGGTACTAAGTCCCAGGAGAGGAATCAGTACAAGGAGATGTCCCCACAATGGCGAAGGCTCAAACTTATCATGATTGCTGGTAGGTTCATATCCCCTTGTCACCCATTGTATCCCTTTCATTCCAATAGGCTCTGATAGATCACTCATCCCTTAACTGAAATTGGCAAGTTTATAGACAAATCAGTAACCCAGCTGCTATGATGTTTTACCACTTTGAGTTTATGCAGGACAACAATATCATGGCCTGAAGGTGTAGTAATTGCCTGGCTTGGCCTGCTGAGGAAACTACTTTCTGGTGTGTAGCCAGGAATGTGGTGCTAGCCTTATTGATGCCAGTAGCATGCCAACATACTGTGTCCACTAGCTGCCTCTGGCTTCTGATATGCTTTACTTCTAGGCTTCCACAGAAGCACCAAAAAGCCATCGGGGCCCCTACAATGTAAAACATCCTACTTACCATTACAGCAGCAGAATTTCATGAGAGAAAGTAGATGTTGCATCCAGAAGCAACCATATGTTGGTACTATTACAAATTTGTTGTACAAGTCAACGACGTCACCCAACTTGTGTTAGGGGAAACAGAGAACTCAGTAGCAACAGTGATCAACTTAACAGAGAGACAGTTGTGAGCTCTTAGTTACAAGAGACATTAAACTTCACATGAACAGAAGTGCTGACTTATCTGTCTTAGCTGTATCCTGCCTTTTATAATTCAGAACAGATGACTGCTACTTATATGAAAACTTTACAAACAACAAGCCAGAAGTTGAAAACATTTTGAATAATCATTTTTTAAATGTTGTAGAGAAAATAGGATATAAATGTTCATTAGAAGAAGCAAGGCCACCCACCTCTCCTTCTGAAATTAGGAATATGATAAACTCTCTCAAGAATAAAAGCTCACATGGAATTGATGGCATTTCCAGCAGGATAGTAAAAGCTTGTTCCCAAGAGATAGCCTAAGTGGGATTCTTAGCCACATATGTAATAGCTCTCTGAAGCAGGGTATTTTCCCAGATAGACTGAAGTATGCCATTGTTAAACCACTGCATAAAAAAGGGGACACGTCTGATGTCAACAACTACTGCCGAATCTCTCTTCTGACTGCCTTATCCAAAATTCTTGAAAAAGTAATGTATTATAGAGTAGCTTCACACCTTTGTAAACATAAAGTTTTAACAAAATGTCAGTTTGGTTTCCAGAAAGGTGTTTCAATGGAAAATGCTATATATACTTTCACTAATGAAATGTTAAATGCTCTGAGTAACTGGAAGTCACCTGTTGGGATTTTTAGTGATATCCCAAAGGCTTTTGATTGTGTAAATCTTGGAATACTTCTAGATAAGCTCAAGTATTGTGGTATGAATGGGACAGTGCTCAAATGGTTTAAATCATACCTAACTGGAAAAGAGCAGAAAGTTGAAATAAGCACCTTACATAATATGCAAGAAAAACTGGTGATTTCTCAAACTGGAGAACAATCAAGAATGTGGTGCTGCAAGGTTTGGTCTTGGGTCCTCTGTTGTTCTTAGTATACATTTATGATTTGCCACTCTATATTCACGAAGGTGTAAAGTTGGTACCTTTTGCCGATGATACGAGTATAGCTATCACACCCAACAGACAAGAATTAACTGGTGAAATTGTAAACAATGTTTTTCAGAAAATCATTAAGTGGTTCTCTGCAAATGGGCTCTCATTAAACTTTGACAAAACACAGTATATACAGTTCCACACAGCAAATGGAATGACACCATTAATAAATATAGACTTCGATCAGAAATTGGTAGCTAAGGTAGAATATTCAAAATTTCTAGGTGTATGCATTGATGAGGGGTTGAACTGGAAAAAACACACTGAAGATCTGCTCAAACGTTTGACTTCAGCTACTTATGCTATTAGGGTCATTGCAAATTTTGGCGATATACATCTCAGCAAATTAGCTTACCACGCCTATTTTCATTCTCTGCTTTCGTATGGCATCATATTCTGGGATAACTCATCATTGAGTAAAAGAGTGTCCTATATCATTATGTACCCCTGTACAGTGTATGATTCACAGGACCAATAAATATACAATACAATACAATACAATACATTGCACAAAAGCGTGTAATCAGAATAATTGCTGGAGCTCATCCAAGATCATCCTCTAGACATTTATTTAAAGAGCTAAAGATCTTCACTGTAGCCTCACAGTATATATACTCACTTAATGAAATTTGTTATTAACAATCCAAAAGGATTCAAAAGTAATAGCAGTGTACATGGCTACAACACTAGGAGAAAGAATGATCTTCACAACTCAAGGTTAAATCTAACTTTGGCTCAGAAGGGGGTAAATTATGCTGCCACAAAAGTCTTTGGTCACTTACCCAATAGCATCAGATTGCCATATAGCATTTAAAAGGAAATTAACAGAATTTCTTAATGGCAACTCCTTCTACTCATTAGATGAATTTTTGGATATAGTAAATGGGTAATTTCCTCAACTCCCACCCAAAAAAAGAGTGTTATATAATATCTTGTGTTACGTAATATCTTGTGTAGACACCTTTTATTAACCTGACACATTCCACATCATTACGAAGTGTCATACACATGATGTATGGAACAAGTACTAATCTAGTCTAATCTAATATGCTGTAAAAACTTAGGGTTTCATAACACTTCCAATCAATTTTTCATCTCCAGTGCAGTTCATCTGACAAATCATTGTTGTCAGCATGCTTCATCCATTTATTGGTGCAAATTTTCTATGTTTTGATTTTTGTCACTAGTTCATATCCCATGATGAGCATCACATACTTATTGAAGCAGACGGTTATAAGATAGCTGCATATTTGTGTAAATCCCGTATGGATAAAGGAGAAGTTATCACATTCACAAAAGAGAGATAAATATCAAAATGTGAAAATAAGTAAATTCTGTATGGGTCAGGATATAGAAGCATACGCTTCTGAGATACTGTTGTAAAATGTAATATTTGTGATTGTTGCAGTATTCAGGTTTCTGTTGATTGACTGGGATATTTTCATGAATTACTGTGCTCTGTGCCAGACATAGGAAAGGGGTTATTAATTTGTGGTGATTTTAATGTAACTTTCTTGTAAAAGAACTAGATCTAGAGGTGCTGTTAGCCACTTATAATTTGGTGTTAGTCATAAATTTCCCTGCCTTAGTTACTCAGGGTAGCCAGAGAGAAACTGGTGGTTAATGGATTACTGGAACAGTTGTCACATTATATACCTTAATTATTCCATGTACAGCTCAGGAACAGTGAGGTTGATTAATGGAAAAAACTACTGAAGATTTTACAGAAATATTAAAAATTGTTTATTGAAGTGAAGTTTAAAATGAGCCTAATGCTAACTCAAAATTAAATATATTTTTATTGAGTTTGTATCCATATTTGAAAATAGTTGTCCTAAGAAGATAATTAAATGTAATTATAGCAAGTTATTAAAGAAACCATTTGCCACATCACAACAAAAAAAGTACTTGTATGATATTCCCACAACAAGTGATGACACAGAAATGCTTTCCTATTGTTTACAGTACTATAACATATTAAGAATACTTGTAAAAAAAATTTCAGAAATATGCATATCTTGTTTGAAATTGATGGATCAAATAACAAAATAAAAACAGTATGAAATACTGTTAACAGAGAGAGAGACAAGAAGGAAGTCATAGATGATGGCATTGTTTCTGTTAAGGTGAGTGGGTGTGTTGTAAAATATGGTTCATGTTATTTTCAATAATTACCTTTTGAAAATATATGGGAAAATTGGCACCAATAGTCCAGAAGAGGGAGCAAAATAGTACAATAAAGAAGCAATACAAAGGCAGATAGTGAATTAAAAATTGATCTCTCATAACCACTTAAAATAAGGAAGATCATCAAGACTCTAAAAAGTATAAATTAATATGAGGTGGATGATATCTCCAACAAGACACTAAAATGATGTGGCCCTATAATATGTGATATTCCTAGTCAAAACATAACCACCTTTTGGGGTTACATTTCAGTTACTAAACTTAATAATTGTCAGAGAGTTGATTGAGGTGTATAACTCAGATTTTATATAGTTCTTCCACCTAAAATGCCATCTGGGTTCAATTTTATGTACTCAGGCAATTTGCATTAAGTTCACCAGAAAATAATGTAGCTGAACGCCACAAAATACTTCTAAAATGTTTATTGTATCACAACACATGCAAAACTGACATGAGTTTTGTATCTAAAGACCGATGCAATACTGCTACTGCTGTGGGTGCTTATATAAGATACTACAATAACATGATCACTTGAAATCAAACAGAATTGAATTTACAACAGAAACTTGTATCCTTTCACAAAACTAGTTATGGAATTTAACTTCACAAATCGTGAAATTACCTCTGATACAGTTTGTGAAGCAAAATATCACAGTTTTCAGATTGTCATGTAGAAGAAGTTGTAATTAGATGAATGGCGAACACCAACCTCACATAACGAGAGTTTATTCAGCACTTCCACATACAAGAGCGCAGAGCAAACTGCCTCTGGCCAGAACACATAGTGTATATATACAGTTGCATAGCATTCCAATACAATGATTCTTGACATTTGTGGATACTTCCAGAATGTACTAGAACCAAATACAGAAATTAAACTTTTACAGTTCAGGTGAGTTTTGAACTCATGACCCTCTATGCAACAGTCTAGTATCATAACCACTACACCACAGTGATGGTGCTGCTCAGCTTCTTCTGCAACATTGCTCCCTCCTTACGAGAACAGCATCTCAGTGTTATGTCCTCCTAGTCCGGGAAGGAGTCATCGGTCCTGCATACTCTGACTCCCAATGACTGATGTTCGCCCTGCCAGTGATCTTCTTAGAATTTCGTTTGCCGCTCTGATCTTTGTCACCTTTCCACTTGTTGCCTGTCACTGGAGCTTCGAATTTACCCTGGGTTGCAGGATCCGTATAGGGCTTCATTCGAAGGATGAGGACTGAATCTCTGATCTTTCATCGTCTTGTGTCGGGGTCAAAATCTTCAACATCATAAGTAACATCAGACAACTGTTTTACAACCTTATAAGGTCCAAAGTAGCGCTGAGAGCTTCTCAGAGAGACCAACCTTCTGAACAGGAGTGAAGATCCAGACGAGGTCACCAGGCTGGTAGACAACAGGGCAGTGTTTGACGTTCTGTTGCTGACACACTGTATGCTCTCTGACTTATTGGTTGATAGTCTCCAGAGCTAATCTGATGCTTCACTGTCGAATTGTCTAATTTGTTCTTCACCTGTGGATTGAAGCATTCAGAGAACTCTTGAAAAATGGCAAGTAGCTTCTTCTGTTGTTCCTTAGCGAGATCTGGTGATAGTTGAGCTAGAAGTTTTGTCTCGTAGTGGTAGCGCCAATTTCGCCCACAGACTCAGCATGGGAGGTTTCTATGATGCTCAGCTGTTCACCAATTAATGGCTCAGTGTTTGTTATGCACATGTGTCATCGAAGGATCTGCGGTTCTCAACGACAGTTAACTATCCTCAATTCACCAAATCTGTTCTTAAATGAGACGACAGAGGCTGGGATGACCAAGTTATTCTTCAGTGTATGCTGCTCTTACATTCCACTAAAAGATCCATGGGTTGATGCATGGCATGACACATGACAGTTTCTAGCGCTGACTGCAGGAATGATCACTTCATCCAGCACACATAGTCTCCACACACTCGGATGCGCATCTTCCTGTCTACAGTATCTCATCTCGTCTAGCATAATCTTCGAGCAACCATAATCTATAATTGCCTGAGAAGCTTTCAAAAAGTCTCATCCAAGAGTGACATAAAGACTATACTCTTGTAAGACGATGAATTCTAAGAGCTGTGTATGGCCACTTATACCCACATGAATGACACATCTTCCTGTAGGTTTTACATATTTCCCATTAGCCCCCTTCAGCAGAGGTGCAGAGATGTTTTGTTGTCGACAAATATGGTTTTCTGCAACTGGCAACAGTACTTCTCTGAAAAGACTGAATATTATGCTCCGGAGTTCACAAGAGCTTGGGCTGGTCGGCCATCCATGAGGATATCGACATAGTTTTCTATGTGATAGTAGTGATCAATGGCAGAGGATTTCTCTCTTGGGCAGCCTCTCCTGCAAGGAAGGTTGCACTCTTGCAGATGCAGATGCACAAACAGTGTCTGAACTCTTGTGGGAATCAGCAGTAAAGCTGCAAGTAATGAGTATAATGGGCAGGGGCACTATGAATATAGTGTGGGACAATAAAGTTGATAATGTGGGTCTCAAAAGTTGTGAATGTGGATATCACAGGTGGCATGCCAGAGATATGTCCTTGCAGTCATACTATCCTCTGTGTCCTTGGTGGCTCAGATGGATAGAGCATCTGCCATGTAAGCAAGAGATCCCGGGTGTGAGTCCCAGTCGGGGCACACATTTTCAGCTGTGCCCATTGATACGTCATCGCCTGTGGTCAGGTGAAATTAAATTTCATTGTAATTTCAAAAAATGTTCACTCTGATACTCATCAAACTGTCTGAGGTACAGCATACAAAATCATATCCTCAACCTGCTTGTGTTCCATTGTTGTTGTAGGATTAACTCATTTCACTCTTTTTGATAAAAATAATCCACACTGGCTATAGAATACCTTTTGTTAAAAGTCATGGTGGGTTTTGTACCACTAAAAGATACATCCTAAGATGGCCTGCACAAATTGTTATTTGTGCTTTGCTTGTTAGCAAAAATTCTTTTACAGAGAATCCTTAACAGTGGTGTAAAGAACAAACAGATAATGAAAAATAGTGTTATTGCAAACAAATAGCATTCTGTAAGCAGCAGTCCTTATTTAAACTGAAGGGGATAGCAGAAATCATAAAAGTAAAATCCAGACAAAAACTAAATGGACCAAACAAAGCTGTAGACTAGTAATGCACTGAGACAATTTCAATGCATGAACCCAGTAAATGAGAACAGCCCTACTGTGCCACAAGCAGGAACATGGTTTAACTGCAGCAGGCAAGGCAGTACTGACTGCTAGGCAACAGGAAAGATGTTTACAGGTTGCGTCAGTGGGAACAAAACCAATGCTATAGAGGGTGTGAATGATGGAGTGTGGGGGGTACCTGTACATGTGCTAAACTACTTAAAAATTGTGTAAAAAGTTTGTGCCCCGTTTAGAAACAAATACTGAAAGTGGACAAGTGAAATGCAATGTCTTAATAAAACCTCATTGATAACATAAATTCCCTCTTTCACAAACAAAATCTATAAAACTCTGAAAGTGGATAATTAAAATGTAAAATATTAATAAAGCCTTACTGTCATTACAAATTCCCTCTTTCACAACTACAATACCAAATTAATGGACAAATTTAAAGGGCTAGCCTGTGAAACTAAAGACTTGTGACAATAAAATAGTGGGCTATAGAAGTAATGCCTGTCTGTTTAGACCATCAAAATTTGCCAAAAGACACATGTGTTGCACATCTGTCTGCAAATTCAAGACAGAATCAGGGGATCTTTTGAGAGCATGGTAAACCTGTTTCTTCTAGAGTATTAAACATTTGCTTTCAAAATGTAGCACCTGCATATTCTTTTGGATGTTGGTTATAAGGTGACCAGTTTTATGCAAATGCACACTTAGTGCCAACTTTGAGCTGGAACCATTATCATGTTCTGTAAGTGGGTTCTGAAGTTTCTTCCCTTCTGACCAATATATGTAGCAGTACAATCATCACAAGTGATAAAATATATCTGTGATGACTTAAATTTATCCTGTGTCACAGTCTCCCTATGCCTGAATTTTTGACCATTATTCTTTGGGGGTGTAAAATGCCATAGTTATATCCTTCACAAACAAATATTTGCTGATTCTGCTGAAAATATTACCATAAAATGGTATCCTATAGAATTTATTTTCAGCAAAAAAACATGCTCATTTTAATCGCATGAAACACAGCGTATAAATAACCAAAATTTAATCTAAAATGCATAAAAGCTATAGTTTTGTTTTAACTACAGTGCTCATCTAAACCACAAAATGTGCAACTCTCTGCAAACTTTACATCCAAGCTTGAACTTTGTCTCTCCTAATGATAACAACAGACATATAATTTATTAACTGAATGACATTTTCTGTTATAAACAAATCCTACAATGAAAATTTCCTAATAGCTAAATAATTAGTTTCATTTTCCATAGATCATTAGTATAATTAATTGCAATGATGTGAAATTAAGCATTTTACTTTCACAGTACACGTTCATGTGTAAATATGGCTATGCACTGACCATTTACAAAGAGATTTTCTATTATTTCTAATGTTTTATTTTTTACCCATTATTGCAGTCTTTGAAACACTTTTAGATGGTTTTCACTGAAAAACTTAACTATTCCATTTGTTACACTGTTGCACAGCACGCCCAGACTATTATAGGCTTTGTGTTTGCACACAATTGATGTACTGTCTGCATTCAATATTTTTTTTTTTTTTAGAGTTAGGAGGACAGTACTATATATCATTAACATAATTCAAGAAAAGAAGGGGTCCCTATTTGAAAGACCCACTGTTCATTTTAAGCAACACAAATTTTATTATGTTGCTCATACACAATTTTATTAACACATAGACACTCCCTCCAATAACCAGGTTCCACAACTAATCAACTAATACAATGATGTTGACACAATCAAAAGCTTTTTTCTAGATCAAGGAACACTCCACTATCATACTCCTTGTTCTTTAAGGAATATCACTTGAATAAAATTTTTATCCTCTTGTACATGGTGTGCCCAAAACTATGCTATCATATATTGTTTACCTGCTATGCTGATTAGATTGCTTTTTTAAAAAGTTAATTAATGAAGTGTTATATATTGAAATGACAGTATTCAAAGCTATTACTTAACAATCTTTATGTTACTATATTGCTTGCTGTCTATTTTTTCTCATGTTTTTCATATGGTTACTGACATCATTACATTAATTATCAATTACATAGTGTCAACTAAATAATTATTTATTTGGTACAGATCATGATATATTCTGGTAGCTCTAATTGTATGCCATCCTTAACTATCTTTACATCACTTTATTGCTTGCTGTTGTGAGTGTCTGTTCTTCTCATTTTTTCATACAGTTACTGACATCATTACATTCATTATCAATTACACAGTGCCAAATAAATAATTATTTGTTATTGTACAGATCATGATATATTATGGTAGCTCTAATGATATGCCATCCAACAATACCCCACAGAGTTTAGTTGCTATTTTCATGTGGCTATTATTAGTTGTAATAGATTTACCACATTTATTCATCTTCATCCTTTCATAATTTATATAGTAATAAATGTATCAGGGAGTCTTATTGTCCATAATTTCAGTATTAACTTTCCCAGTCAGTGATGTATCTGTATTTTTTATATCCCTATTGGTTCTATGCATTTCCTTTCGCTTAACATATTTAGTGGCAATGTTTTGTCACATTTGGCAGGTGAACCATGTCATTGTCAGTGCCTACTATTCCCGTTATCTTGGTTTCACCAGTGGTATACCTGTATGATACTCTTACTTCCTCACAAGGGCTGTCAATTGGATACTAGCACATCTGCACTGCTCGTATCACTGATAATTCAGTCATTGACTAATCGAGAGATCCACATGTCCCAATGCTTCCACTAGCTATACCTTAAGTACACATAACATCACAACCATATTGATGATCTCTACTGGGCACAATGAATGAATGAATGAGTTATTTATTACTGGCTTACAGCACTGATATACGTGCTTCATACGTCTTATTAGTAACATAAACTTTTTTTATTAATGTTATGTTACCTTTGAACTAAATTCCACAAGTTGGCTCCAAATGTCATAAGAATCTGTGATAAGTTATCAATATTTAGCATTAATCTCACTTCAAAAATTTATTCTTTTCAGCCAACTTATGCTGTCTTGCCAAAATCGGGTGAAGCACAGCTGAGAATATTCAATGGTCTGGACACTCAGCTTAATGTATCATTAGATAATAACCTAAATAACGTCATAGAAGCACTTGGTGTGTGGGAGCTAAAGAATTTGCCTGTTTCTGGCAGTCGGCAATATACAATTACCACAACAAATGGAAGTGTTAACAATACTGGCACCGTAATTGCCTATGAACTTCAGGTACTGTGACTGCTTGAAATCCATGCTGCTAGTGATTAATGTTTATATTTTAAGACAAATAACAAGAGAGAATAGTTATTTTGTAAAACATTAGTGAGCTTGATTTTGGTATATGATTTGTATGGATGAATAAAAGTCTCACAGAACAAATAAGGTATGTACAGCTTTTTGAGAATCAGGCATATGAAGATGAAGCTTCTGTTAATCTCACAAAGAAAATAATGCAAATAAATATCATTAAAACTAAAGCTATTCAGAGATTATAAGTTTTACACAAAAAACAATCAGCTATTTGAAAGCAAAGATGCCTGGGAATTTCACCAACGTAATTTCAATTACTGTGTGCCTTTTGATCTCTCTTTATGGCTCCTCTAAGTAATTTTTGTTCGACTGGAACTGCAGAATATCAGTTTTTGTAAGATTAAGAGTTAAGCTGTTTGACATGAACAAGTTGTACACTTGTCCTAATATAGCCTACTTCTGGTTGCTTCTGGTATGGATGTGTTCGGATCCTTCAGTAAGAAAGACTAGTCACAAACAATTTGGTAATCAGTAGCCCAACTTGGCAACACCAGACAGTTACCTAATTATAGCTGAATGGGCCTGTACCTGGCTTATAGCAAACAGGTTATTTCCTGGTCTCATAAAGACTTAATATATTTTAAACATGTAACAACAAACCAAAACATAATGATATCTAATTTAACAGTGTGTTGATCCACCTAGGGATTTCAGTACAATTATTCTGTGAAGCATAGATTTTATCAGTCCTTACTACATTCCAGAGGTATACGACAGCTGATGTCTATGCACAGATCATATAATTTCCATAAATAACAGGCCTGTAGTGTGTGGGTACATAGCTTGTGCCCGATACTGTCCCAGATTTGCTCCATTGGTTGAAGATCAAGCAAATTTGAGACCCAAGACAGTAACACAAATTCAATATTGTGTACCTCACATCACTGTAGCACTATGCTGGCCTTGAGACAAGGACAATTATCCTGCTGGAAGATGTCATGGAATCAGAGATGATGTCAAGCTTAAAAGGAATGCATGTGATATGCAATAATTTTCATGTAATGCACAGCTGTCATGGTGTCTTTGATTACTATTTCTAGTCCCATGTGAGCCGAGGTGGGTGTCTTCCACACTATAATACTGCCACCAACAGTTTGCATCTGTGACTTGGTGCAGGATTTGAGCAGATGGATGATGACATATCTGATCAGAAACACTGACTTGGTGCAACAAGAATTGTGATTCATCTGACCAGATGACACATTTTCATTGATCCACGATAATCTCTATGATCAAAGGCCCACTGTAATTGTAACTAATGATGTCATTAGATCAGTATGAAAACCTTTAGGGTTCATCTGCTGTGGAACCCAATTTTCAGCAAAATTCACTGAATGGAGTGCTCTGAAACACTTATGTCTGCATGAGCATTGAACTCTTGGCATCAGATCACCAAATATTCATCTATACTGAGTGGGCAAGCCTCCATGTTCTGAGTTGAGTGAAGGACATCCGACATCTTGTCACCTACTCATGGTATCATCATCCTTTAACTACTTTCCACAGATGCTTATGATAGTAACATACAAAACAGTTGACCAGCTTTGCTGGATCTGAGAGGCTCATTTTTAGGTGATTGGCCATAACAAACTGCCATTGGTCAGAATCACTTATGTCAGGTGTTGGAGCCTCTGTTGACAGTAGAATGAGTCCCCATTTGTATCTGCTCTGCTTATATAATTTTCTTGCCATGTCATGTGCCTGCAACACCATCAGGTGACATTCAGTCTCTCAACTTTGAAACCCAGAAAATTATAGGAGTAGTTTTTATCAACATGGTGGATACTCAAGAGACTGTCAGTCACCATCCATTGTCATGGAAGGTATATGGGATACTGAAAGATTATGGTTTCACCAAAATTTACTTAGTTTCCTCTAAAACAGATATTATGCTGAATTCTGGGTCAGCATAGTTGATGGAGGTATCAAAGAAATGACTTGCCATAGGGAAGTGTTCTTTATTTAGTGTTAATTAACATTTACACCAATGACCTGCCACCTCCAGCAAATACAAGTATGAGGGTTGCCCAGAAAGTAATGCACCACATTTTTTTTCTTCAACAGTTCTTTACTGAACATAATGAGAATTACACACAGACACAAGGCTCGTGTTTTATCTATACACCCTATTTTTTCACATAATCTCCATCCAATTCTATGGCCTTCCTCCAGTGCGAAACAAGAGCATGTATGCCCTGTTGTTACCAATCCCCGTCCTGGTGACAGAGCCAGTGCTTCACTGTGTGAATCACCACCTCATTGTCCTCAAAATGTCTTTCATGAATGGCATCCTTTAATGACCCAAACAAGTGGAAGTCCGAGGGGGCTATTTCAGGTATGTCGGGTGTGACAGCCATGGATGGTCTCCCTAACCACTGCAAATTGTGGAGCTCCACTGAACCACCACCTGATGACCTCACCCTCTGTGCCCAGTGACTAACTGTACTTCTGTCAACTGCAGGTGCTTCATAGACTTTGCACAAGCATTTGTGTATATTCCTCACAGTTTCTTTCTCTGCAGTGAGGAATTCAATGCATCACATTGCTTGTTACATACATCACCTACAGGTGACATTTTGCAACTGTCTTGTAGCTATACTATCTGTTAGAAGTGGCAGACCGAGCGGGGTGGTGCAGTGGTTAGACACTGGACTCGCATTCGGGAGGACGACGGTTCAATCCCGCGTCCGGCCATCCTGATTTAGGTTTTCCGTGATTTCCCTAAATCACTCCAGGCAAATGCCGGGATGGTTCCTCTGAAAGGGCACGGCCGACTTCTTTCCCAATCTTTCCCTAATCCGATGAGACCGATGACCACACTGTCTGGTCTCCTTCCCCAAACCAACCAACCAGAAGTGGCAGAAACTTGGCACACTCACTCAGGAGACTTCAAATAATACATACATAATGTTTTGCATTCATAGCATTGTTTACGGTTGAGAAAAAAAAATGCACATTACTTTCTGGGCAACCCTCCCAGTTGCCTTTGTGCCAGTGCTGTGGCATTAGTAAGCAGAGGGAAATCTTTGAAAATGGTGAAGCCCACTTGATAGAGGCACTGAGAGAGTTGCATGTCTATTATTCAAAGAATCAAATTCATTCGAACCCAGCTAAAACCCAACAATTGTGTTTCATCCTAAGCACAGTCAGGCAAGAGATACAATCATTAAATATGCACCATCCAAAATATGTGGAAGTCACTCTGGATTGTAGCTTAAAGTACAAACAACATTTTAAGAATGAAAAGGCAGAAATAATATCCTTCAAAAGATCATCAGTAGCATTTGGAGCTCTAGTCCACAAACCATTAGATCGATGGCATTAGCAACATGTTACAGTGCTGTAGAGAACACATGCCAAGTATGGTACAAATTTACCCATGCAATCATAGTTGACAAGGCACTGAACCAAATGTATAGTTTATTACAAGTTGTTTGAAACCTTTGCCACTTGTAAAAACCCATCCATCTCACAAGCATATCTCCACGACAGAATTATCATGAAGTAGCTGCCAACACAGAGAGAACAAATCAGGCTCATCAGGAAACTCGTCCTATGTGAGATCTTTTCAGAAAACAAATGAACAGCTTTAATTACACACCTATGGAGATATTTAATGATTCACAGTTGGCAGTACTACCATGTGCGTCACTTCCTTTGTAACAATGTTTTTCTGGAGTGTTGATGTATTGTTTAGTTTTTGTGTTATTATGTGAGTGCAATGTGTTTAAGTGATAGTGGCAGTTTTTGAAACATGTATTACATGAATCTTAATTATAGTTAGATTTAAAACATTTGCTGTGAACCAGTTATAGGCTTGAAACTTCCTGGCAGATTAAAACTGTGTGCCCGACTGAGACTCGAACTCAGGACCTTTGCCTTTCGCGGGCAAGTGCTCTATCATCTGAGCTACGAAAGCACGACTCACACCCAGTCCTCACAGCTTTACTTCTGCCAGTATCTCGTCTCCTACCTTCCAAACTTTACAGAAGCTCTCCTGTGAACCTTGCAGAACCTTGCAGAATCTGTCAGGAAGTTTCATATCAGTGCACACTCCGCTGCAGAGTGAAAATCACATTCTGGAAACATCCCCCAGACTGTGGCCAAGCCATGTCTCCGCAGTATCCTTTCTTTCAGGAGTGCTAGTTCTGCAATGGTGCTCAGAAGTGTTCCAACAGTTGGCCTGGGGAGAAAACTCTAACAACAGTTTAGGTGAGACAGGCAGCCAAGCATAACACTAAATAATTGGGGGGCAGCATGACCTACGGACAGCTGACGAACCAACCAACAACCTAATCAATTTCCTTCCCCCCAACCAATGGCACGACAACCGAAAATATCGGTGAGGACAAAAATCCCAGCAGCACTACGTCTCAACAATTGGCATCTACACACAGTCAAGGCACAATAACCACTCAAAGACAAAAAATGAGAAACACCAAAGCTGTCGAACTACACACCGTGCCAGACAGCATCAACTTGGCAAGGAAAACACACTGCCAGAAAACTATACTTACGACCAGGGAAGATAACCAGAATATTAACGGCCACAAGGCAGAAGATACTGCTGGTGCCCTTCACTAATAAGTTACAATCATTTCAATAGTTAAACACCATACAGAAAGACGGCTGAAAAATTTGCCAACTCCAGCACACTATACATTGCTGCTTGCGGGAACGGCCCAGGAAGCAACAACCGGCAATGAACGAAGAGATGTCATGGCAGTTGAGGTTTCAGAACAGGTTAACTGATTACTCAACTCCAGCATCCAGGTTTGGTGGGCCACACACTTTTTCCTGCTCTTGCAGCTAGTGCCTGGCCTGACCTCATGCCGCGGAGACTTCCTCGCTGCTCAGACGCAACCAACCGACTGGCTACTCCAGTACACAGTCAGCATTAATCTGCTCATTGGAAATCACAGGAGCTACACACAGTTCCTCATAAACACTTGCACCAAAAACTCCGATAATCCAAAAACCAATCATCGTGGAACAACAAGGAGAAATGACAAGTCACACAATCACACAGAGAGTTTCCATAAGTGGTCAGCAACCAACTGCATGTTTCTCCAATTAGATGACCAACCAAGGTCTTCCCCACTCAAGTAATGAGTCTTGGCAACTGTCAGGCGAGTCTTGGCTGTCTGGAGCTCACTGCAGCTCCAACCTAGTTCAACTCGATGTCTGTTCGCAACTCAGAGACATGGAAACCTGGGCACACTGGCTCAGTCCCACCCATGCAGAGGTAACTCTTGTCCATAGACAATGACATCTCTGCACAAGAAAGGAACCGACACATGTCCGGCAAGATGACCAACTGACGAGGCCCAGAAATGGTCAAAAGATCAAATGCATGTCGCCCAATGAGACGACTAATCGAACGATCAACCAGAGCTTCTTCCCACTCCAGTCTCCTTCTGTTGGACAATTCATGTGTGTGGCCAGCGGTCAGCAAGTACTGGCTGCCTTTGACTCACTG
The DNA here is from genome assembly GCF_023864275.1 of Schistocerca cancellata. Taxonomy (NCBI): domain Eukaryota; kingdom Metazoa; phylum Arthropoda; class Insecta; order Orthoptera; family Acrididae; genus Schistocerca; species Schistocerca cancellata. The sequence goes on along the minus strand of NC_064630.1, from coordinate 428,151,158 downwards.
GCGCTCCGTCCCTGATTGAACTCCCAACAGACGATGACCCGGAAATACTAATGGTTGCTCCAGAGATAGTACGACAGTGTACTTATCGATAATCACTACTGCTGCCACTCATGGGTAACCAAACCAGCAACTTAGTGATGCCAAAAAATTGGATAAGAAAGAGGCAACAGAACCATAAAACAAGATGCCGAGCAATAAACGGCATGACCGTGAGCTGCGCATGGCTCACACATCAGTCTCAATCCAGTGTCGAAGTGATGCTCAGTCTTTTTTCAACTTTAATGGAATTATGCAGTTTGAATGACTGAAAATCAGATGACTCTCCTCCTGCAGTCTCATTACCCACCAGACCTTGCTCCTTGCAGTTTTTTTGTATTTCTAAAATTAAAATCAGTGCTCAAAGTGTGCCATTTTTGGGATATTGATGACAAAAAAGCAGATTCATCACAGACTTTAAAGACCATCTCAAATTAAGCTATCCAGGAGTGCTTCTAAAGCACCAATAATCTGTAAAATTAATAATAAATTTAAAAAAAATAAGTTCCATTCATTTCCTGACCAGACATTGTACATGGACACATTCCACCAGCCCCAAGGTTAATGTCCAGCAGTAGTTTCCTTAGGACTGCTTCAGTCTTTGTGAACAGCAGCAACTGCAGCAAGAATAATGCCTGCAGACAACAAATGACCATGAAGCACCTACTGGAGTGTCAATTGTACCCTGCATCTTGAGCAGATTGACTTCAACAACTTGCGGCTCCAAGCATAATTGAAGTTGCAAGATTTTGGTCAACAGTAGTGTGTAACTCAGTTACTCTTTTTTCACTTGCTTTTATTAGTAACAACAATGTATTGTATCTGTTTCCAAGTTGAATAAATAATAGTCTTGGTGTGAGCAGTGGTCATAAGTCTTGGTCCATCAGTAAATCTGATAGGATGATGTTGCTTAAATCTCCTTAGACTAATGGAGTTAAGTCTCCATTTCTTTGGAGGGGTTTTAAACTATTTTTATTCTTAGCACTTTTTATATATTTGGTTACATTGTTTGTTGCTTTAAATATTCCATAGACCACTTACACAGCATGTGCCAGGAGGAATGATCAATATTCAGGGATAAGACAGAAATGCTCATTTGAAGCAAAGATCTTCATGTGGCCTTATGCTTAATTCTGAATGGTTTCTGTAATAGAATACATTAAATGACACTTTTGTATGTTTCCCTTGTATAACTCAAAAACTGCATCCTCTAGTGAAAATGTATTGCAGTAGAAAATTAAACTACATTAAATTTCCTACAAAGAAAAGGTCCTATTCATTTTTTTGTAGGACTGTGAAGACTGTCAAATAATATTGAAAATCTCATGTGATGTGCATGCACTGTAGCTTAGGTGGTTGTTGTAGGCCACTCTAAGGTAGTTTCCTGGCTTCATAGATGGCAAGTGTCCTATTCCAAATGGTTTGTGTTGACTTCCTCTACACTGTAAACAATTACAATGTACTGAATAATACAGAAGATAAATAACAATCTGGATTAAATGTGTGCTGTTTGAGACTTTTCCAACATAATAACTGCTTTGTTGGTTCACAGGAATTGGGTCAGATAATGCTGTGAAAGCTGCATTTTATTTCAGCGAGACAGCTGCTCTTTATCTTCAGGTGCTTACTGACATGCTATTACAGTGACTCACCGATATATGCACAGACTCGCTAGAAAATCACAGGCACTAGGGGGTGGGCTGTAACATCATCGTAGATGAAACACACAACATGGCAACATTCAATGCCCCCTGCTGGAGAAAAGGGCCATGGTCTTTGCACATGCGACACAAGAAAAGCACAGCCACAAGTCATGGCCCAACATGTATGGGCAGTGTGTTGGCACTCATTTGAAGAGCTTGGACTTTGTTTCCCCATCTATTGACACAGATTCATTCATCTGTGACTAACAATGCATTAGTGTCACCAGTGCTGGTTCTTTGCCTTGTTGAGTTGAAATCCTGTGTCTCTATTAATCAGGTCCTTACTTATATGTATTTCAGCTGCTGCTTTAATGATGGAGTCCCAGTAGAATGGATAAAAAGACCTTTGTCTCTCCATAAATCATACTATGTCCTGTGTCAGGGCTGCATTCAGCAACAGAAAACTTTTCTGGCTGACTCAGTCTGCTGTGTTGTGTATGTTCGGCATATCTATCTTTAATAATGCAATGTGTCTGACGAATGTATGATTTCTCACCTTGATACAGTATTTTATATATCCTTGGTCTCCTTGCACCTAGGTTGTCATTAACAGAACCCAGCATCATTTGCACTCATGCTGGAGGATGGAAGACACATTTTATTTGACATTTCTTGAACAGCTTGCTAACCTTAAAGGACATGCCACCAACAAAGGGCAGAAAAGCCATCCCATGGAGTTCTCAGTTGTGTCTGGCTCTTCTTGAGGTTTAGCGCATGCAGGTTGAAATTCATTTGGAAATTGTTTACCAGAGTACTTATTCTGCACAAACACAGAACATAGATGACGAAGCTCTGCTGATAACTCCCTGCATCAGAGATAACTGTAACCCTATGAAAGAGAGTCTGTAATACGCCACTATATTGAGGTTGGTGATGGCAGCTCGTAGCTTGTAAATATAGGTCAGTGTTAAGTTGGTTTACAGAAAATGCTGTGACCCAAGATATTTAAGAACTACAGACCAAGACATCTAAGAACAGGAGGTCTCCATTTTTCACCACTTCCATGGTGAAGCAAATGCTCAGATGAAGGGAGTTAAGGTGTTTCAGAAATGCAGGAAGCCTTGCTGGGTCATGGGGCCATACTACAAAGGTCTCATCCACATATCTCCAGAAATATTTAGGTTTCAACACTGCTGACTGAAGTGTTTCTTCCTAGAAGTCTTCCATAAAAAGGTTGTATACTATAGGAGACAAAGGGTTACCCATAGCATCACCATCAGTTTGCTGAAAATATTATTCAGTAAACAAAATATAAGCCAGGAGAAGCACATGTTAGAACAGATGTAAGATGTCCTATTCCAACTTAGCTCCTATAAGTTGTAGTAAATCCTCGAGAGGTACCCATGTGAACAAATAGGGCGCATAAAAACTCACTAATACGTCAGCTGGTTTGAGACTCAGTCTTCAGTCACTCTATGAAATCTTCTGAGTTTTGAATGTGATTTTCACATTTTCCTAGGGCTCGAAAGAGATGCCAGGTGTTTTGCAAGATAATATGTTGGGTTTCATATATTTTTCACCACGGGGCGAAGTGGAACCCCTTCCTTATGTACAATAAGAAACACACAAAGTTTTTGTGGAACTGAACTGGTGTTTGTAAGGTCTTTTTAAGGTGTTCAGGAAACTGGCTGGATCTGAGGAGGGTGGATGTTTTCCATTGCACTGCTTCAGTTGGATCCTTCTGGAGATGATGATGTGCTGAGTCCTGCAGTAAATCCATCATCTTGCCAAAGCACAAAGTTGCAGTCAAAAGAATAGTAGTGTTTACTTTGCCAGCAAGTAAAATAACTATTTCTGTGTCCTCTGTTGAGTAACAGAGCACTTTTCTTTCTTCAGTCTTGATGTTCTGCTTGGGTGCAGTCATCCTGGTTATGGCCCTGAAAGTCCCTCACCTCATTTTTTCAGCAGTCTCACTGGCAAGTTTAAAGACACCTTGCTCAACAGCACCAAGAAAATCATTGATGGGCCAGTTTGTTAGAATGGGTAAAAAATTTAATCTTGTGAAAGCAAGCCCTTGGAGACTGTCTACATCTCATATAATTGATTCTTTCTATCACCAATGCCATACTGGCTTGTTGTTTGATCCTCTCAGCAGCCACAGGGTCTATATAATGAGTAAGCTTGGATAACTTGTGCCTAGCTGTATCCTTGCCCAAAATTACTTAGTCTTTGAAGGTATCACCTAGAAATAAATTCATGATATAGCAATGGGTACCCACATTGTGCCATCCTGTGCCAACCTATTATGGGTCATGTAGAGGAATCCCTCATAACCATCCAGAACCCAAATCCCTCACCTGATTCTGATTCAATGTGACATCTTTGTGAACTGGACCGATGTTGAGGACACACTATCCACATTCCTCAAGAATCTCAATTACTTCTCCCTGCAACTGAAGTGGTCCTCCACAGCTTAACAAACCACCTTCCTTGATAGTGACCTCCACCTCAAGGATGGTCGTATGAGTACCTCTGGCCACATCAAACCATCCAATCACCAGCAATACTTTTATCACCCATTCCATATGAAGAAGTTCCTTCCATATAGTCCAACCATTCATGGTCATCACATCTGTTGTGACAATTAGTATTTCTCCAAATATGCCAATGGTCCTACTGAGGTCTTCTCAGACTGAAATTACCCTCCTGACTTTGTCCAGAAACAGCTCTCCTCTCCCTAGTCTCTAGTCCCCTACAATTCGCCTCATATCCACTGTCTGGCAACAAAGGAGCATTCCTCCTGACTCAGTATCGCCCAGGACTGGATCAGCTGAATCACATTTACAGCAAGTTTTTGACTGCTAAGCCAAAATGCAAGATCTGTCCTGTACATGCTCCCACCACCACCACCACCACCACCACCACCACCACCTACTCCAGTCCTGTCACAGGCATCTCCTACCCTGTAAAAGGCAGGGCCACCTATGAAATCAGCCAACTTAATTAAAACTACCATGCCACACTTTATGTGGGCATGATAACTAACCAGCTGTCTGCATGAACAGCCACCAACAAACTGTGGGCAAAAGACAGTTGGACCATACAGCTACTGAGCATGCTGACAACGTGATTTGCTTAACTTAAATGACTGCTTCACAGCCTGTGGCATCTGAGTTATTCCCAACAGCACTAGGTTTTCTGAATGTCACTGGTAGGAAGAATTTCACCTGCAATATATCCTTCATTCCTGTAACCATCCTGGCTTCAACAATCACTACTCCTTGTCCTCCATCTACCTATCCCCTTCTCTGCTGCCACTCCAGCACTACACACCTACTAACCCAATAGCACACCTCTCTCTACACCCCTCTCCTCTGCAGCACAGCCTCCCAATGCTGCATCTGACAGTCCACTATCCTGCCACCACCATGTCCCTGCACACTCACACAGGTGTTCACCTCTGACATGTTCAGGTCTAAGCACCTGGGGCTTATTTACTTATTTATCATTTCACAACTACAGCCTGTTATCGGAGAAGCTAAAGTAGCCATACAAATCACATTTTCTTGGATAATAGTAAATGTATGTGTTAAATATTTATTTCCTGTACTTAATAAAACTAATATTACAAAAATTCTAGCACTAAAACAACTTCTGCTAGTGTAAAACTATAATAAAACCCTTAACTAGTTACCCAAATACTAACATTGCTGTTAGCACCACAGAAACCCTTTCTGTTTTTGTTTATTTATTTTGGTGCATTTAAACTGTGGATGGTTGTTTCCACTACTGGGTCAGCCCTTACACTATGCCTATCAACAGCTATTGTGTGCTGGATTCCTCAGGCACAATGAACAGGATATTAACCCTGAATCATCTTACAAACTTTTGTACATTTCAGTTTTTAACTATGAGAGGTAATTAAATATTACATAATGAGGCCTAAGAAAGTACACAAAAGATGTTTCCTGACAGTCACATGCCATTATCATAGTTTGCAGCAGACAATGTTCTTGTATCATTAATTTGCATTCAGATGTATTTAATAAAGTTGAGTATTTTATGAACATCTTAAAAACTTACTATAAAAAAAAAATTGTTGCAGGCAACCTCATACCTAATTCAAAATGATCTGAACATCAGTACTGCAATTAGGAATGACAGAATTGATAAGTCAGAGAATGGCTATCCATATATTAGGTAAGTCTTCTTGCCTTTGTTTAGCAATCAATTAGAACATTGTTTGAACTTTAGCCAAGGGCTAAACAGTACATCTGGTGGCATAAGAAACAAGAAAGAAAATCCAGTAAAGTTATACATTTACACTGCTTATCTGTAATTTTTTTTCACATTTTGTAGAATAAGGTACATAATCAATTAAATTTATAAACAAAATGAAAAATATTTTTGTTAAGGCAACTATTTAATTGGATCTCCCCATGACAAATGTCTGCATATGTTTTATTTGGAGAAATTGACCTTTAATATTGTGAATAACTGTTTAACTGAAAATTGCATATGATATAATCCATTTTACATATGAAATGTCGGAAATTTTCATTTTACTGAAGTCGAAGAAATGCTACTAGCTTTTTTTATATTGATTAGCTAATGTCCATTACTCTGAGGTGACAAAAGTCATGGGATAGCCATAAGCATATATACATATGGCAATAGTATTGCATACACGATGTATAAAATGCACTGCAGTGGCATAGGTGTCATTTGTAGTCAGGTGAGTCATGTTAAAAGGTTTCTGAAGTGATTATGGGTGCATGACAGGAATTAACAGAGACTAAATGTGGACTGGTGGTTGGAGCTGGAGACATGGGCCATTCCATTTTGGAAACCATTATGGAATTCAGCATTCCAAGATCCACAGTGTCAAGAGTGTACTGAGAATATCAAATTTCAGGCATTACCACTCCACCACAGATGGCCTTTACGTAACAACTGAGAGAAGCAGCATTTGCGTAGAGTTGTCAGTTCTAAAAGACAAGCAACACTGCTTGAAATAACCACAGAAATAATTTCAGTTGGTAAGGGCAGATGGTAGGATTAGTGTGTGGTGCAGACCCCATGATGCCATAGACACAAATTGTCAACAAGAAACTGTGTGAGCTGATGGTGGTTCCATAATGGTGTAGGCTGTGTTTACATAGGATGGATTGGGTCCTCGGGTCTAAGTGAACTGATCATTGGCTGGAAATAGTTATGTTTGGCTACTTGGAGACAACTTACAGCCATTCATGGACTTCAATTATAAATGACAATGTGCCATGTCACCAGGCCACAACTGTTCGAGACTGGTTTGGAGAACATGCTGGACAATTAAAGTGAATAATTTACTCACCCAGATGTCCCAACATGAATCCTATTGAATATTTGTGGGACATAATCAAGAGGTCAGTTTGTGCACAAAATCCTTCACTGGATAGTTATAGAGGCATCATGACTCAATCTTTCTGCAGGGGACTTCCAACAACTTGTTGAGTCCTTGCCACATTGAGCTGCTGCACTATGCCAGGTGAAAAGACCTCTCACACAATAGTGTATTAGGAGGTATCTCATGACTTGTCACCACAGTGTAATTATTATATACTTTATTACAGTATGTGTCTATATTGATTGCTGTTGGAGGTTTAATAGTCTTTATACACTACATAAATAAAGGCTTGTTTACACTGAACAGTATTTACTAAAGCAGGCCTGTTCAGCAAATGGCTAGGTGAGCACAAGTAATCATGTTTGCTCAGCACTTGGGTAGTAAACACCCTTGGTAAGATGGGGTTGTCAGTCATCACATAGAGCAGGGGAAGTGCAAATTGTGTGCTGTCTTCAGAGGAATGGTCATGTTTTAAATTTACCATAATATTAATTGTAAATCTATCCACCTACAGGTGCAGTGCTTAACATAGAGAGCAGCTCTTTTAAAATTGAGGAACAGCAGCAATATGGTTGGGTCAGGAACTTCAAAGCATTGGTCAGATGTGATTTATAGCATGTTAGTGCACGGTGGATAGCTACAGTTAGATCTTAAAGAGCTGCACTGTGCCAGGCTGTTGCATAAGTTTCATAATAAAATAAGTCTTGTAGACTTGATTACAAATTTTCTTCAATGTAAATTTCCACAACTTCATAAGTCTGCAGCTAGGATTATGTCAATGTTTGGACCTGCACATTTGTGAGAGTATCTTTTTTCACAAACCCACAAAAACTCTTTAACAGACTGTCAGAGAGTTTCTGTGGGTTACTTATTTTTCACCGTGGAAAAAGTTACTCACAAAGATATGCAGGCCTAAACACTAACTTCAACTTAAAAGCTTATGTTCAAATTAGCAGTGCCCATAAAGTGGTGTTAGCATTCATGCTTTACTGAAAAGCAGAATAAGTAGCATTCATAGACACCTAGTGCTTCTATTTTTATTGTGTGAATGAAATAGTCACAAAATAAAAGTCAGTCTGTTTAAACTTCCTCCAAAAATGACATTTATGATGAGGCTGCAGCAGTCATAACAAATATAATGTTTCATTCTTTGCTCTCCCATGTTCTTTGCCTCATCGATTAAAAGAAATGCTTTGTGCATTTCATTGATTTTGTGGCATTTCCACAGGAAACTGTACTGATTGTTACAAAGTAGTTGAGGTATGGAACATCTTTCAGCCCTTTCTCTGGTCATGCACAGGGATTTTTAAGTGAAAAGCAAGCTGAAATAAGGCTTTATCAGTTGCTCAGTGTGCTATTATAGTCATTAATTTTGATTAAGTAAGTTACATCTAATTCAGAGATGTGTATAGCATGGTTATCATGCCTCATATCATGCATCAGATGACAGACAAAAGAATTACCTACATGTTTGCTAGGTTATTCATTATGCATAAATTTGGCTGCTTCTGTTTTGGCAAGTTCCTAATTACTTTCGAGCTACATGAGATAGCTTCAGCTTTTTGTGATGACAAGTTGTGAGAACAGTCAACTACTGTCTTTTCTGTTTCTGGTATGCGTAAGCTCTGAAATTTTATTGGTATATTTGTATCATCACTGAATCTTACAAATTTTGAATAATGTTTTATTGCACCTTGTATGTTTAAAACAAGACCACACAAAGTAGTAAACCCCAGAAAGCTCTCTCTGCATTTGGTTTTCTCCAACTCAGAATTTAGTGTTGTCCTGTGATAAATACAATTATTCCCCATCATGTGATTACATACATGCCATAATATCTTAGTTCCATAAGTAGTTGTTTATAATGAACATTGTTAATGCACAGGAAAAGGAAAAAACTTTATTCATTTTTATTAAAACTTCATGTGACAGTTTAATGTAGCTTTTTCTGTAGAGAACACTCCATAGAAACTGAACTGAGACCAGAAAAGTGGGACTATACTTTATCTTAGATCATTTATTAATAAAAGTGGAAAGAGGAAACTGGGTCTACACTCACTAATCTTCACTTTTATAAAAGTATGTCTCATTCATTCACAAAATATTGTTTCATTTATAGACTGGCAAATTAGCCCAAGTTGGGTCTTGCCACATCAGCATAGTATTTCAATGCACGTACCCTCATAAGCAGAATAAGTATCATTTTCAGTGATTTGCTGGCATAATCACTTTGCTAATTGTATCTTAGAAACTAACAAGTGCATTGGGACATGCAGTGTTTGCCTAAGCTAATCTTGAGCAATATTTGGTTGGTTACTTTGCTCACTGTGATTTATACAGCTGCCATGGTGATTATTCATTAAATTTAGTGCCCAATAAATGCATTCTGTTATCTGTCTCATTTTCAAAATTGTGTAATTGACAATAATTTGTGACACAGTGTGATTTGTTTCTTGTTTTATTGTATGACATAAATGTTCTTCTGTAGTTTTATGCATAATTCATAATCTTATGTATTCGGTCATGATATTCCAGGGGTACCATTATGAAGGAGAACAGCAGAGATAAAATTTGTTAATGTGTTCAGTAAAGTCTTCTTGAACTCTTGACTGGCTTTAACCACATGAAAAATGTTCTGCAAGTCTCTCTTAAATTTATAGCTCTTATTTCTAGCAATGTCATTGTGATACTATAGGAACAGCAGGTGAACACCCATAATCTCATAATCTAAGGCTTTTTTTCCAGGCTGATATATGACTTTGGAGAGACTTTACCATCTGAAATATACTTTAAAAAAGAAGGAACAGATGAAATTGCATTGCAAATCCCTATACAAACTGGCAGTTCAGCAACAGAACCTTTATCAATTGAAGACGGCACGTATGTATTTATGAACTGAAACATTTCTCTCTTCATCCTTTTCCTTTCACACATAAACTTATTAAAGTTAAGCAACTAATGCCATTGAAATGTTTCTGTTTTTCATACATTTTTCAGATTTGATGTATTCACACAAAATAACACGAAGTTAACATCAGTTACCCTGCAGTTGGGTGGTGTATATACACTTGTCCTGGTGGAGAGTGACTCAGCAACAGATGGTGGCTATGTAAGGACAGCTACATATATAATCAATTGAAAATTTTTCCCTATCATTTATTTCTGCTTATCTTTGTTAGTGACACATTTAATGTGTAATAATTCCTCGTTTGGTGAAACTGATGAAATACAGTGTTCATAGGTTACAATATGCATTATGCTCCATGTGTCTGTGTGCAACATTATAAGTTGTATAAGAGGATTGTATTTTACATTATTATTATTATTATTATTATTATTATTATTGTTATTATTCTGCAGCCACTGTACTGTTCATTACATTCTTGACAGAGAAAATGTCCTATTTGTACTATGCTTTATGTCGAAGAATTTTTACTACCTAGTTTGTGGTTACTAGTTTTGTGAGTTAAATAAAATAGTCAAATAACAAAGAGACAGACATGCTAGCCAGTATACACCTTCAGGAAACCAAATTCCAGTAATACTAATAGATACAATAAGAGGACCTCTTTAAAAAATCTGTTGCTAGATTTAAGAACTGTTAGTTCCTTTTTCTAGGAGGAAACAAGGATTAGTTTCATAAGGTTGGTAATAAAGGGCAGGTTACTGAGACACCAGGATATGGAGGTCATATATATATATGATGGGAGGAGGAGTGACAAAAATGAAAGGAGAGGCATCAGAGAGAGTGCAGGACATCAACAATAATACATGAGTATGCAGTGGACCAGGTTTGGTTCAGAGATGATAAAAGGACAGTGTGTCAAGTAAAGATGAGCTGACAAGGAGATAAATGAAATCTGGAATGAACAGGGCAACTAAGAATTAAGTGGAAAGCAAAAAGGTGGTCTTTTTCTTTGGGGGGGGGGGGGGGGGGGGGAACGATGTGATAAAATGAGAGAGAGAGAGAGAGAGAGAGAGAGAGAGAGAGAGAGAGAGAGAGAGAGAGAGAGAGAGAGCAATTGAATATAAAAGGCAAAAAAAGTAAAACCTCTCAAATATAACTGCCCCCCCATGGCTGCCATCTGGAAGCCTTGTTGTCATTATTAATGTCTCCTCACTGCACCATCACCCCACAATGCATGGCCTTGCAGCCCTTAAATACTCCTTTTCCAAACACCCACTTGAAAGTCTCCCTAGAACCTAGTTTGTCACCCTAGTCAACTTCATCATCCTTACCCGTAATTACTACACATTTGAGGGCCATCCTACTAAGAAATTAGGAACAAGGATGACACTGTCCTGTGTCAACTTATAAATGAACCACATTGAGAAAGCTAAAAACTGCCCCTCCCCCCTACTTAGTACTAATTTATTGATGACATCTTAGTGGTCAATATTCATGGTGAAGAAAGATTGTTCCAATTTTTGCAACAGCTTAACTTCAAAACAGCTGGACTTTTTCCAAATCCAGAGCAGCCTCCATCTTGTGGAGGCTCAATTCACATGAAACCATCAACAATCAACAGTACCTCCATTTTGACAGCTTCCACCAATCCCACATTAAATGCTCTCCTGTCTACAGCATATTTATCTGTGTAAAACATACCTGCTCCAACATGAATTCCTCAACATCTTTGTCAGTAACTACCCCCAGCATTTCCTCTCTTGCAACTACAGCACCTATCTTGTCCACAAAGAAAGCTCCCAGGAAGTCTCTTCCTCTCATCCTCCAACAAACAGTCCTAAACCCAACCTCTGAATGTAGCCTTTTGAATGCAAATGTCACAGTTCATAACGTATGTCAGTTATCGAGACTTCTGAATGTGGGAAATCATTCATACCAGAACCATCTTTCTTGAAACAAGAGAATTCCTTTTCTGACATGATTTGTAATACAGCACTCACTCTTCATACAACATAAATGTTTTGATATGGTTCCACTGCTTGAACACCTTCATTAAACCCAAAGCAAGCAACATGTCATAAATGTTAGACATTTTTCTACTTACAACTATTTTATAATGTGTAAACAACTTTCATAAGGGTGAAGCATGGTATGCAAAATCCAATACATAACAAAACTAGAACTTCAAGTAGCAAAATGATGTCTAATAAATAAACTCATAACTATTTGACTCTTGTGTAACTGCCGTGTTCACTCAGTTTATCAAAGTTATTTTGGGATGATAACTGAACAAAAATAAGAAACAAATTTGTGTTAACAGTTCTGAGAGCATAAATGACCTGAAAATGCACTGCATTGTGATCACATGGTCATGAGGTGGCTGCTGTCACTGTGTCCAGTGGTGGGCAGCTGGTGGCTGCTTTAGGGCAAGAAAGCTCAAGCACAAAGTGTTCTGATCTTGACACACAAAAGCTACGTCATAGAAGGTTTTGCTATTACTGGTGGTTTATAAAGTGATGCAAATTATCTTTGAGGTCCCATCAGAGTGATATCTTTAGCAGACAGTCTAAATGTAGTTTGAAAAATAAAGGGCGGAGTGGACTTGAATTCGTGAATTTGTGTTTAGATTAGATTAGATTAGATTAGATTTACTTTCATTCCAATTGATCCGTAGTGAGGAGGTCCTCCAGGATGTGGAACATGTCAGAAAAACAACAATACATGACAAATATTTACAACTAAAACAAATAAGCTAAGCTAATGTACCATTCCACAGGTCCCAAGCAGAATGATCGTCATTTTTTAATGAACACTAAGAGTCATTTTACAAATACTAATGCACTGAATTTAAAATAAAAAAGTTTTTCATTGGTTGTTAAGCTTTTTATGGCTGCTGGCAAGTTATTGAAAATGTGTGTTCCTGAATAATGCACACCTTTTTGTACAAGACTAAGTGACTTTAAATCCTTGTGAATATTATTCTTATTTCTAGTATTGATTCCATGAATTGAGCTGTTGGTTTGAAAAAGTGATATATTTTTAATGACAAATTTCATTAAGGAATAAATATATTGGGAAGCTGTAGTTAGTATCCCTAGTTCCCTAAACAGGCTTCTGCAGGATGTTCTTGAGTTCACACCACATATAATTCTTACTGCACGTTTTTGTGCCCGGAAAACTTTAGCTTGGCTTGATGAATTACCCCAAAAAATAATCCCATATGACATTATGGAATGAAAGTAAGCATAGTATGCCAGCTTTTTCATTTTTATATCCCCTATGTCTGACAAAATTCGCATTGCAAACAGAGATTTGTTAAGACGCTTCAGCAGTTCTGTGGTGTGCTCCTCCCAGTTGAATTTATTATCAAGCTGTAATCCCAAGAATTTAACACTGTCCACTTCTTCTATCTTCCTGTCATCGTATGTTAAACATATACTCTTGGGACCCCCCTTACAAGTTCTGAACTGCATGTAGTGTGTTTTTTCAAAGTTTAGTGACAAAGAATTGGCTAGGAACCAGTGGTTAATGTCCACAAATATTTTATTGGCTGATCTTTCTAAGACTACACTTGATTTTCTATTTATTGCAATGTTTGTATCATTGGCAAACAAAACAAACTTGGCATCTGGTAATGTTACTGATGAAAGGTCATTGATATACACAAGGAAAAGTAAGGGGCCCAAAATAGAACCTTGTGGGACCCCACATGTAATTAGTTCCCAGTTGGATGATGCCTGATAGCTTGATACATGTCTCTTTCCTAATAACACCCTTTGTTTCCTGCCAGAGATATAAGATTTGAACCATTTTGCAGCATTTCCTGTTACACTATAATATTCTAGTTTACTTAAAAGGATATTGTGATTTACACAGTCAAATGCCTTTGACAGATCACAAAATATACCAGTTGCCTGCAATTTTTTGTCTAATGAATTAAGCACATTTTTACTGTAAGTGAAGATAGCCTTCTCAATATCAGAACCTTTTAGAAATCCAAACTGTGACTTTGACAGTATGTTATTTGAGATAAGATGGTTATAAAGACGACTGTACATTACTTTTTCGAAAATTTTTGAGAATGCTGGCAACAGTGAAATTGGACGGAAATTTGATGCTATTTCTTTATCTCCCTTCTTAAACAGTGGCTTAACTTCAGCATATTTCAGCCATTCAGGAAATATTATGTTGTATTGTGTCTGCAGCACTGTAACATCTGCTTCAGATGCTTCCATATTCTACAGTGTTGCCAGACCATGCAGATGGCCTGACTTTGAATTCTGAAAAGGGAGGGGGCAATTTTATTGGCACCTTAAGTTGACAATCAGACTTAGTCCTAGTGGCAGTCAGCTGGTGGCCAGGTTTTGTGTGTGAACATGATCCACGGAAAACAAAAATTAAACCTTGAACTTACTAATCAGTCAACCAGTTAACTAATCTGTCAACCAACCAACTACCTTTGACTGTTTTTTTTTTTTTTAAGCAGAGAGAGAGAAGAGAGAGAGAGAGAGAGAGAGAGAGAGAGAGAGAGAGAGAGAGAGAGAGAGAGAGAGAGAGAATGTTAGGATGCCAAAGTTCATTGCAGGTGTTGTGCCTACTTTCATTCACAGCTGATAAAAGGACAGCGTGCCATATAAAGATGGATTGAGAAGAAGAGACATGAAAACTGGAATAAATAGTACAATTAAGAATTAAGAGGAAAAAAGGAAAACAGAGTGGAAAAAAACAGTGGGCTTCAGGGAGTGAAGCCATTGCTGAGGGAGGGGAACCTAATGGCCTGTGGGGTGGAGGAAGCACCCAGTCCCTCAAGTCATGGTGTATAGCATGTTCAACCACTGGTTACTGGGTATCCCCAAGGAAGACAGTTCTTTTGGGTCTATACATGGACTCCTCCAGTTTAGTGGTGGATTTCTGATATAAAAATCAGTGCTGTGAACACACATCAACTGATAAATGTGTGTGGTTCACTTATTGTTCTGCATTTCATATTGTAGGATCAGGCATGTCATAGGATCAGGCATTGATGGGTGCACGGATCAGGCTCACATCAGTAATACAGTGGCCTGGGAATTTCATATGGTTTGTCAGTGATGTTACAGAGGACAGAAGGGTGATGGGAGATGACTGTAGGTGTTGTGGGATGTATATCAGAGGGAGAGAAACATTTCAGGGCTTGTCCTGCAAAAGTCCTCACCTTAGCAAGTAATCTGTTGAGGCTTTGGAAACTGGGTGTTACTAGGTAGCTAGGAGATTTTTCGTAAAAAAAAGTTTCTTTACATAATACAGTCATTAAAGTAAATCACATTTTGTTGTGCACCATGTTCAGCAACTGGGTAGTCCAGCTGTCTCTTGGCCACTGTCTGGAGTGGCCATTCAGGTGGAAAAACAGTTTGTTAGTTGTCATGCCTATGTAGAGAATGACACAGTGGTTCCAGCATAATTGGTTGTTCACATGCCTGCTTTCACAGACAGCCCTGCCTTTGATGGCACTGTGATAAGATTGAAGTAGGTGATAGTGGGAGGATGTATTGACAGGTCTTGCATCTAGGTCCACTACAGGTATATGAGGTGCAGGGCAAGGGGTTGGGAGAAAGGGTGAAGTACGGATGGACAAGATATCTTATAGGTTCCATGGGTGGTGAAATACCACTGTGTGAAGGGTGGGGAGGATATTCCTCATTTCAGTGCATGCTAATGTTCTGACATGTACGTGATAACTAACAAGCTGTCTACCTGCATTAAGAGCCACAGCCACACTGTGGCCAAGAGACAGCAGGAAATGCCACCCAGTGCAATGTGCTTCACTTTAATGACTGCTCCACAGCATGCGTCAACTACATTCTTCCGCTTTATGAATTGCACAGACAGGCACTCTCCCCAAAACTTTGAACTTTTTAGTGTTGTTATTGTTTTAACTGCTATTTGTGATTATGCAATGCCTTTTATTCCTGCTTCCCACATCACCCTCTCCTTCAGAATCCTTCCAGGAACAAAGGTGATAAAGTTTCAGAAATTTACCTGCCCTAACAAATCTCTGCTTGCAATGCGAATTTTCTCAGACATAGGGGATATAAAAATGAAAAAGCTGGCATTCTATGCTTACTTTCATTCCATAATGTCATATGGGATTATTTTTTGGGGTAATTCATCAAGCCAAGCTAAGGTTTTCCGGGCACAAAAACGTACAGTAAGAGTTATATGTGGTATGAACTCAAGAATATCCTGCAGAAGCCTGTTTAGGGGACTAGGGATACTAACTACTGCTTCCCAATATATTTATTCCTTAATGAAATTTGTCATTAAAAATATATCACTTTTTCAAACCAACAGCTCAATTCATGGAATCAATACTAGAAATAAGAATAATCTTCACAAGAATTTAAAGTCACTTAGTATTGTACAAAAAGGTGTGCATTATTCAGGAACACACATTTTCAATAACTTGCCAGCAGCCATAAAAAGCTTAACAACCAATGAAATTCAGTTTAAGAGAAGCCTAAAGGATTTATTGGTGGCCAACTCCTCCTACTCCATTGATGAATTTCTTAGTAAAACCAACTGATTTGTGTGTGTGTGTGTGTGTGTCTAATATATATATATATATATATATATATATATATATATATATATATATATATATATATATATATATATATATATATATATATATATATATATATGTGTGTGTGTCTGCTTGTGTCTGTATATGTGTGGATGGATGTGTGTGTGTGTGTGTGTGTGTGCGAGTGTATACCCGTCCTTTTTTCCCCCTAAGGTAAGTCTTTCCGCTCCCGGGATTGGAATGACTCTTAACCGTCTCCCTTAAAACCCAAATCCTTTCATCTTTCCCTCTCCTTCCCTCTTTCCTGACGAGGCAACCATTGGTTGCGAAAGCTAGAATTTTGTGTGTATGTTTGTGTTTGTTTGTGTGTCTATCAACATGCCAGCGCTTTCGTTTGGTAAGTCAAATCATCTTTGTTTTATATATAAGTACAATATAACTTCTGCACAATTTCAGTGTAGTAATGTGTTCATTGTAAATGTGTGTGTGTGTGTGTGTGTGTGTGTGTGTGTGTGTGTAAATACAATCTAACTTCTGCACCATTTCAGTGCAGTAATGTGTTCATTGTAAATAATTATTATAGTAGTTGTATTACATGTTTATTACCTTATAAATAAATAAAAAACTTTATTTTAAATTCAGTGCCTTAGTATTTGTAAAATGACTTTCATATAGTGTTCATTAAAAAATGAAGATCATTCCACTTGGAACCTGTGGAATGGCACATTAGCTTATTTGTTTTAGTTGTAAATATTTGTCATGTATTGTAAATATTTGACATGTTCCACATCCTGGAGGACCTCCTCACTACGGATCAATTGGAATGAAAGTAAATCTAATCTAATCTAACACAGCATTTCTGGCAATATTTTGTGTTACTAATGTTCCTTTCTCATCCTGTTATTCATTTTAGGTGACATTAAAATGAAAAGGCCTAAAATTTACATTTCGTGTTGTTTTGCAGCTGACAAGCATTCACACAATAACTGAACCAAACAGTGTACATATGCTGTGGTTGATACCACAGTATGTTGTAATAACAATGGGAGAAGTGATGTTCTCCATAACGGGCTTGGAATTCTCTTATTCTCAGGTATGCATTTCTTTTTCTGATTTGCAAATATATAAATTACATACAAAATTAATCTAAAATTTATGAAGGGGGTCAACTTGTACATTATACAAGTTGTGTGTACAAATAAGATACTTTTCTGTGACCTTGTAACTCACAAAATTCTAACCATTATTTTCCCTGAAACTTTTCGTTTGGCTCACTCTTGTAAAATCGTAATATATCCATGTGGCACTACTGAATGTGCTCAACTAGTAAAATGGGCTGCATGTGAAAAGGTATGCCTTTCTCTTGCTACTTACATAATTACCTGAGCAATCTTATCATGTAAAAGGTGAAGAGGGGCACAGGGGAAACACATTTAGATATTGTGTGTAATATATTATTTATGATATGCACAAATCTGTCACATAGTTCTTTCCATGAGAAGTTAGTTTCTGTACTGTAGTTGCTGCTCTAATTTACAGAATGTCCATTGTTTATTTGTTTGCCCTATCTGGAAACACAACCCTTTTTTTAGGTTGGGATGAGAAGTAGAATGTAGGTTAATTACCTTCCAACAATGAGTCTTCAGAAATAGAATGGAATTTGCCAGGACTTTATTGAAGGAAGTAACTTGGTATCCCTCAAGCTTGATTGAGTACAACTGCAGAGGATCAATATTAAGATGGAGCCCCATCAGTAATTCTCTTTAGCATCATAAATCATCCAGTAAAACCCTATCATTCCTAAAGTGATTCTGGCTCAATGAGAGCACTATATAGTTCTGTTAAGTTGTTAGTAGTTGATCTGCATAAAAAATGAGCTGTAGAATGTATGCCAACATAAAAACATCCAAAGACAAACGAAAATCTATGTATATTAATAGATTTATTATATTTTACCTGATCATGTTCTACACAATTTAATCCTCTTACTACTGAAAAGACAAATGAAATACGTATTACTGTCAGTGGTGTTGACAGCTGAAATCATTTAAACTGCACCAAACTCCAGGGCCTGATGAAATCCATCTCATGTTCTGTACTGAATTTTCAGCTGAGTTAGCACCTCTTCTAACTATAATCTAGTGCAGATCTCTTGAACAGAAAACCGTGCTCAGTTCTTGGAAAAAGCATACGTGACACCCAAATGCAAGAAGGGTAATATAAGTGATCCACAAAACTATTGCCCAATATCCTTGACACTGACCAATTGCAGAATATTAGAATATGTTCTGAGCTGAAACATAATGATGTATCTTGAAGAGAATGACCTTCTAAATTGCCAACCAATTTCAAAAACATTGATTATGTGAAACCCAACTTGTACTTTTTTCACATGGCATATTGAAAACTTTGGACCAAAGCAACCAGGTAGATGCAGTGCTTCTTGATTTCCAAAAAGCACGTAACTCAGTACCACACCTATGCTTGTTGTCAAAAGACAATCATATTGAGTATCAAGTGCTATTTGTGACTGAGGGCTTTTTGGTAGGGAGAACACAGCAAGTTATCTTGGATGGAGAGTCATCATCAGATGTAGAAGTAAATTCAGGTGTGTCCCAGGGAAGTGTGTTGGGACCCTTGCTATTCATGTTGTATATTAATGACCTTTCAGACAATATTAATAGTAAAATAAGGCTTTTTGCAGATGATGTTTGACCGTTTGATTACAGCACAAACTTAAAAATAGGTGATACTGAAAAGCAATTAAGACTGCACAAAACAAACAAGAAACCATACCCTGACAAACTTACTGTAAGATTTTATGTTGAATGCTACAGAAAATTATCCCCTTTCTTTTATTGAAACTTTCTCATAAAGAGGATAGTTTTTCATAATGGGAAAATATCACAAGTAATTTCTGTTTATAAAAATGACAAGTGTGTGTTGACTCGGTGACTAAATGATAGGCTACAGATCTACGGGACTGAGGTTCAGTCCTCAGTGGCACAAGGACTGAAGAAACTCAAGGCTAAGAATAGAACAAAGACTGAAGGAGGAAAAGATGAAAATGTAGAAAATAGTACTTGTGTATGTAATGGTGCTTAATAGGTTGTTGCTGTTCATGTTTCTGTGACAACCTGAATTCAGGCTGATTCCTGACTACATATTTTAGAACAACATTGCTCCAAAAGTAAATTGAAAATGAGCTGTTTTAAATCAGAGATATTACCAGAATTCCTAGATTCCAAAAATCACCACTGCCACCAATCTGTTGTATGCTTCCAAAAACTGTCACACAGTGTTCAGAATTGACAATAGTTACTTTCAGTTTTCAATAAAACTCAAACTTAGACCAAATATTGAAGTGTTTGCTACATCTGAAGACAATAACACAGAATAAAATAAACAAAAAGATTTGACTTCTATTTTATATAACAGACAAGGCTGCAAATAGACAGACAAACACTGTCAAAACAGAGCTAGCAGTGAGCTCAGTATAAGATACAACATTGAATGTTGACACTGCTAATGAGTGTGCAGCAGATAAATTTCCAGAACAGTCACTGAGACTGATAATGTAGAACAGTGATGATGATCATCCGGAGAGGTTTCATGCTAAATGATGCAGCTAGTGCTACCACTCAGTGTGAAATGCTTCTCGCCTGGTAAGCACAAACTGATATTTCCACTAACAATTGGAAGTGCCATAAATTCAGGGCATATGGTGTGATTGGCTTTCACTTATATCTTGCAGTTCATTCAAAGGATACCAGTGTCTCCTATATCATAACAAAGCACCTACTTTGAATAGTAGTGGCTAGATCAGATGAATCACAGTAAACTGCAGTGTAAGCCACCATGGTGAAGTAATCATTGGCAAAAATTTTCAGCCCCTCTCTAGACATCTTTCCAGATATTCTCAAAATAGCAAAAGTTTCACCACTGCTGAAAAAGGTTCTTCTGATAAAATATCAAACTACTGACCTGTGTCTCAAAAATTTTAGGAAAACTCACTTATGACAGGCTTTTAAGTTTCATAAATAAATAATCTCCTCTTACTGTACAACAATGGTTTTAGAAAGTCTAAATCCATGCAAACAGTATTTTTGAATTCTTGGGCTGTGCTCTAAAGCCCCTTCATCAACATAAGTTAGCTGCAGGTATTTTTCTAGACCTGTCAAGAGCCTTCAACATCCTGGACCATTACATTCCGCTTGGAAAGTTAGAAAGACAAGGAGTAAGAAGTGTAACAAATAGCTCGCTGTATTCATTTTTAAAACTTACAGGAAGAAGCTATTACTTTAGTATGAATTCAACACTGAACATAAAACAAGGAAAAAAACTCCTTCCCTTATAGTGAACTACCAATAAAATCACATACCACAGGGCTCAGTCTTAAGTCCACTATTCTTCCTGATTTATGTGGACAACTTCGTGGAATATATGAGTCCACAAAAAACTATCCCATTTGCCAATGACAGCAGCATATTTGTTATTGGACCCATTCCAGAAACCTTGCAGTCAACAACAGAAAGTTCTTCGAAAAGACTTTCTGAGTGAGTGGTTCACCAAAAGCAAACCCACTGTAAATACTGAAAAAACTGTGTGTAAACTTTTATTTATTTCCTCCATCTAATCAAATGTCTATTCAAGCACAATAAAAAAATAATCCCCTAGAAAATGACAAAATTTTTGAGTCTGTGGGTTCAGCAAGATTTAAAGTGGTACACACATTTCAATAACTTGTCTAGGAAACTATCATCCACGTGCTATAGTCTAAGAGTAGTTAAATCAATAACAAGCAATACAATAGTACTGCAGGCATATTATGCACAGTTCCACTCACTGCTTCGATAGGGGATGATTTTCTGGGAACACTCAGCTCAGAACATAAAAGTTTTTAGAATGCACAAATGAACTATAAGAATAATTTGTGGCCTTAGAAAGATGGGGTACTGTAAATCTCATTTTACTGAGCTTGGTGTTCTGAATGTTCCAAGTTTATTCAGTTATGAAACTATCTTGTTCACTAGAGATTACCTCTTGAAAACATGCATATTACTACAGAACAAAAGAGCACACAATTACTGTACCAGAGGGAAATCAAATATACATCAAAAATATACAGAACATTAGCCTACCAGAGGAGCACAATTAACATTGCTGTAATACTAGATAATAAAATACTAGAAGAAATAAAAAGTTCTGTATATCCAATTTTTAAAATTAAACTAAGGCTTTTCTAAAAAAGCACTGTTTCTATTCTGTAAAATAATTTCTGAATATGTAATAAAAAGAGTTATTTAAAAATTAAATTGTAAAAATAGGTACCTAATTTTAATTTGCTTACAATGTACAAATACTGCGTGCTATTGCAACTTTTCTTTGACCTGTCCAATATTGTTTGTACAGTTTCTGCTGTATGTTAAAACTGGACCAATTAAAAATATCTATCTATCTATCAATTACTCATGCAATCAATCTTCTTTTCCGGGCAAAGGAGAAGAAAAATAATGAAAAAATAAATGCCACAAGAAAGGAAGATTTATTTGGCACTGATGTTGCATGTTTCTTGAAACAGCATTTTACAATAACTGCACATTTATCTTATCTTCACCAATATTTTCCTGCCTCCTCTGAACCTTGAGTGAAAATTGTCTGATATTAGACTGTTGAACTTTATTCTTGTGAACTGTGTGTCACTTCCTAGTAAATGAAGTAAGGTAATTATACACCTAGGTCCTCATTTGTGCAAACAGAACACAATTATGCGTGTATGAGTAACAACTAAAAATAAAGACTTTGTAGTGATAGAACGGCTATGAATAGAGCATTTCTTCTTGCACATTTTCCTTCAAAAATAACTCTCCAATCAGCAGCTTACGAGAAACAGATGTGAGTTAATTAATCGCCTTTTCTGTACATCATAATTGTGACTTCTAGCTATAATGGGGTAAAAGTCATTTTTTTCAACTATAGCACACTTTCTCAGCGGAAAGTATGACAATACGCTGATCATGTACATAACTTATTAACGTTTTTTTTTTTACATGCCTACAGTTATTTATACTTAACTTTTAACTATGCTCAGTCTCTCTCTCTCTCTCTCTCTCTCTCTCTCTCTCTCTCTCTCTCTCTCTCTCTCTCTCTCTCGCTCTCTCTCTCTCTCTCACACACACACACACACACACACACACACACACACACACACACACACCCTGTTAAAACAAATAATAAAAAGCTTTTCAGTCTTCAGAAATTCTTCTGTGGAATGGAAGTTGTCATGCTTGAGTGGTAGATAGTTTAAATAATTCTCCTCCTCATTTTACTGTGGTTTTTTTTTTTTCCCAAGCTGTAATTGACTGTCGACAACAAAATTCGTAAAGGAGTAAATCTGTAGTGAGATGGTTGTCAGTATGCTTCAAAGAGCCACTACAAGAGGTTCTAGAGTGCAAACACCACATATTATGCTTCTTACATATATTTGTACAACATACACCTTTTTCTTCACTGATGAATTACTCGAAAATGTCACACTGTAAGACATTAGTGAATGACAATAGTAAAAATAAGTCAACTTTTTGACATTTTCATCACCAATATTGTAATGCAAAGGTTGCAGAACCAAGACATTTAAGATGATCTGTAGCATGCAACTTCCAATTCTGGTTCTTAGCAATATAAACATCTAACAGTTTAGAATATTGTTTCATATACTGATTAACATCGACAGATACATGAACAAAAGGTACAGAGCTTTGCTTTTCTATCTTTTGGAATGAAATTCCTTTCTCGAGCTGTCTCCCTACATTGTGCTCTTTCAACTATTAGCTCTTTCCTGGCCTACGGCGAGTGTACTGGGGAGAAGTGAGAGTGCAGGGTGGGGTAGGATGAGGGATGGGTAGAGGTGGGAGGCAGAGAGTCTCTAGTGGCTTGTGGGAGAGTGGAGAGCCATTCATGGGTTACCTGTGGGTGCAGGTAGAGGGAGGGGGGGGGGGGGGGGGGGGGCAGGTGGGAGATCACTGAGCATGCGACTTCACAGATTAGGGTGTGAGATGGCAACATAGAACTAGCTGACACACATTGGGTGTGGGTAAAGAGGTGCTTCTCTCTCTCTCTCTCTCTCTCTCTCTCTCTCTCTCTCTCTCTCTCTCTCTCTCTCTCGAATGGGGCTGGAGACACAGCGAGTTACCTTAGGTTTACATCAGGGAGGTTACGGGAGCAAAGAATGTGCTGCAAGGATATCTCTCACCTGTGCAGCTCAGAAAAGCTGGTGGTGGTGGTGGTGGTGGTGGTGGTGGTGATGGGGAGAATCCAGATGGTATGAGTTGTGAAGCAGCCATCAAAATCTCATGTTGTGCTATGCTGCATGTTGTGCCACTGGGTGGTCCACCTTGCTTTTGGCAACAGTTTGACAGTGACCATTCATTCTGGTTGACAGCTGGTTGGTTGTCATACCAATGTAAAACACTGTGAAGTGGTTGAGAAGAGCTGGTGTATAACATAGCTGCTTTCACAGGTGGCCCAGCCTATGATGGTGTAGGACAAGCATGTGATGGGACTGGAGTAGAAGGTGCTAGGTGGGTTGATGGGGCAGGTCTTGCATCTGGGTCTTCCACAAGGGTATGATCACAGTGGCAGGGGATTGGGGGTGAGAGTGGCACAGGGATGGAATAAGACGTTGTGGATGATGGGTGGGCAGTGGAACACCACTTTGGGAGGGCATGGAAGTATCCTAGGTAGGATGTCCCTCATTTATGGGCATGATGATAGGTAATCAAATCCCTGATGAAGGACGTGGTTGTCGTTCCAATCCTGGGCAGCACTGGGTGACAAGGGGCGCTTATGTATGGTTGGTTCTTGGGATGGATGTGACGATCAGGTGTGTGTGGGGTATGGCACTATATGGCACTGCAGATCTGTTTGTGTATTAGGCGGGGGAGGGGGGGGGGGGGGGTATCACCTGTCTGAGAAGGTCTTTGTGAGGCCTTCAGCATACTGGGCAAGGGAGTTCTCATCACTGCAGATGCATCTGCCATGGATGGCCAGGCTATCTGGGAGGGAAGGGGTGGCGGCTGTCAAAGTGTAGGTACTGGTGGTGATTGGTGGGTTCGATGTGGACTTAGGTGGGGTTGGAGCCATCTGAGAGGAGGAGATTGACATCTAGGAAGCTGGCACAAGGGGTGAGGGAAGAGCAGGTGAAGTGGATGGGAGAGAAGGTTCTGAGATTGTGGAGGAATGAGGGTAAGGTGTCCCGGCCTTGGGTCCAGATTACAAAGATGTCATCAGTAAGCCTGAACAAGACTAGGAGTTTAGGTTTTTGGGAAGCTAGGAACATTTCCTCTAGGTGGCCCATGAGGAGGTTGGCATAGGAGGGTGCCATGCGGGTGTCCATTACTTTGCTACATATTTTTTTGTGTGTCATCCCTTCAAAGGTAACGAACCTGGGCACCCCATTGTGGCTGGTTGCAATGCCCCCACTGAAAGAATGTTGGCCTTGTTGACCAACATCTGCAACCAATGGTCCAAAATCCAGCCTCCCAAATTAAAGATACCAACCACTTCCTGCACCAGCTGTCCATCATCGCCACACCCTTATCTCCCGGGTCCCTAATAGTCACTGTAGAGCCAACCTCCTTATACACCAATATCTCTCATGCTCATGCCCATGGCCTGGCCACAATTGAACACTACCTCTCCCAGTGATTTGCAAATTCCAAAGCCACCACTTCATTCCTTGTACACTTAACCAACTACATCCTAACCGATAACTACTTGCATGGCCCCCTCCTATGTGAACATCTTCATGGGCCAACTAGAGTAAACATTCCTAGCTCTCCAAAACCCTATGCCTGGTTCAGGTTTATTGATGACATCTTTATAACATGGACCCGAGACCAGGACACCTTGTCCTCATTCCTCCACAATCTCCACACTTACTCTCCCAACCATTTCACCTATTTCTCCTCCACCCATTGTGCCATCTTCCTAGATGTCAATCTCCTCCTCTCAGATGGCTCCAAACCTACCTCAGTCCACATCAAAACCACAAACCAACAATCACCAACAATACCTGCATCTTGACAACTGCCACCCCTTGCACACCACAAAATCCCTCCCACACAGCCTGGCTACCCATGGCAGATGCATCTGCAGTGACAACTCCTTTGCCCAGTATGCCGAAGGCCTCACAAAGGCCTTCTCAGACAGGCAACAACCCCTGTCCCCCAGGCCAAATAATAGACAAACAGATCTGCAGTGCCGTATCCCCACATACACCTGATTGTCACATCCATCCCAAGAACCGACCATACAGAAATGCCCTTTGGCACCTAATACCATGCAGAATTGGTATGACTGAACAATGTCCTTTGTCAGTGCTTTGATTATCTATGATCATGCCCTGAAATGAGGTACACCCTATCCAAGATACTTCCATCCCCTTCCAAAGTGGTGTTCCACTGCCCACCCATCCTCCACAACATCCTAGTCCATCTGTGTGCCACTCTCACACCCAGCCCTCTGACACAGGGATCAAATCCCTTGTGGAAGACCCAGATGCCAGACTTGCCCTGTCTAACCACCTACTCCAGTCCTGTCGCAGGCTTATCCTACCCCAACAAAGGCAAGCAACCATGTTATATACCAGCTCTGCTGCAACCAATGCACAGTGTTTTACATTGGTATGACAACCAACCAGATGTCAACCAGAATGAATGGCCACCATCAAACTGTTGCCAAAAACAAGGTGGAGCAGTTAGGAAATATTTCTGTTGTTCAAACAAATTTCGGGCTTGCAGCCGGTCGTCGTTCAATACTTCGCACGATATTTCAACTGGGCACCTGCCAGTCATCTTCAGGTGAGCCGTCGCAGACTGGCGATAACGTTCTCCACTCCGCAATATATAGCATACTGTAACTATTCTGCGCATGCGTCGAAAACTTGATAGTTGAACCAACACTGCCTGCCGGCAGTGCCCTCGCTGGTGGAATAGCGGAACTCAGTCGCCCTCTGCGTTGCTGTTTGCCACGGCTGTCAACGCACTCTGTCGTCTTCGATTTGAGCAAATTGTGGAAATGATGGGATTCCATGCACTGTCCAGCTGGTAGCCGCTTTCACGGTTTAACAGATTTTCCGCCAGTCGTATTTCTACGGATTCTTTAATAATGGAGTCCCAGAAAGACGTTGCTGTGGACAAAATCATTGTTTTCTCATACTCCATTGAATGTCCAGTAGAAATACAATGTTCAGCAATAGCGGACTTGCTTGGCTGCAAAAGGCGGGTGTAACGTTGATGTTCAGTGCAGCGTTCTTTCACGGTGCGTGTGGTTTGACCTATGTAAGCCATACCACATTGGCATGGTATCTTGTAAATTCCAGCCTTTTGTAGTAACAGATTGTCCTTAACTGATCCCACAAGGTCCGCAATCTTCAATAGTGGGCGGAAAACCACTTTTACCTGAAATTTTCGGAGGATTCTTGCTATTTTAAACGAAGTGTTGCCAGGGAAAGGAAGAAAAGCTAAAGATTGTTCCGGCATGTTCTCCTCTTTATTCACTTCCTGCTTCTTAATTTTTACTGTTAGTGCCCTGTTAATCTGCCGGATGGAATACCCATTTTTGCTGAATACTGTCTTTAGATGGGCGAGTTCTTGAGATAAGCTATCTAGATCTGAGACAGTATGAACTCTATGAACAAGTATTTTATTCAAACTCATGGATGCGATGGATGATGGCAACTCGATGCTTGCAGGTACAAATCAGTATGAGTGGGTTTCCGGTAAACTGAATGCCCTAGAGAACCCTCATTCTTCCTTCGAACCAGGACATCCAAGAAAGGTAAACAACCATCTTTCTCTATTTCCATGGTGAACAGGATGTTGCTATGAATGGAGTTAAGGTGATGTAGAAACTCCATTAATTTATCTTCTCCATGAGGCCACACTATGAAAGTGTCATCCACATACCGCCAAAAAACTGTTGGCTTCAGGGCAGCTGATTCAAGTGCTCTCTCTTCAAAATCCTCCATAAAAAGGTTGGCGACCAAAGGAGACGGGGCTACCCATGGCGACACCGTCAGTCTGTTCAAAATATTCTTGATTAAACATAAAATAAGTTGAGGAAAGTGTGTGCCTGAACAAAGCAGTGATATCAACAGGAAACATGTTACCAATCAGTGTCAAAGAATCTGCAAGAGGAACTTTTGTAAAAAGTGAGACCACATCAAAACTTACTAGAAGGTCTACACTGCTAAGATGAAGAGCCCCCAGTCTATTGACAAAATCAGCTGAGTTTCATATGTGATGTGAGCACTTGCCTACGAAAGGTCTCAGTAAGGAAGCGAGATGTTTAGCTAAATCATATGTAGGAGCTCCAATGTTGCTCACTATTGGACGCAGAGGAAGACCCTCTTTATGAATCTTTGGAAGGCCATACGGTCTTGGAGGTACACAACCATGTGGTTTTAACCTCTTGATGGTCTCTTGTGGTAAGGAGGAGGAATTTAATAGTGCTGAAGTTTTTCGTTGCACACGTCCTGTAGGATCGTAATCAATCCTCCTATAGGTAGAATCACTTAGCAGACCATACATCTTATCTTTATACACACCACGAGGTAACAAAACAGTTGCATTACCTTTGTCAACTTTCAATACCACTATGTCAGGGTCCTCTCTCAGATTTCGTAAGGAACCCCTTTATGCAGAGGTTAAATTACTGCGTTGAGTAGGAGCCTTCAACAGAGCACGGCAAGTTTCCCTTCTTATTTCGTCTGCGGCATCCAAAGGAAGATGTCGTACAGCTTCTTCAACACCACTCAAAATACTTATTAATGACTGTGCTGTAGGTGTAGGTGCAAAATTGAGTCCCTTGCTTAATACAGACAGCGTAGCATCGTCCAAATTCTTCTCCGTGAGATTGACAACGGAACGTTGTACCATTATCCCTTCTGGCGACGGCTTCTGTGGCAACAGTCGATCAAATTTTGATATCTGCCGACAATTAGCATTATTGTGGATCCACTCGAACTTGGCCGAAGTCACTCCATCAACCCAGTCCCATGATACAGGAGAAAGATACCTTGCAACCTTCAGATGTAACTGGTAAAGTTCTGCTGAAATAGCATCTAACCTTAGTCTTGTATAGCAAATCCTCTCCTTGACAATAGCATGACTAGCCTTCTCAGTAATCTTCCATGCAGTAGCGGTCTTAATGAAATGAGTCACTCTAGCAAATTTTGGTATTATGCCATGGTCCCGGCATCTCAATAAAAAGGTTAATGAACTTAAAAGTTTTGCTCTTTTACCATGTAGCTTCTCAAAACTTTGGATATGTGAGGCCATCTCCTCCCCGTAAAGGCGTCTGATGTGAATTTTAAAATGATGATGACTGGCAGGTGCCCAGTTGAAATATCGTGCAAAGTATTGAACGACGACCGGCTGCAAGCACGAAATTTGTTTGAACAGTCAATTCGCCGGGAAAATTTTA
The DNA here is from genome assembly GCF_023864275.1 of Schistocerca cancellata. Lineage (NCBI taxonomy): Eukaryota > Metazoa > Arthropoda > Insecta > Orthoptera > Acrididae > Schistocerca > Schistocerca cancellata. The sequence continues at coordinate 428,122,137 of NC_064630.1, read as the reverse complement.
AAATTTTAATCTTGCAGTTTCTCAGTTATTTGTCACATGTTGAGAATCTGTTCACCAGTTCCTTTACCTTCAACAAAATGTGCTTGTTCTGTTGATACATGCAGCTGAATGTACAGCTTCAAATACTAGTTCAGGATGTAGAGCAAAATTTTGCTTATGAGGGATATAAGAGCAATGGTTAGGTAGTTGGAGCAGTTCCTAATTGACCCTTTGCTGTGTAGTAGGATGAAGAGAGACTTCTACCTGTCTTCTGGTCATTCCCCCAGTTTTCCATATTCTTGTACACATCGAATGCAGCAAGTCAACACCTTCCTGCCCCATTTCTTTGATAATCTCATCAGATATACTGTCTAGAACAGGATATTTATAGTTCTTCAGATGTTGTATTGCATTCTCCATTTTGCTGTGTAAGATTGTGTGTTCCAATGTAAGCTAGTCAACTGCTTGACTTTTCCTACTGTTGTTGATCCCAGATTACAACTTTTCACAGTACTGTTTCCACCTCACAACAGATTCTTCCTTGTTTCCAATAGGGTTGCCATTTTTATTATCTACTACCCACATACAAGGATTAAATTCACCAGTAATGCTTTTGAGTTTCCTGAAGGGATCACATACTTGAGCGTGATCTTGCTGATGATCTATCTCATCACTGTTACCATTAATGAAATATGATATGTCCTCCCATTGTCTTTCCCTGCATAGTTTCTTGTATCTGTCTTGATTATGCATGGTATGGATACCAGTGTTCTTCAGATTGCTTTGCTATTCAATTAGTTGTAGTGTGCACTGTGATATCCAAGGATGTGATGAGGATATGACCTCCAACACTTGGTCACATAATTGTGATTCTGGTGCATCTTTATCAGGACTGATGTTATGGAGTTCTGGTCTTACAAGCTCACCAGATTCCTGAAGAGCTTCCTTCTTTGTGAGTTCTAGTTGATGGATCCCAGCTTCACCTGCATTTACATGGACAACATATTATGACCTCTTCCACAATAGCTTCAGCAAAGATCTTACAGTCCATGACTGAAGTCTATCAATGTCTTCACACTAGCATGAAGTCAATGTGGTTCCTAAATCTATCACAAGATGGTATCCAATTGTACAGTCATCTTGGGTGATGTTGAAACAAAGTGTTACACTCAGTCATTACTCACAGGGAAATTTAGCAATTACCTACTTTGGTCACTTCTCTCACCTTGATCATGAGGTCCAACCACAGACTGTAAGTATGTATCTTTGGTATCTCCAATTTTAGCATTAAATTACTGAATTACTACCTGTACTAGTTGTTCGTAGAACTCCTCTCTCCCCTGATCCTATGCTGCAGCATTAGGGGCATAGATCTGGATGATGTTGAGTTTACATGGAGAAGCATTCAGTTTGATGGAGATGATCCTGTCATTAATGGGTTCATAACACAGAACAAAGTTGTTCAGGTAGCTAGGAACAACTATTGCAACACCATTTCTACTTTAGTTGCTACTCCATAAAAAATAAACAGTGTTCCTTCCTTGGGTTATTAAATAGCCACTTCCTCTCCAGTGAGTCTCACTGAGCTTGAGATATCCAGGTTGTTTGCACTAACTTCTCTGTCTACTACAGCAAGTTTTCCCATCTGAAGTTGCCTATGCACATTTGGCATTGTGATTTTTCTTAAAATGCACAGGGATAATTTGCATGCACTGTGCACTGTGGTATTACTCTAAGGACATCTTTCAATCCTGCCCCCTCCCCCACCCACCCAGAGATCTGATTGGAGAACTTGAAGCACCAAATAATTTAGAAATGAACAAAGCCATTGGGTTATCATGGGAAAATTTTAGTGTGGTTTTCCATTGCCTACCACTAACCTCCAAATCCTGTCTTCTCACTGACTCAATTTCCCACTGGGGTTGGTTACCCAACCTCCCACTGAGTTACTTGGCTTAACAGTGGCATCACATGTGTGTAGGAAGTTGGAGAATTGAGGTGACAGAGGCTAAAAGAACTCTCTTGCTGGGTTCTTGTAATCACGTATCACCCCTATTTTTTCTTGCCAGAGTCTCAAGCTGTTCACAGAGACTAATTTGAAAGTGACAACTAAATACAGTATTGTGAGAGATGCAGGTACATTATTGTTCTTCTGTGGAATATATTTTCCTGTACCACTGAGCAGGAAATACATAATAGAAATCAGCTGGTAATTATCATATCTTTCTTACTACTTTTCTTGTAGGAGGGTCTGACAGCAGCATATTTCAAACTGGGCAGAAATATTCCTTTGGATCATGATGTATTGCATGAGTGATTAAATACATTGCTCATAAGTGAAAAACAGGTTTTGTAATTTACTAGAGATATTAACTCTGTGAGAGTTTTTTTTATTTTGATGGAGTTAATTACATTCTTAATTTGTTTAGCAGAGCATGGAATAATTGTGATTTACCTGTACGTGTAAGGCATTGCTTTTTTGTATTATTATTATTATTATTATTATTATTATTATTATTATTTTAATTTTTATTCCTTGAACTGTCTATATCGATCATATAAGCTACTTCAAGAAAGTGATTATTAAATACATTGCCTTCCAGACTGCTATCCTTCACTATTTGGCTGTTTTGTTTAATAACAGAATACTCAAATTCCTTAACTGATTTCCCAGTTTCTCTTTTAACTATTGCTCATATAGATCTAATTTTACTATCTGAAATATTGATTTAAGACATTAAACAAGAGTTACTTTTTGATGGTTTAATCACTTTCCTTAAGACAGCACAGTATTTATTGTTATATACAAAGGGCATTCAAAAAGTTTTGCACAGTCATCTCTATTTTTTTTATTTTTTGCAGGAGGAGAATGAATTTTTTTGTGAACATACTTGGAACTTGTAGCTATACATTGAGCCTACTCAATGTAGTGCACATCTGGCCCAACGTTCTTTCCATAATGTAAATGCACTTTGGTAAAATTCTGGGGATTGACTTTTACACCACCACTTGACACAGCAAATAAGGTCTTTCTCACTATCAAATGTTTTACTGCACAGGTGGGCCTTCAGACGACCAAAGAGATAACAATTAGATAAAGCCAATCCTGGACTGCAGGGAGGATGAGGCACGATTTTCCAACCCATCTTCCTGATTTTCTCCTGCGTCATATGGGCACCCATCTGCACAGATTTTTCTGTAACCTAGTGACTGTACCAGTGATACCACACTACCCAATGACAAACGAGCCATTTCAGTAAGGTGTTGTGTCATCACACATCTGTCATTTTGGATGAGTTGATCAATGGTCTCTTTATTCACATCACTCACTGCCGTCAATGATCTACCACATCCTGGATTGTCCAGTAGAGAGAAATCACCTTCTTTAAACCTCTGCAACCATCGCTGGATACTGCTGTGATCCACTGTTTCCTCCCCATAAACAGGGAGCAACTTCCTGTGAATCGATGTGGCAGAGTCATCGCTAGCCTTGAGGAGGAACTCCATCACCGACCATTGTCACAACCTGACATTGACTTCATGGTCCATTATGACTCACCTGTAAATAAAAGAAGATACGTTTATATACCAACTGATAGTTAAATGTTCCAAGTATGTTGACAAAAAATTTCATTCTCCTCCTGCAAAAAATAAAAAAATTAGAGACTGCAAAAAACTTTTTGAACACCCTTTGTAATTTGAGCCCCTTTGTAATTTGAGCCCCTTTGTAATTTGAGCCCCTTTGTAATTTGAGCCCCTTTGTAATTTGAGCGCCTTTGTAATTTGAGCGCCTTTGTAATTTGAGCCCCTTTTGTAATTTGAGCCCCTTTTGTAATTTGAGCCCCTTTTGTAATTTGAGCCCCTTTTGTAATTTGAGCCCCTTTGTAATGCAGAGATATTTGATGTCTTAATAGTTCTATACTTTGCTGTTTTCTTGTAAAAATGGCTACTACAGATTATTAAATTTGGACTTGATTTGTCATATTACACACATCCCTTCAGTCAGCTTCCAGAAAGGCTGCCCTGAAATTTGTTTTCTCTCATTAATTACTATAAGTAAACAGAGGTTATTCTGTACTCAATTCACTTATTTTTACAGGCTCCAACAAGTATGAAATCAGTTCTTGCCTCTGGCTGGCTGCTAACAGTTGCATTCGGAAACCTGATTGTAATTATAGTTGCAGAGGCAAAATTCTTCACCAGTCAGGTAATTAAATATTATGCTTAATGTACCACCTTCCTCTACTTGAAATAACTTCTCTCTTTTCCTTATTATGATACTAAATTCAACAGATCTTTACCACTGGGGATAAGTAGGCTGATAACTGTGAGCCAAATCTAAAATGTTGCTTGATTTAATTAGCACTTTTTAGTGCATGTCATTAGTCATTACTGAAAAGCTGGCATACTTTAGCTAACACTTAACATCTTTTTCAGACACATAAAGTGACCCATAGTTCTGCAGACTTCGAACATTGTAAATGAGAATGTTGTACTTATTGCAGAAAACAGTGTGTGTCTTACCAAGCTGGGTGTCTGTAACAGCGAATTTTCGTTTTGTGTTGAAATGGTACTGTCCAAAATCATGTAAAATCAATTTTCACAGTGATTGCCACCACCACCACCACCAACAACAACAACAACAACAACAACAACAGACACCCAGTGTGGCCGAGCGGTTCTAGGCACTTCAGTCTGAAACCGTGCGACTGCTACGGTCGCACGTTCGAATCCTGCCTTGGGCATGGATGTGTGTGATGTTCATAGTTTAGTTAGGTTTAAGTAGTTCTAAGTTCTAGGGGACTGATGACCTCAGATGTTAAGTCCCGTAGTGCTCAGAGCCATTTCAACAACAAAAACAAAAGCATGAGGAGCAGCAGCAGCAGCATTCCATCCTGGAGTTTCCATTGTAGAATGTTGAAATAAACATTCTTGTTTATATTCACAATAACCTTAATTAATGGAACAAATGGTACAAAAAACACCCTCAAAACTGGCTGTCATTGACAAGGCATCACACTCATCTTTGGTTCCTGTCATTTAGGACCTTTTTATAATCATTGTCCTAACATCATGCTGCATGGCTGCAAGTGGTACATCAATCTATGTAGACACATTGGATGGTCTGTGTTGATGTGCCTACAAATTGAGTAACTTCATTCACAGTGGTCATGGCCACATCCAAACACAATTCTGTCACATGACCAATTCAATTTATCTTGCTGCACTGATTCTATACAATTAATTTGTACATATACATTGCTTCACTGTCTTAATGTACTTCTATGGTGAATGATCACAGAACCAGCCAGTACCATTTCTACATTATGTACAACAGTATAAACCAACCAGTGTGCTCTTTTAAGGTGTGACTAATATTTTGGCCAATATATCTGTTTTGTTCGTATGTATGATGAGTTTGTTTTTCTCCCTTACAGGCTCATGAGTTCTTTTTATTTGCTGGACTGATGATAGCAGATATGGCAATATTTGCATTGATGGCAATGAGGTACAAGTACGTTGAAACTCTCAGTCAAAATGACGACATGCAGATGATATCAACTCAAGAGGGAGAGAAGCAGGGCATTGATAATCAAGTTTTTAAAAATGATGACTAATATAATTATTTTATCTGTGATAAAGTGGAAGAATGTGTACATAATGACATGTAAGATCAGTATTTTTAAAACTGTATTTTAGACGTCATAAATATTTATTTTGTAAATATTGAACAAATGAAATACATGGCTGTGAACTATACCGGAAATAATTTTTATTAAAATGTCATATTTCTTATTGTTAGCTTTGTTCCATTTGCACCACATGGTTGAAAAATGACAGCAATTTTAAGAAAAAGAAAAATATTCTGGAGTAAGGCTACACTGTAACTAAATGAAAATGTGTGTTTTAAACAAACTGATCATCTCTTGACAACTTCAGTCTCTAATTACGTTAAACTGTAACTTTCCTTCCTTTTCCTTTTTAAGCAAATGATCAATTTATCTAAAAAATTGTTTCCATTTCTCTCTGATATGGTACAAGACCAACAAATTATAACACTTCCTACAAAAATAGCTGCAATTGGCAAAGTTGATTATAAGTTGTACTTCACACTTGTTTTCTACAACGCAATATTTTCAGGTAAAGTAATGTTATTTTTCAAAGTTGGTCTAGTGTGCAGCAGGTTACATGAAACAAAAATTTGTTAATTTGAATACTGTGTTAGTATTATCTGGTATAATAGTGCAGTAAAATACAGCCAACTTCCAATATGGATGGAAGTAAAACTGCATATATTATGTGTGGAAATTGCAATTCCATGAGGCCTACATGGCAGTTACGGCAAGGAAAATAGTTTGCTTATAATATATAGCCATGTAAAACAACAGAATTTTGATTCCACTGCTGATTTGTTATTCTACATGTTGTTCTGTCATATTCACAATTTTGAAATTGCTGAACATGTGAAACAGTGTTTATGAAAGCAAGTACTGCAACACAACTGATGGTTAATCAAATGACTCAGTGTAGTGTCTAGTGAAGAAACTTAAGGGAAGATTTAAAAATGTATTTGATTAAAAGAGAAAATATAAAAATGCAGCAGGCAAATGGAATGCAGATGTCTAAAAATGCAGATGTTGAAAATGGCAGAAGGTGTAAAATAGTCAAGCAGGAACACTTAAAAGAAAAGTGTAAAGTTGTAAAAGCATGCTCCCCACCACTTCAATTTCTGGGGTGGTGACATGTGGAATTTGGTCCCTCCTCCCAAATTCACTTGGAGATGTACATGATCTACTGCCAGAGCCAGAGATAAAAATTATGCTGTACATCAGCAAATAAGTGACCAGTATTTTGGTTGTCAGCAATTGTTGTGTATAACTGAACTACACTGTTACATCCTTGAATCTACTATCTGTCAGACAATCTTAAAAGTCTTACAACTCCTCTTACATCCTATCTTATCGCAAGTTTTAATGAAAGAATAGAAGATCTTTTAAACTGAAATGGTTTCTCTCTTATATGAGGGGGGGACCCAAAAGAAACTGGATTGTTGTCATAAAAAATTTATTGATGAACCTTTTTACAAAATTACTTCAGTCACCTTCAAAATACTCTCCATAACATGCGATGCACTTGTCAAGTCTCTCTTCCCACTGTTGGAAGCATATTTGGAACTCTTCAAGTTTAATATTGTCCAGTGCCCTTTGCGAAGCTGTTTTTACCACCTCTACATTGTCATAATGCTCCCCTTTTAGCGTTTTTTTCATTCGTGGAAATAGGGAAAAGTCGCAAAGGGCTAGGTCCGGCAAATACAGAGCATGGGGAACGACAGACCACCTCTGAGATGCCAAATAGTGGGTCACTTGTAAGGTCGTGTGTGCTGGAGCGTTGTCGTGATGCAGAAACTAGTCACCTGATCACCAAAGTTCTGGGTGTTTCCTCCTCATATCCTCTCACAGATGCCTTAAAACATCCAAGTAAAAGTGCTGGTTAACAGTCTGGCCAGGGGGTATGAATTCCCAATGCACAATTCCACGAACATCAAAAAAAGACAATGATCATCGTCTTCACATTTGACCTCACTTGCCTTGATTTTTTGGTCTGGGAGAGTTGGGAGTCCTCCACTGGCTTGACGCTTGCTTGGTTTCTGGGTCATACCCATAACACCAACTTTCATCCTCTGTAATGACTTTGTTCAAGAAGTTTGGATCACGTGCAATCTCTGTTTTCAAGTTCTGACACACATTCATGCGGATGGTTTTTTGGTCCTGTGTAAGAAGGCACAGAACAAATTTAGCAGCAACACGTCTTGTGTGCAAATCCTCACTCAAAATCCACTGGCACAAGCTCCAACTGATTCCTGTCTCTGCTGAAATTTGGTCGATTGTTTGGTGATGAACCTCATTGATCTTTTGGCAGACCTTTTCAATGTTCTCCTCATTTCGCGATGTTGAAGGACGTTCAGAACAAGCTAGGTCTTCAACACACATCTCACCACGTTTAAAGTGCCCAAACCACTCAAAAACCTGTGTGCGGCTCATAGCGTCCTCCCAGAAAGCTTCCTGAAGCATTTGGTGTGTCTCCATTGCAGTTTTTTTAAGCAGGAAACAAAATTTCACACGCACTCTTTGTTCTTTTAAAGTTGCTAACAGTCAGAGAAACACAATACCACACTTGCACATTCAGCTCTACACTGACAGCATCTGCACAGCTGTTTCATGAAGGTCTCTATTAACACCATCTAGTATGAGAACCCTGCACTACGTCTACAAGTGGCAGCACCCTCGGAGTCCGGTTTCTTTTGGGTCACCCCTCGTATGTGACTATGTTAAAATGGAAACTGTGACAGCATTCTTTGCTATGATTGCATTAGGTTTATGAAAACAGTGAATAGAAGACAATAGAAAGAAACAGATTTTCTGAAAAATGTTCCTGTAACTGCAAAAAATGCCACAGAAAAGTTAAAAATACTCAAAGAGAGTCTTTTTCATCAAGAGTCTATTGCAGTTATTCAGCCATATGAAAAAAAGTACACCTGAGATTGGCCAACTCATGTGGCATCTGCTGGCTGATCGGAAACAATCTAGAACTGCTTAACTAGTAATTATCAGTTCATTTAGATTTCCAGATCAAAGAGGAAACAAATTGAAAAGTTACTAAATGATCATCAGATATATCATGATACTTTTCAATGAGAGGGACACAATGTATCAGAATTGAAGATCTGGCTGAAATACCACAATATGAGGTCAGTGCTAGCAATAAAAAACAAAACAGTGGAAATTATGGTTCAATTGTGGAAGATATGTCAGACATGGCTAGCCAGGAGTAGATGGTTCTTTGTATACTTTGTGTTGACCCTGAGACACTAGAAGTAAAATAACTTTCTGTACGTATATACCGTCCTACAGATTACAGTGCACAAACACTGGCAACAAATAAATCCTTGTAAAAGTCTCATAAGGAATTGAGTTTCTATGCACCCATCACTGTGATGGTACAGCTAATATGTGTGAGTGGAATGAGGGTGTGAAGGAAGTCTTCCTTTAAGACCAGCCAAAGAGCTGTTAGTTACATTGCAGTTACGTCTGTTTAGGTCTTGCACTACAGGAAGATTCAAGAAAATGTGATGCATTGTGCAACATCTTGGTAGCTATGAAAGTCATCTCAAATATACACTGATGAGCCAAAACATTATGACCACCTGCTTCATAGCTTGTTTGTCTGTCTTTGGAACAAAATACATCACTGATTCTGGGTATCATGGATCCAACAGTTTGTTGGTATGGTTGCAGAGGTATGTGGTATTAGATATCTATGCACACATCATGTAATCTGCATAAATGAAGGGCCACTGATTTGTGTACAAAGTGATGGTGCCTTATAGTGACTCAGATGGGTTCCATAGAATTTACATCAGGCAAATTTGGTCACTGAGACATCAACATGAGTTCACTATAATGCCCCTCAAACTATTGTAGCATGTTTCTGGCTCTGAGATACAGATAATTATACTGCTGAAAGAGGGCATCACTGTCAAGAACAATATCAAGCATGAAGGGATGCAGATGGTTCACAGCTATCAGCATGTCTCCAATTATTACCACAGGTCCCTTGCAAGTGCAGAAGAAAGTCTCCCATCACATAATACTGCTTCCACCAGCCTGTGTCTGTGGCGCTGCATGTTTTGAGCTGCCATTCACTGCAATGACATTTTTGTAGAGACAACCATCAACATATTGTAGCAAAATATGATTCACCCGAACAGCCAACACATTTCCTCTGATCCCAATGGTCCTGTGCCCACTGCAATTGTAATTGATGATTTTGTTGTATCAACATGTGAACATGTAGGTGTGGTCTATCATGGAGCTTCATGTTCAACAATGCGTGATGAATGTTGTGCTCTGAAACACTCGTGCATGCAGCAGCATTGTGCTCTTTTGGCAGAGATGCCACCAATCACCACCTATCCTACTTTACAGAGCAGACAAGCCTTTGAACCCCACATCTGTGAATATTCATGGCTGTCCCATCATTCAGTGCCTAGATGTAGTTTCACTGTTCTTTTACCTCTTTCTGTAGATGCTCACAACAGCAGCATGTGAACATTTGACCATCTTTGTTGTTTCCGAGATACCTGTTCACAGGCTTTGCATAATAATAATCTGTCCTTTGAGAAAGTTGCTTATCTCAGTGTATTTCCCTATTTGCATCCCATATCTTTCATCTCTGCTGCATTTACATACTTTTCATAGCACATCACATGCCCACATCACCACAGCTTGCAAGCTCACAGTGGGCAGTGGTCATAATGTTTTGTCTTATCACCACACGTATGAATGCACACTCTCACAGCAACATCCATTAATAAAATAATCTTGGATTTCGTAGAGAAGATTAGCCGACTTCTTAAGAAACATAAAATCGACATAGTCTTCAGGCCCTTTGCAAAAGCCCAGCAACTAATGAAGTTCGTGGAAGACAATGTAGGCCTCAGAACACCAGGGATATACAAAACACCATGTGTGTGTGGCCAATTCTATGTCAGTCAGACTGTCCACACTACTGAACAGCAGTACACCCGAACATGAAAGGTGTTTCTGCCTATGCTATCCTGAAAAATCAGCTGTAGCAGAACATGCACTGAAGAAAACACACTGAATTGCATTTGACTAAACTTCTGTTATAAAAGGGAACAGCGGCTTCAGGGATAACATAATAAACAAAGCTAAAAATACAAGATGTCACACTAAATAAAGACAGTGGTTTGAAGCTAAGTACGGCCTGGGATCCTGTAACTGAGAAGTTGAAGTAGGTGCAGTGGTCACACCACCGAATCATTACCATACATGATGTGGGACTGAGCACCAGTGATGTCATTGGTGACAGCGCAGCTATATAAGCATAGTAACAGTATTCACACAACAGTCAAAGGCAGAGGAGATCTCTCCAGAAAGTTCATTGGCAGTTAAACATTTGACATGGCTTGAAACCTGAGAACATTTTATTAACCACAAATGTAATTCTGTAATCCACATAAAGGAAAAATATGTATGCAGATGTGCTCTCACCTGGTGCCGATAACATGAATCCAAATCAGAAAGTTCAATGGCTGATACCAATGTGTCTGACCCAATAAGCTGTAAAGGAAAACTATGACTAGATCCAGAAAAAGTGCCAAAAATATAGAGGACACAGGGCTTGGTTTGAGATGAAAGATGGTTGGGGTGGGGCTATGCGAAGCAGCTCAAAAAGTTTAATTTTTATGTGGTAGTTACATGCTGCTTCACTGTATGATAAAGTTCATCATGAAATAGACTAACTCTCACACAAAGTTAAAGTCCTTAAGTTGTAAAAACATACATCACTGGAAAGCGCATCACTATAATCTGCACAAAATTATATCTCCTATAAAATTTTAAGCTATTGCAGCTGCATTTCCATTCCAGAAACTAAGTTCAACTCCTGCTGAAAGCTACCCAGATTCACCATCAATTCTCCACAAGACAGACCTAGTGGAAAAGACTACTTGTTTGCAGAAGACCACAGCAAGACCACGAGGTGCAACAGTGCAACTTATTTGAAGCCTTCAGAAATCAGACTTTGCTGAAACTTTGGTGTCTCCTGGCATATAAAATGTTCAAACAAACTTACAGAGATGCACCCTGGTGACATCTTCAAAATTCACCGATGTTTTGATAGGTGCACATCCTGTCATTTTCATGGTGCAAATGCACTGAGAGCTGGCTACGCAAGGAGATTTAAAACCACAGTACACGGATCATGTGCCTGGAAGAACACACACTGTAAACACTAACACCACCACACAGCCAAAGATGATGAACATTAGAAATTATGAGTAGTGAGTCTTCTACATCTACATCTACATTTATACTCCGCAAGCCACCCAACGGTGTGTGGCGGAGGGCACTTTATGTGCCACTGTCATTACCTCCCTTTCCTGTTCCAGTCGCGTATGGTTCGCGTGAAGAACAACTGTCTGAAAGCCTCCGTGCGCACTCTAATCTCTCTAATTTTACATTCGTGATCTCCTCGGGAGGTATAAGTAGGGGAAGCAATCTATTCGATACCTCATCCAGAAACGCACCCTCTCGAAACCTGGCGAGCAAGCTACACCACGATGCAGAGCGCCTCTCTTGCAGAGTCTGCCACTTGAGTTTGTTAAACATCTCCGTAACGCTATCACGGTTACCAAATAACCCTGTGATGAAACGTGCCACTCTTCTTTGGATCTTCTCTATCTCCTCCGTCAACCCGATCTGGTACGGATCCCACACTGATGAGCAATACTCAAGTATAGGTCGAACGAGTGTTTTGTAAGCCACCTCCTTTGTTGATGGACTACATTTTCTAAGGACTCTCCCAATGAATCTCAACCTGGTACCCGCCTTACCAACAATTAATTTTATATGATCATTCCACTTCAAATCGTTCCGCACGCATACTCCCAGATATTTTACAGAAGTAACTGCTACCAGTGTTTGTTCCGCTATCATATAATCATACAATAAAGGATCCTTCTTTCTATGTATTCGCAATACATTAATTTGTCTATGTTAAGGGTCAGTTGCCACTCTCTGCACCAAGTGCCTATCCGCTGCAGATCTTCCTGCATTTCGCTACAATTTTCTAATGCTGCAACTTCTCTGTATACTACAGCATCATCCGCGAAAAGCCGCACGGAACTTCCGACACTATCTACTAGGTCATTTATATATATTGTGAAAAGCAATGGTCCCATAACACTCCCCTGTGGCACGCCAGAGGTTACTTTAACGTCTGTAGACGTCTCTCCGTTGATAACAACATGCTGTGTTCTGTTTGCTAAAAACTCTTCAATCCAGCCACACAGCTGGTCTGATATTCCGTAGGCTCTTACTTTGTTTATCAGGTGACAGTGTGGAACTGTATCAAACGCCTTCCGGAAGTCAAGAAAAATAGCATCTACCTGGGAGCCTGTATCTAATATCTTCTGGGTCTCATGAACAAATAAAGCGAGTTGGGTCTCACACGATCACTGTTTCCGGAATCCATGTTGATTCCTACATAGTAGATTCTGGGTTTCCAAAAACAACATGATGCTCGAGCAAAAAACATGTTCTAAAATTCTACAACAGATCGACATCAGAGATATAGGTCTATAGTTTTGCGCATCTGCTCGACGACCCTTCTTGAAGACTGGGACTACCTGTGCTCTTTTCCAATCATTTGGAACCTTCCGTTCCTCTAGAGACTTGCGGTACACGGCTGTTAGAAGGGGGGCAAGTTCTTTCGCGTACTCTGTGTAGAATCAAATTGGTATCCCGTCAGGTCCAGTGGACTTCCCTCTGTTGAGTGATTCCAGTTGCTTTTCTATTCCTTGGACACTCATTTCGATGTCAGCCATTTTTTCGTTTGTGCGAGGATTTAGAGAAGGAAATGCAGTGCGGTCTTCCTCTGTGAAACTGCTTTGGAAAAAGGTGTTTAGTATTTCAGCTTTACGCGTGTCATCCTCTGTTCCAATGCCTTCATCATCCCGGAGTGTCTGGATATGCTGTTTCGAGCCACTTATTGATTTAACGTAAGACCAGAACTTCCTAGGATTTTCTGTCAAGTCGGTACATAGAATTTTACTTTCGAATTCACTGAATGCTTCACGCATAGCCCTCCTTATGCTAACTTTGACATCGTTTAGCTTCTGTTTGTCTGAGAGGTTTTGGCTGCATTTAAAGTCGCAGTGAAGCTCTCTTTGCTTTCGCAGTAGTTTCCTAACTTTGTTGTTGTACCACGGTGGGTTTTTCCTGTCCCTCACAGTTTTACTCGGCACATACCTCTCTAAAACGCATTTTACGATTGCGTTGAACTTTTTCCATAAACACTCAACATTGTCAGTGTTGGAACAGAAATTTTCGTTTTGATCTGTTAGATAGTCTGAAATTTGCCTTCTATTACTCTTGTTAAACAGATAAACCTTCCTCCCTTTTTTTATATTCCTATTAACTTCCAGTCCTGACAAAACTCTACCATCTGGTGAGCAAGATGTATGAAACAGGCGAAATACCCTCAGACTTCAAGAAGAATATAATAATTCCAATCCCAAAGAAAGCAGGTGTTAACGGATGTGAAAATTACCGAACAATCAGTTTAATAAGCCACAGCTGCAAAATACTAACACGAATTCTTTACAGACGAATGGAAAAACTAGTAGAAGCCGACCTCGGGGAAGATCAGTTTGGGTTCCGTAGAAATACTGGAACACGTGAGGCAATAGTGACCTTACGACTTATCTTAGAAGAAAGATTAAGGAAAGGCAAACCTACGTATCTAGCATTTGTAGACTTAGAGAAAGCTTTTGACAATGTTGACTGGAATACTCTCTATCAAATTCTAAAGGTGGCAGGGGTAAAATACAGGGAGCGAAGGGCTATTTACAATTTGTACAGAAACCAGATGGCAGTTATAAGAGTCGAGGGACATGAAAGGGAAGCAGTGGTTGGGAAGGGAGTAAGACAGGGTTGTAGTCTCTCCCCGATGTTATTCAATCTGTATATTGAGCAAGCAGTAAAGGAAACAAAAGAAAAATTCGGAGTAGGTATTAAAATCCATGGAGAAGAAATAAAAACTTTGAGGTTCGCCGATGACATTGTAATTCTGTCAGAGACAGCAAAGGACTTGGAAGAGCAGTTGAACGGAATGGATGGTGTCTTGAAGGGAGGATATAAGATGAACATCAACAAAAGCAAAACGAGGATAATGGAATGTAGTCGAATTAAGTCAGGTGATGTTCAGGGTATTAGATTAGGAAATGAGACACTTAAAGTAGTAAAGGAGTTTTGCTATTTGGGGAGCAAAATAACTGATGATGGTCGAAGTAGAGAGGATATAAAATGTAGACTGGCAATGGCAAGGAAAGCGTTTCTGAAGAAGAGAAATTTGTTAACCTCGAGTATAGATTTAAGTGTCAGAAAGTCATTTCTGAAAGTATTTGTATGGAGTGTAGCTATGTATGGAAGTGAAACATGGACGGTAAATAGTTTAGACAAGAAGAGAAGAGAAGCTTTCGAAATGTGGTGCTACAGAAGAATGCTGAAGATTAGATGGGTAGATCACATAACTATTTTTAAATGAAACAAAATCAAAAATATAATGAGTAGGCACCCAAATCACAAAGGAAACTTATAAATTTGTTTTTTCTAGCAAGCAATATAAATAATATCTATCAAAAATAGCAAAGCATTGTCATTAGGTGTTTAACACATAAAGCAAAATCGGTAAAACTATTCATCATAACCAAGTAAATTCAGTGTCAGTTTTTATTAATAAAAACAAAACGGTGATGCTTAATTCCATTACTGAAATAAACATCCAAAAATACATGTCACTAAGGGTCTTTTTTTTTTCAACAGTGCTGTCTATTGGTTGTTTGGTGTACTGCAAATCTAACAGCACTTAGATTGGTTCTTTGGAGTACTATGCTGTCTTGATTTAACATCCCAACTACTATGATGAGCAGACAATTTCTTATAAAATTTTAAATTACAATATCTTTGTTTTCGTGTTCCGATTTTTATTAAATAAAACCTGTGTCTTGCCCCAAACTATGCTCAAGTTACATGTGAAAAAAACATGAAATCTGTGTAGTAGTTTTGGTGATTAGTGTGTTCAGACTGACAGAGGCACAGACTCACAGTGGCATTATACTTCCTTCTAGTACAGATATTAATGAGGGCTGAAAACTGCGCTTGTCAGAGCACAAAAAAGGTGAATGTGCTTCTCTTTAAAAGACTCTGACAGAAAAGTGAGGAACCAACTGTTGTTCTTGGTGTACATAAACGATTTGCCAAACCGTCTGACAGTTGCAGAAATTGTGATGTTTGCTGATGACACTAGCATTTTTATAAAAGGTTACCCTGAGGACAATCTACAGCCAAGTGTCTCTAGGACAATAAATGAGACAGGAAAATAGTTTAGTGATAATGCTTTGATCATAAATAAGGATAAAATGGTATTGATGAATTTCATTGATATTAAAAGTAAAGCTAGAAGAAGAGTAAAAGCTGAGTTAGGGAACTACATTATTGCACAAGCCCCATACACAAAATTCCTCAGTATATGGGTGGATGAGCACTTGAGATGGGAAAAGCATCTAGAAGTTTTGAGAAAAAATTAAGTAAATGCTGCTATGTGCTAAGAATGCTTCGAGAATGCTGCAACACTGAATCATTGCTGTGTGCCTATTATGCTTACATGAACAGTTGGCTTAGATATGGTGTGATCTTCTGGGGAAATACAGATATGGCAAAATAAGCTTTCAAACTTAAAAAATAAAGGGCTATTAGAATAATGAAAGGGGTTTCCTGCAGAGTGTCAGGCAGGGAAATATTTAAAGAGTTGAAAATAATGACTCTTCCTAGCTTATACATCTATGAATGTGTATGCTTTCTGAAAACTCACCAGGAATTTTCAACATTAAATAGTCAGGTTCATAACCATGAAACAAGAAACAGCGATGATTTACACAGACACACCCACAAAGGAGCACTTTACCAAAAAAGTGTAAACTACCAGCCCAAAATACTTTTTAGTGCATTGCCTTCTACAATAAAGAAAATTAAAGAATTTCATAAATTCGAGGTAGATCTTAAACAATTTTTACTAATACATAGTTTTTATAGCATTGAAGAATATCTGAATACGGAAAAGTAAGTTTATTTATATATACTGATATATATGAACCATGGACCTTGCCGCTGGTGGGGAGGCTTGCGTGCCTCAACGATACAGATAGCTGTACTGTAGGTGCAACCACAATGGAGGGGTATCTGTTGAGAGGCCAGACAAACGTGTTGTTTCTGAAGAGGGGCAGCAGCCTTTTCAGTAGTTGCAGGGGCAACAGTCTGGTTGATTGACTGATCTGGCCTTGTAATGCTAACCAAAACAGCCTTGCTGTTGTGGTACTGTGAACGGCTGAAAGCTACATCCGTAATTTTCTGAGGGCATGCAGCTTTACTGTATGATTAAATGATGGCATCCTCTTGGGTAAAATATTCCAGAGGTAAAATAGTCCCCCATTCGGATCTCTGGGTGGGGACTGGTCAAGAGAACATTGTTATCAGGAGAAAGAAAACTGGCGTTTTATGGATCGGAGTGTGGAGTGTCAGATCCCTTAATCGGGCAGATAGGTTACAAAATTTACAAAGGGAAATGGATAGGTTAAAGTTAGATATAGTGGGAATAAGTGAAGTTCGGTGGCAGGAAGAACAAGACTTCCGGTCAGGTGATTACAGGGTTATAAATACAAAATCAAATAGAGGTAACGCAGGAGTAGGTTTAATAATGAATGAAAAAATAGGAGTGCGGGTAAGCTACTACAAACACAATAGTGAACGCATTATTGTGGCCAAGATATACACGAAGCCCACGCCTGCTACAGTAGTACAAGTTTATATGCCAACTAGCTCTGCAGATGATGAAGAAATTGATGAAATGTATGATGAGATAAAAGAAATTATTCAGGTAGTGAAGGGAGATGAAAATTTAATAGTCATGGGTGACTGGAATTCAACAGTAGGAAAAGGAAGAGAAGGAAACGTAATAGGTGAATATGGATTAGGGCTAAGAAATGAAAGAGGAAGCCGCCTGGTAGAATTTTGCACAGAGCATAACTTAATCATAACTAACACTTGATTCAAGAATCATGAAAGAAGGTTGTATACACGGAAGAACCCTGGAGATACTAGAAGGTTTCAGATAGAATATATAATGGTAAGACAGAGATTTAGGAACTAGGTTTTAAATTGTAAGACATTTCCAGGGGCAAATATGGACTCTGACCACAATCTATTGGTTAGGAACTGTAGATTAAAACTGAAGAAACTTCAAAAATGTGGGAATTTAAGGAGATGGGACCTGGATAAACTGAAAGAACCAGAGGTTGTACAGAGTTTCAGGGAGAGCATAAGGGAACAATTGACAGGAATGGGGGAAAGAAATGCAGTAGAAGTAGAATGGGTAGCTTTGAGGGATGAAATAGTGAAGGCAGCAGAGGATCAAGTAGGTAAAAAGATGAGGGCTAGTAGAAATCCTTGGGTAACAGAAGAGATACTGAATTTAATTGATGGAAGAAAAAAATACAAATATGCAGTAAATGCAGCAGGCAAAAAGGAATAAAAACATCTCAAAAATGAGATCGACAGGAAGTGCAAAATGGCTAAGCAGGCATGGCTAGAGAACAAATGTAAGGATGTAGAGGCTTATCTCACTAGGGGTAAGATAGATACTGCCTTCTGGAAAATTAAAGAGACCTTTGGAGAAAAGAGAACCACTTGCATGAATATCAAGAGCTGAGATGGAAACCCAGTTCTAAGCAAAGAAGAGAAGGCAGAAAGGTGGAAGGAGTATATAGAGGGTCTATACAGGGGCGATGTTCTTGAGGACAATATTATGGAAATGGAAGAGGATGTAGATGAAGATGAAATGGGAGATATGATACTGCGTGAAGAGTTTGACAAAGCACTGAAAGACCTAAGTTGAAACAAGGCGCCGGGAGTAAACAACATTCTATTAGAACTACTGACAGCCTTGGGAGAGCCAGTCCTGACAAAACTCTACCATCTGGTGAACAAGATGTATGAGACAGGCGAAATTCCCTCAGACTTCAAGAAGAATATAATAATTCCAATCCCAAAGAAAGCAGGTGTTGGCAGATGTGAAAATTACCGAACTATGAGTTTCATAAGTCACAGCTGCAAAATACTAATGCGAATTCTTTACAGACAAATGGAAAAACTGGTAGAAGCTTACCTCGGGGAAGATCAGTTTGGATTTCATAGAAATGTTGGAACACGTGAGGCAATACTGACTCTACAACTTATCTTAGAAGAAAGATTAAGGAAAGGCAAACCTATGTTTCTAGCATTTGTAGACTTAGAGAAAGCTTTTGGCAATGTTGACTGGAATACTCTCTTTCAAATTCTGAGGGTGGCAGGGGTAAAATACAGGGAGCGAAGGCTATTTACAATTTGTACAGAAAGCAGATGGCAGTTGTAAGAGTTGAGGGACATGAAAGGGAAGCAGTGGTTGGGAAGGGAGTGAGACAGGGTTGTAGCCTCTCCCTGATGCTATTCAATCTGTGTATTGAGCAAGCAGTAAAAGAAACAAAAGAAAAGTTCAGAGTAGGCATTAAAATCCATGGAGAAGAAATAAAAACTTTGAGGTTCGCCGATGACGTAATTCTGTCAGAGACAGCAAAGGACTTGGAAGAGCAGTGGAATGGAATGGACAGTGTCTTGAAAGGAGGGTATAAGATGAACATCAATAAAAGCAAAACGAGGATAATGGAATGTAGTCAACTTAAGTCAGGTGATGCTGAGGGAATTAAATTAGGAAATGAGACACTTAAAGTAGTAAAGGAGTTTTGCTATTTGGGGAGCAAAATAACTGATGATGGTCAAAGTAGAGAGGATATAAAATGTAGACTGGCAGTGGCAAGGAAAGCGTTTCTGAAGAAGAGAAATTTGTTAACATTGAGTATAGATTTAAGTGTCAGGAAGTCATTTCTGAAAGTATTTGTATGAAGTGTAGCCACATATGGAAGTGAAACATGCACAATAAATAGTTTGGACAAGAAGAGAATAGAAGCTTTCAAAATGTGGTGCTACAGAAGAATGCTGAAGTTTAGATGGGTAGATCACATAACTAATGAGGAGGTATTGAATAGAATTGGAGAGAAGAGAAATTTGTGGCACAACTTGACTAGAAGAAGGGATCGGTTGCTAGGGCATATTCTGAGGCATCAAGTGATCACCAATTTAGTACTGGAGGACAGCGTGGAGTGTAAAAATCATAGAGGGAGACCAAGAGACGAAAACACTAAGCAGATTCAGAAGGATGTAGGTTGCAGTAAGTACTGGGAGATGAAGAAGCTTGCACAGGATAGAATAGCATGGAGAGCTGCATCAAACCAGTCTCAGGACTGAAGACCACAACAACAACATACTGATATAAAATATTTGTAATTATTATCAAAGTTTTTGAAACAAATTAAAGATAAGAAACTGTATTGTAATTGACTACATCATACAATGAATATTGTTAATGGATGAATAAAGAGATTGATTGATTGATTGAACTATGGCATGTCAATCTTCATTCCACCTCCCTCACCAAAAATTTTGGCATTCAAACATATTTACACACTCTTAACACCGAAAATGGTAAATCCTTTTACCCAGCCTCTCTTTGTAGTGAAGCCTTCATATTCAGCATCTCCCTCTCACTGCTACGGTCGTCCCTCTCCCAGTGTCTCCCTTTTCTCTCACATGCACTTTCTCCTCTCTGTCTATCCCAGTGACACTGTCTTCATGTGTTTCTCTCGTTCTCCCTTACCACTGTCTCCTCCTGTCATTTTCACTGTCACTCTGTCCCATTACCACATTCTTCTCTCCATTCTTTTACTCTGCCATTCTAGCTGTATCTTTCTTTCACACTTAGTGTTTACAACAGTTAGACTGTGGTGTTTACTGTATTTCCCTTCAAACGTCATTGTCTCCTCTCCACACATGTTCTTGGAGATGCTTTGCTTGAGGCTTCATCCCTAGACTGGAAAACTTTAACATGTGGCTATCAGAGGTGAATTCAGCTGTTTTCCACCCCTAGAGAGGAAAAAAATACTTCCACTCCGCATTTCGATGTAGAAGTAACACCAAGTAACTTACATCTATGCATAACTGAACACAGCGATTGCTGCTGCTGTTAATAATAGTAATAATAACAATAATAAACACCCGCTTATTTAACTTACCACACTCAAGTCAGACAAAGCTGTTTATGGTGTGCTTTCTTTGTAGTAAATTTGTTGATCACATAAACACAGTCCAATTGTCATGTTATGTCAGCATTCGTGGACAGGCTGGTGAAAATGTTGACTCGATCCTGCGACATGGATGTCCACAAATAATTCGGAGAAAGAGCACTCAGCAAAACAGTTTGGTGCAGTGGTTGAACGGTTGACAAAAGTATTTGAATGCCATCTCCAAATTAGGAAACAGTTCCTGAACGTGGTTTTCCAGCAACAATGTGTGCAATATACTTAGGGAGATTTTTATTTTGTTGCTCTCCACATACGCTTTAAAACAGATTACCTCATCTCTCATAAATACCTCCAAATCGTTTCTGCAGTGCTGTTGCAATTTTCTAGTACATTTTAATGGTTGAGTGTTGTCTCGACCAGGAAAATTATTTATGAACTCAAAATTGTTTTCAATTCAAATATCAATCTACCATAAATGTATCACCCAAAAATCAATCTTTGCTTCAAAAGTAGTCTCAAGCTCAATTGCTGCGTCCACTTTGTTTTTTGACTTCATTTTTGTGTGTCTATTTTGTACATATATATCTTACTATTTTCAATGTCAGCATTTTCATGTGTGTCATACATAGAACAGTTCTCTCAAGCTTATTCAAGTAAGCAACAGCACAACTGTATTACAGTTCCAATACCGGTGTCAACACCTTGCAACAAATTTTTTGTAGCATTAAACCTCTTCAACATCGCTGACCAAAAAGTTGTGATTATCGCAGTTTCCAGACTCTGTAGACTACTCAGTACTCCTGTCGCCTCACATCTTAGTGAAGCCTTTTATGTTTCATTACCCTGAATAACTTCCAAAGCTGATATTATTTCTAGCCAATTAACACTGAAACTACAAACTATAAACATTATGACGCCCAGATCAGCATGTTCCTGAAGGTCATTTTGTGGAGACTGAACTTTTTAATTCTGACTGCGAAATATTCCAACAGCTTGTCGAGGCAGAGAAGAAAATGTAAATTTGTTTCAACATACAGAAAAATGAAGCTGTCCGAGGACAACACTATGCTGTAAATGATCCTACTAAGTTAAAGGAGTGAGCTGCGCACATAATATAAACAACACTTTTCACAGAAATTGAAGCCTCAGAAGGATAAGCAGAAAGATAAACTACTTTCTAAGGCTTCGGATGTTCCTCCCCACCCCTGCAAAGGTCGAGCCTATGAACCTTCACGATGTATCACACATTCAGGCGGACTGCGACCTAGTAGCGAAGTAATCACACCCATCATTTCCGTTCGCCACTTTCTCAGACCTGACTTCAACGCTCCTTCGATGGAACTGTAACGGCTACTATCACCACCTGGCTGAGCTCTTGTTGGCTACTTATTCCGTAATTAGCATAGCATTACAGGAAACACAGTTTACAGCAACACATCCCCCTGTTCTGAAAGTCTGCAAACCCTACTGTACCAATTGCGTTAATGTCAAAAGAGCATCTGGTGGGGTTTCTAGCCTCATACGCTCTGATATTTTCAGTTAGCAGATGCCCCTTACCACTGACCTAGGGGGCTTGGCCGTTAGTGCCTGTATGTCAGTTCAGATGAAATCTGTAATGCTGATCTACTCCCAGATGGACCTTTCTATTTTCATCAGCTGTTAGAGTTAGTGGAACAGCTACCTGCCCACTTCCTCTTACTGGTGGTCTTTAATGCCCTTAATCCTCTGTGGGGCAGTGACACTACATCTTGCAGAGGCCATATACTAGAACGCCTCCTTTCAGAATTGGACATCTGCTTACTCAACATTGGAGCTGCAACACATTTCAGTGTGGCCCATGGAACATTCTCAGTTATTGATCTCACAGTTTGCAGCCCAAGTATCTTACCCTTGATTCAGTGGTGCGTCCATGGCGATCTTTGTGACAGTGATCATTTTCCTATTGCTCTCTCCCTCTCCACTTACAGTCATCTGGAATATACTCCACGTTGGTCCCTTCGAAAAGCTGACTGGTAAGCTTTCTTCTCTGCAGTCTCTTTTGCAGCCAATTGTATGACAGATATTGACAAAGTGGTACTGGATACTGTTGATACTATTATTCATACTGCAACAAAAACCATACCCTACTCCTTTGGTTCCTGTCGATGACTGCTGGTGCCATGGTAAGTTTGAAGATATAGCCACTGTTGTCAGGTAACACTGGAAGGTGCTTCATCAGCACAAGCACCATCTTTCACTGGATGATTTAATGGCATTCAAGAGATTCTGGGTGAAAGAGCAGTTTTTAATAAAGGAAAGGAAGCAGTAGTGTTGGGAGCAATATATATCACCTAAGTGGTCCTGCACCCCATCATCCATTTGCGGCCATTCACCACCCATGGTAGTTCCTGGCATCCTTATCAATGGCAATACCTGCACTGATCCTGTGCTACATGCCGACCATTTTGTGGCTCACTCCACTGAGGTCTCCACTTGCAGTAATTACCATCCTCATTTCCTGACCTGGAGACACCTTACTGAGTGCCATGCATTATCCTTTCATGCACACGGGTCTCTATAATATAACACCCCTTTTAGTGAATGAAAGTTTCACAGCGCCTTGGCAGAGTGCCCCACACCTGACAAAATCTACAACCAAATGCTCAAACGTCTTTGTGCTGATGGCATGCAACATATCCTTGGACTTTTTAATCGTATTTAGCAGGAAGGAGAATTTCCTTCTCAATGGCAGGAAGATATTATTATTCCTGTCCTGAAATGGAGAAAGGACACTCATATTTTAACTAACTACTATCTAATCTCTCTGATGAATGGGCTGTGTAGGCTATTTGAGAGAATGGTCAACTGCTGTCTTTGTTGGTGCCTTGAAGTGGGAGGACATATATCATGATTCCAAAGTGGCTTATGGGCCATCTGGTCCACCACAGATCACCTGGTATGTCTGGAATCTGCAGTAGGCAATGTTTTCGCGCATCACCAACATCTGATTTCTGTGTTATTTAACCTACAGAAGGCATACGATACCACCTGGTGACATCACATACTACGTACACTGCATGAGTGGGGTTTCCAAGGAATTTACCCATTTTATCCAGAATTTCATACCTCTCCAACTTTTTCGCATGCATATAGGTTCATATCTCAGCAAAAAATATACACAGAAAACTGGAGTATCTCAGGGATCAGTTCTGGGTGTAACACTGCTCACTATCGCCATCAATGGATCATAAATGCAAAGGGGCCTCACTGTCTTTCCATCACTCTATGTGGATGATCTTTGTCTGTACTATGCCTCTGTACCACTTTGTACCACTGAGTGCCAACTTCAGGGGGCTGTCTGGAGAGTAAATGACTGGGCTCTGAATCACAGGTATCAATTTTCACCTGCAAAATCACGAGTTGTGGATTTTTCTGACACTGTACCCGCACCCAGAATTTTATCTTTGTGACCAGTCACTTGAAGCCATTGAAACTTTTCATTTATTAGGTATTTTATATGACAACATGGTAACTTGGCTGCCACATGTCTGTTGTGTCAAGGCAACTTGCATGAAGAAGTTCAGTGCTCTCCATTTCCTTAGTAACTCCTTGTGGGGCGTGGACCACATAGTTCTTCTCAGATTTTACAAAGTGCCGATTTTATCTCACTTGGACTATGGATGTGTTGCCTATGGTTCAGGAGCACCACTCGTATTTAGCTTGCTGGACCCTGTTCACCACACACGTGTGGTTGGCAAAAGAGGTCTTCTGTACAAGCCCTGTTGAAAGCCTCCTGGCAGAAGCCGATGTCCCTCCACTGTGGGTTAGACAATAGCAGCTTCTGGCTAATTACGGAGTCACAGACTGTCAGATGCCTACTCATCGATGTCGCTCAACTCTGTTCCACAACCAGCACTTCAGACTGTTGACACACCACTCAAAACTGGGTGGACCAGCTGGGATCCAACTTGACACTTTACTGAAGAACCTCCAACAGCCTCCTTTAGTCTGTTTTCCTATCGCTGGCTCTCGACACACCCCTCCTCCCCCCTCCCCCCTGTGGTCCACATCATGTCCTGTGATATGGATGGACCTACTATGTGGCCCCAAGAAGGATGCTGACTATACCCTTCTCCAATATCTGTTTCGTTTGATTCTCCATGATTACTTTAATTTGGTATGAATCTACACAGACAGATCGAAAGACAATGACAGGGTTAGTTATACTTTTGCACATGCAAGGGGACACGAGAAGAACTTTCTGCAGAGTGCTGCAGTGTACACACTGCAGAGATGGTTGTCATATCTCACGCTATGTGGTACATCACATCCCTTGCAACAAAGGACTTTCTGGTCTGTAATGACTCCATAAATTGCTTAAAATGCATGTTCCTGTGCTATTCCAAACATCTTTTGGTTGCCAACATCCTAACCAACTGGTTGACATCTATAGCTCTCGAAAGACAGTGACCTACATCTGGACAATGACACGCATAGGCATCCTAGGAAATTAACTTTCCAAATGTCTCCTTAAAGATGCCACTAAGGGAGATCAAATTGATGTCAGAATACTTGGTCCAGACTTAAGATTACAACTTTGATGCAATATTTTGAGGCTCTGGGAACTGAAATGGCAGGCTACTACAACCCAAAACACATTAAGACTGATTAAGAGGTCCACTAAGGCATGGCACACATCTTTACAAGCCTCTCAGAAAGATATCATTGTGTTGTGCCAACTATGCATTGGCCACACAAGACACACCCATGAGTTTCTTCTTCATTGGGAGGCTCCTCCTCACTGCAGCTGTGGTATTCTACTGACGATAGTGCCTGTTCTTGTTGAGTGACCCCTGCTGGTCGATCTTCAACACAGTCTCAGTTTGCCTACCTCACCACCTCAGATGCTTGCCGATGACAAGACAGCCACTACCAAAGTGTTGAATTTCCTGAGGGAAAGCGAATTTTCCACTAAACTGTATATTTTATTGGCCCACTTTTAGTGTTAGCGGTGGTTGGAGAGGGTGGGGGGTTGGGGAGGGGGGGGGGGGGGGGGTGTAGAGCTTCCTCCTGTTGCAGCCTGTACCCCAATGCCACTGCATGTTACTTTCTTCCCACTCATCTTGCTGTGCCTTTTAATTCTCTTCTTCATGACGCTGCCTCAGTTATCTCAATTTTCTTTAGCCTATCGAGTAACAACTTCTGTCACGCCATTTTTTAAACCCTTTTACTTACTTATATTGCTGGAGCATCCAAGTTCCGACTTATTAACTTTTTACGCGTTTCTCTCATGAAATAGGACACACAATCATCATCATCATCATCATCATCATCAATATAAACAACAAGAGGTTTGCCTTGTTTAATTCTATCTTGGAGACAAGAGTAAGAACCAAGGTCATTCCCATGTCAAATCGACAAACCTATTTTACCTCTCCATTCTCAATTTTTTATCTCAAACCATTCCTGAAATGTGGCTATGTAAACTTTTCAAAAACCAGCCAAAAATGTGTGAATGGACTTTTTCTTAAATTGCCCTAGGAGCTGCTCTAAATGAGCTAGAGAGCTGGGAAAGGTGTCATTTTGCAGCATTTTGCATGCTCTTTCCAGGGATATACAACAAAACATAGCTTCTAATTCATAACCTTTTTCAAAATACTAATTAACATTTTGATTTAATTTTTTTACAAAAAGCACATAATTGAAAATTTTCAAAATATTTCCATCACTGCTTCATACTGTTGTAAATCACATGGCAAAATATAAATGTGGGATGATGATGGGTTCATTGCTAGAAAAAAAAATTATTCCGGACTCTTGTTTTTCACTAACAGCCATAGTTTGAGCAAACTGACCTTTAACAAACAGGAATTTCATTAAAATATACTGAAAGGTAAGTAAAAAAAGGTATTAGAAATATCAAAACATCACCTTATTAAAACAAAAGTAATCAGCATATTTTGTAATTGATTTGCTTATTTTAGTTTCATACAACTTAACTAACAGTATATTAACTGATAAAACAAAAAAAGTTTGAGCGTTTAGCTACAAACTGAAATAAAGTATGAAAAAGTAGAAGTATTTACATAATACCTCTGGTCCATGATGTTTGGAATGAAACTATAGCTAAATTTAACACGATAGGTACTAACAGTAATTTTGAAACAACTTTCTATAAAATATACATTAACACTAACCTGAGACAAAAATTAAGTTTTGAGTTGAAAGCAGTTTCCCAATAAATTGTCTTGGAACTTCACAGATTACATTTTAATAAAGCCGATTGGGTTTGGTTTACATCAATTTTCATTAAGAATGTATGTTCTCCCTATCAGAGTAAATGGATTTACTTTTGTGAGAACATCCACAATTGACATCCACAGGACATTTGCATGTGCAGGATAGGAGAATGACTTAGCTGGTTCACATAGATGAAGAAAAGTTATTTTCACTTCATCAGGTTCTCTGTTTTTTTTTTTTTTTTTTTCTAAAATTTACCCAAGCCACCAGTTTCTGCCATATACAGTAGTGACATAGCCTGATACATTTTGTAACTTCAGTTTGTCAGGTGATGTAGCTACTTCCCTCTCCCAAATCTGCATATCACCTGAAAAGTATTTGGCTATTAATTTTGTGTAGTGTTGGGAATGAAAGCATGAAATTGCTATGTTCCTTTGATTGTCGATGCCTCTTCAAGTCGGCTTTTTAATAATATTTCTGAAGCAGCATAGTCTTCTTGAGTGGAATACGCAAAATCAACATTTGTGATATTATCTACTGCCCACTCAAATAGATCTCGTTGGGTTTGGATCTGATTTTGGTATTGTCTTTGCAAACTTGCACGAGCTCTCAGGCTCTTAACTGAACCCCCTACTCCAGCACAAGGCTCTTTCCCATGTGCTGTTCTCCCTCTCAGCTTTTATGTTGAAGTCTTCCTCATGAATGCAAAGGTTCAGGAAGTTTTTCTTATTTTTGTACTGCGCAGCAGAACTGTCAGGATAATAGTATATCTTCTTTGGAAGGTTTGGAAATTTAATTGTTAGATAAGAAATAAGCTCCTTTTGAAAGGTGTAAACCACGGCTGTATTGTGCTCCAGGCAATCAGAAACAATGACAAAGCTCATATACTCAATTTTGTCTTCCTGTTTGTAATATATGACAAAAGGATGAATGGCAATCTGTTGCCTTGTCCAGTGGTAACTCTGAGCTTCATCCTGTAGAACTATACTATAATTTGCAAAAAATCACATATGACAACAAATTCAGATTCCATAAGGTTTTATCTTGTGGAGTTAAGGAATGTTCATTGTTGCTTGGCAATGAAGTCATGCCAAATCAAAGTAGACACCTTACTACAAAATAAATCTATGAATTCCTCGGAAGTTTTCTGAACAACTTCCAGATTACAGTGGTCAACTGACATCCACTGTCGGAACTGAACTCATTCAAGTAAGTTTTCATCAAAAGAATCTTGCAAAATTTTACATATGACAGTTTCTCCTGGGCAATATTCACCATTTCCCATGCTGCAATCAACTGATGATGGGTTGCAAAGCATTTTTCCAATTCATTGCGTATAATTGTTTAAGCTGCTGTTTGTTACTGTATTTGGTTTGGCATTTTCTATCATTAATTTTATGTTTTGATGAGTTGTGCACATGCAGACAATGTGTGTGCCACTCCAGCCAGCAAATACACAATGTTTTGGTCTCAACTCATCAAATTTAGAGAAACCTATTTTTAAGTTAGGAAACTTGTCTTTAAAATGTTTGTAAGCTTCTTTAAGGTTACACAAAATAAGTCTTTTTTGATATTTCTCCTGTAACTGTCACACAATCTTCAATACCTGGCATTGCCCGGCTAACTTTTTCCATAAAATGAATGTACAGTTTCGATGGTTTCTGTTGGTAAACACTTCCCTGGTTTTGGGTTTGGACTTTCCATGAATCCTTTCTCTTTCAAAATTTTTTTGGACTGCCGAACAATGTAATTAGGAGCATTAAATTCCCTCATTATTTTCCTGACATTCCACTTTCCAGGTAAACTTGTAAGAATCATTAGTTTTTTGCGTTACTTATAGAATTATTACAGTTTGTTTTGAGATTTTGAAGAACAGATTCATCAGTATCAGTATGCGACGAAGAAGTTTCAGCAGCAACGAAAAGTTTACGTGTCACTGATGAGGAGATTTTTTTCACTTTTGATTTGGCATAACACCTAGCTGTTACTTTTTTCTTATCAATTGGGCACTCACCTAGTTCTTGAAGTGATGTTTTAAGTGTTTCAGCAACCATTAAAGTTGCAGTGAAGTCAGGGTCTTGGTCTGGGATGATATCTCTAATCCAGAAGAATCTTCTTCAGCACTTTTATCAATGGGGGGCTCTGGTGTATTTTTCAATGTGGCTACATCTGCCCTACATTTATCACAAATCCTGCCACCACTAGGTATTTTTGAAAATAATTTGGGCATCGATGCTGTGACATTTCTCAGTTCTTTTCTGTCTCTAATAAAATGATTTGACTTCTTCAATGGATTACAACACTGCACTCTTACAGCACTGCACTTTTTACTTGGTTCCATATTGATACAAAAACCACTTATAAACTCTCCTTCAATTTATAGATTTACTTGTAAATGAACTATTAAATACAGGGCGCATCAAAAAAATGTATACACACTTTGAACTGTCGTAGATAATTTATTTCCCGTTCTACAAGGTTAAACAAGCATAAACCACATAACCTGGACACACTTTGGAGAAAGTAATGTTATGTTTCTTCAACAGGTGGCAGCAGTGGCAAGGAAGTAACTAAAACATGGCGGATGTGCGTTTGAGCTTTGAAGCGTGGAAGCAGATAATTAAGTGGTACTGGAAGTTTGAGAATGTAACTGCGGTTTGAAGATAGTGGAGAAGTGAGTATGGTACAGAACCACCTTCAAGGTTAACAACTGCACACCTACGAGACAAATTCGAAATTCAAGGAACATTGTGTGATGTGCATAAAAGTCGATCGGGGCGATCTCGTACAGCTACAAGTGATGATTCCACAACTGCGGTCTTGGAACTGTTTCAGTGTTCGCCTCAAAAATCTTCAAGGCAAGCGGCACGTGAGAGTAATGTAAGTGCTAGTAGTGTGGTATGCATTCTGAAGAAAGGCAAATTTCATGTGTACATTCCAAGGCTGGCGCAACAGCTAAGTCACGACGATCCAGATCGAAGGTTAGAATTTTGTGAATGGGTTCAGGAGATGGTGAGGCATGAACTGGGATTTATGGGTAGCATAATTTGGTAGGATGAAGCCCAATTCAAACTCAATGGAACTGTCAACAGGCACAATTGTGTGTACTGGGCTGAAGATAATCCTCACATTACAGTTGAAAAGGCTGAATT
Organism: Schistocerca cancellata; assembly: GCF_023864275.1. NCBI lineage: Eukaryota > Metazoa > Arthropoda > Insecta > Orthoptera > Acrididae > Schistocerca > Schistocerca cancellata. The sequence continues at coordinate 428,091,972 of NC_064630.1, read as the reverse complement.
TGCCTGGTGTGGTTTGTCTGCAAGGGGCTCATTGGGCCTTTCTGCTTTGAAGGTACTGTTACTGGAGAAACATACCTAACAGTGCTTGCTGATTCCATATTCCCTGCCATTTGTGCATCATACGGTAATGATGAGTTTTATTTCCAAGAAGATGGCGCCTCGCCGTACTATCATAGGGATGTACGAGCATACCTGGATCACAATGTGCCAGGCCAGTGGATAGGATGCAGGGGACCAATTGAGTTTCTGCACACTCTCCAGACCTCACGCCACTGGATTTCTTCTTATGGGGCACAGTAAAAGATGAGGTGTACAAGCATAAACCACATAACCTGGACACACTTTGGAGATTCAGGCGATGTGTGCAGAAATCTCATTGGACACTTTGGTACGATGTACGGAATCAGTGGTGACTCGTACTCAGAAATGTATTGATGCTGAAGGCCACCAGTTTGAACATTAATCACATTTGCAAAGTACATTTATTTTTCCAATTGGACTTTAAGCTTTCCATTTCCAGAAATTTAACATTATAGAATGGGAAATAAATTTTTTATGACGCATCAAAGTGTGTATACATTTTTTTGACGCACCCTGTATAATAGATACACACTGGTCAACACAGAAGTAACAATTGATTTGCATTTAAACCACAGTGCACAATAATGCTGTAGGCACACTAAGCCTTAGAAGGTAATAGTATTATATCCTCTCAACAATGGCTCCAGACTCTGAATGATTGTACAGACATCAAGCACTGTGCTTGTTTCAACTTGTTCACAGCCTGCTGCATACATAGACAGGAACACAAGCATGCTCAGCCTTCATACAGTGGCTAAAGTCTGTGCTAATGAAATGTGCATTTTTGGACCAGAAGTAGTACATCAATAGTCTACTTACAAGTTTTTCACAGCTTATTTAAATCTTAACTATGGGTCCCACACTCAACATTTCGTTTCGCTGGTTAATAGACTATTAGTTTAAACAGTAAGAAACTAAGAAAATAAGCAATTAATTATAGACAATGTTGTTAGATTAGATTAATTATTAATTCCATAGACCCATAAAAGAGGGAATCCTCCTGGGTGTGGAACATGTCAGATAAACACATTACAAAAATGTAATTAGAAAAACTTGAGTTTCATTAATTTTAATGATCCTCAGTCAATAAACTGTAAAATTATGTACATGAATTAAATTTAAACTTCTAATATATACAGGTTTATTACTTACATCTGCTTTCATTAAATCCATCATTCAGACATTTGCTAGTTTCTTGGCTATTACAACCAAGTATTGACAAAAATTAAAGTAAATTATTCATTTCAGTGATCCTCAGTTAAGAACAGTCAGATTATGTACAAGATTTAAAATTAAACTTCCACTGTTTACAGACATAAGACTTACATCTGCTTTCCATACACCCATCATTCACACAGTATGTAGTTACTTGGCTGTTACAACCAAGTATTGTCAAAAATTAAAGTATAATAAATTTTCATTAAAATGGTCTACTGCACTTGTTGAGAAACTCATGGATGGAACAGAAGGAGTTGGCCACTAAAAAGTCTCTTAAATTATGTTTAAATTGTGCCTTGTCTGAAACTAAACCGTTGTTTAGTTTTGTTTAAAGAAGGTGATATTTTGATATTTCTAGTACTTTTTTACTTACCTCTTACCATTCAGTATATTTTAATGAAATTCCTTTTTGTTAAAGGTCAGTTTGGTCAAACTACAGGTGTTAGTAAAAAACAAGAGTTCAGAATAATTTTTTTTAACAATGAACCCATCATCATTCCACATTTATATTTTTCATTGTGATTTACAACAGTATGAAGTAGTTATGAAAATATTTTGAAAATTATACATTATGTACTTTTTGTAAAAAAAAATTAAATCAAAATATTAATTAGTATTTTGAAAGAGGTTATTAATTAGAAGCTATGTTTTGTTGTATATCGCTGGAAAGAGCTTGAAAAATGCTGCTAAATGACACCTTTCCCAGCTCAATTAGGGTAGCTCCTAGGGCAATTGGAAAAAAGTCCATTCACACATTTTTGGCCAGTTTTTGAAAAGCTTACATAACCATGTTTCAGAAATGGTTTCAGGTAAAAAATTGAAATTTGGTGTTTTTCTTAGTTTCAGCACCCACTATAAGTAAGTCGTGTGAAGTTAGCACCCTTTTTTTCAGAAATGTATATTTTTTTCAGAGTTCTTGATAGATATGAAATAGTTCTAGAGTTCTTTGTACAAAATTTCAATAGTTCTGCAGAATTTAGCGAAGAAAACAACAATACTCGAAAAAATTTTCGTATCGAAAACATTCTTTGTCAATTTCCGCAAAATGTAAATAAGTACGACAGTTCTGAGCACAGTTCTGAATAAAGCTCCAAGAGTTCTATCGAAAATCCCAGTAACATTTTTTTGTGCAGCTAATAGTTTACGAGATAATTGCAATTTAAGGAGAAAATCTTTTCACTTACTGTGAAGTTGGCACCCTTTTTTTCAGAAATGTATATTTTTTTCAGAGTTCTTGATAGATATGAAATAGTTCTAGAGTTCTTTGTACAAAATTTCAATAGTTCTGCAGAATTTAGCGAAGAAAACAACAATACTCGAAAAAATTTTCGCTTCGAAATCATTTTTTGTCAATTTCCGCAAAATGTAAATAAGTACGACAGTTCTGAGCACAGTTCTGAATAGAGCTCCAAGAGTTCTATCGAAAATCCCAGTAACATTTTTTTGTGCAGCTAATAGTTTACGAGATAATTGCAATTTAAGGAGAAAATCTTTTCACTTACTGTGAAGTTGGCACCCTTTTTTTCAGAAATTTGTATTTTTTTCAGAGTTCTTGACAGATATGCCATAGTTCTAGAGTTCTTTGTACAAAATTTCAATAGTTCTGTAGAATTTAGCGAAGAAAACAACAATATTCGAATACATTTTCGTATCGAAAACATTCATTGTCAATTTTCGCAAAAATTAAACTCGTACAACAGTTCTGAGGACGGTTCTGAACAGAACCCCAAGAGCTCTATCGAAAATGCCAATAACATTTTTCTATGGCTATAACAGTTTATGAGATAAATTGATTTAATGTGGGACACACTTTCTCTACAGAAAATATAAATATATTCGTACAACAGTTCTGATGACAGTTCTGGACACCACGTGAAGAGTTCTATCGAAAATCCTGGTAGTATTTTTTTGTGCAGGTAATAGTTTAAGAGGAAATTGCAACATAATTAAGAACTCTATAAGAGCTCCCACTGTGAAGCTGGCACCCTTTTTTACAGAAATATATAATTTTTTCAGAGTTCTTGATAGATAATCCATAGTTCTAGAGTTCTTTGTACAAAATTTCAATAGTTCTGCAGAATTTAGCGAAGAAAACAACAGTACTCCTAAAAATTGTGGTATCGAAACGATTTTTGGTCGATTTTTGCAAAAAGTAAATTCGTACAACAGTTCTGAGGACAGTTCTCAACAGAGCCCCAATAGTTCTATCGAAAATACAAATAACATTTTTTTGTGCAGCTAATAGTTTGCGAGATAATTGCAATTTAAGGAGAAAGTCTTTTCACTTACTGTGAAGTTGGCACCCTTTTTTTCAGAAATGTACATTTTTTTCAGAGTTCTTGATAGAAATGCCATATTTCTAGAGTTCTTTGTACAAAATTTGAATAGTCCTGCAGAATTTTGCGAAGAAAACAACAAAATTCGAATAAATTTTCGTATCGAAAACATTCTTTGTCAATTTTCGAAAAAAATAAATTCGTACAACAGTTCTGAACAGAACACCAAGAGCTCTATCGAAAATCCTAATAACATCTCTTTGTGGCGGTGATAGTTTATACGGTAACTGTTTTGATGGAAGACCTACTGTATCCACAGAAAAAAATTAAATCTTGCAACAGTTTTGATGAACAGTTCTGGATAACACCCCAAGACATCTATCGATAATCATAATAACATTTTTTGTGGTTATAATAGTTTGTAAGATAATTGATTAATTGTGGGGCTCACTTACTCTAAAAAAAATTATGTCTATTCGTATGTTTTGATGACAGCTCTGGATAGCAATGTGAGAGTTCTATCGAAAATACTGGTAACATATTCTGTGCAAGTGTATTGTTTACGTAGTAACTGCATTTAATAAGGAATGCTTATGAGCATTTCCCGTGAAGTTGGCACCCCTTTTACGAGAAATATACATTTTTTAATAGTTCTTTATATGTATGCAATAGTTCTAGATTTCCCTGCTCAAAACACGAAAAGTTCTGCAGAATTTCGGGTAGAAAACAATAACTGGGCAAAATTTTGGTATAGTAAAAAATTATTTGTCAGTTTGGAAAAAATAAATTTGTATAACAGTTCTATTGGCATTTCTCGATAGCACCAGAAGAGTTGTATTGAAACTGATAAAAACAATTTTGTGGCGATAATAGTTTATACGATAATTGTTTTAATCTCATACTTTCTCTATGAAAACAAAATTCGTAGAATAGTTCTGATGACAGTTCTAAATAGCACCTACAGAGTTCTACCAAAAACTATAACAACATTTTTCGTGACGATGACATTATATGAGATAATTAATGTGAGACTCACTTTTGTCATGTAAAAGTAATAAATTCGTAAAAAAGGTCTGATGGCATTTCTTAATAGGAACCTAAGAGTTCTACCGAAAACTGTAATAACATTTTTTGTGGGGATAACAATTAATGAGATAATATCATTTACGAGAGATCCACTTGGTCTACATTATAATAAATTGGCACAACCCTTTCTGGATAGCACCGAAAGAGTTCTTTTAAAAATCCTAATAACATTTTTATGGTGCCAATAGATTATGAAATAGATTGTGTGTTCACTCTGCAGTGGGTGTGCGCCAATGTAAAACTTACTGGCAGATAAAAACTGTGTACTGGGCCGGGTCTCTAACCCCAGGCTGTGACGAAGGAACATCGTCACAATATCCTTTCTACCAGGAGTGCTACTTCTGCAATTTTCGTAGGACAGCTTCTGCAAAATTGGGAAAGCAGGAGATGAGGTACTGCTAGAAGTACAGCTATGAGGACGGATCGTAAATTCTCACCTTTATTTTGGAATTATGTGAGACATAAACAATGTTACTTTGTGCAGTGCGGTACACAAGAAGCTCTTTTATCCGGACTATGTGGGACCGGAAGTAATCCGGATAACCGAAAATCCGGATATATATTCTACTAAATACAAAAACTCTAAATGTTCAGCACTGTACAAATGCCGGTACACCTTCTTAAGACTGATTGTAGTAACTGTAGGTGGAAGCGTGGGATGTGCACGCTTAGATGATTCAAAGAGAGAAGGCTCGTCAGTGCAAATCAGATGGCTGAGAGGGCAGATACATTCACACACGCCACTAACCAGGTGGTGTCACACCTGTCGAGAAGCGCACCAGAGGTACAATGAGCTCTGGTGGAGTGCGGTTGGCGTGGTTACTATGCAACTTACTTGATGGACACCAATACACCGCTATATTAATGTACAATACTTGAGAAACAATGTCATTCAAACACTCTGAGCTCCTTTATCACTCAGTACTAGACTAAATTAGCGGCCTAGTGATAAGCAGATACAAAGATACAAAAGATACAAATCTTTAGTTTCAGTTTTCTGTAATCAACGTGTTTGCATACCGAGATACTGTTACCGGTATCTCATCCACTATTAAAGCTACATAAACAAAGCTATGGATGAATAATAATATAGTGCTTGCATACACACTGAATCACATTATTCAACAATGGATTAAGTATTTTAAGCTGCAGTATCTCATATTATGTTCTTAAATCATTAGGAGAAAAAATTTACTCTTAAAATACATTTTTTTTTAAATAATCAAAACATGAAACGTAAATATTACTGGTTTGCTGTTTCAACAATGTAATAATTCAAAGAATAAAATTTGTTTTTTATCTTTTATTTGGAATAGCGTTAAGTACATTGAACCTAAAATAACATTTACGTGTAATTCAGTATGTAAGAAAACATCAATATTCACTGCACAGTGTATTCCAGAGATTTACAATTTTTTTCACCTGGAGCTCACAATATACCAATTCTTTGATAAAAGTTTCATTCCTGAATCTATTGACAGTCTTGCATTATTAAATTTCAAAGTACCAGTAAAAACTACAGGCTGTGATGTACAGGTCCGTCAACAACTCTTCTTCAGGATACACTAAACAATACACTATGTAATCAATACACTTGCACAGAATATGTTACCAGTATTTTCGATAGAACTCTTACATTGCTATCCAGAGCTGTCATCAGAGCATACGAATAGACATAATTTTTTTTAGAGTAAGTGAGCCCCACAATTAATCAATTATCTTACAAACTATTATAACCACAAAAAATGTTGTTATGATTATCGATAGATGTCTTGGGGTGTTATCCAGAACTGTTCATCAAAACTGTTGCAAGATTTAATTTTTTTCTGTGGATACAGTAGGTCTTCCATCAAAACAGTTACCGTATAAACTATCACCGCCACAAAGAGATGTTATTAGGATTTTCGATAGAGCTCTTGGTGTTCTGTTCAGAACTGTTGTACGAATTTATTTTTTTCGAAAATTGACAAAGAATGTTTTCGATACGAAAATTTATTCGAATTTTGTTGTTTTCTTCGCAAAATTCTGCAGGACTATTCAAATTTTGTACAAAGAACTCTAGAACTATGGCATTTCTATCAAGAACTCTGAAAAAAATGTACATTTCTGAAAAAAAGGGTGCCAAATTCACAGTAAGTGAAGAGGTTTCCTCCTTAAATTGCAATTATCTCGTAACCTATTAGCTGCACAAAAAACTGTTATTGGGATATTCGGTAGACCTATTGGGGTTCTGTTCAGAACTGTCCTCAGAACTGTTGTACGAATTTACTTATCGCGAAAATTAACAAATAATGTTTGCTATACGAAAATTTTTTCGAGTATTGTTGTTTTCTTCGCTAAACTCTGCAGAACTATTCAAATTTTGTACAAAGAACTCTAGAACTATGGCATTTCTATCAAGAACTCTGAAAAAAATGTACATTTCTGAAAAAAAGGGTGCCAACTTCACAGTAAGTGAAAAGACTTTCTCCTTAAATTGCAATTATCTCGCAAACTATTAGCTGCACAAAAAAATGTTATTTGTATTTTCGATAGAACTATTGGGGCTCTGTTGAGAACTGTCCTCAGAACTGTTGTACGAATTTACTTTTTGCAAAAATCGACCAAAAATCGTTTCGATACCACAATTTTTAGGAGTACTGTTGTTTTCTTCGCTAAATTCTGCAGAACTATTGAAATTTTGTACAAAGAACTCTAGAACTATGGATTATCTATCAAGAACTCTGAAAAAAATATATATTTCTGTAAAAAAGGGTGCCAGCTTCACAGTGGGAGCTCTTATAGAGTTCTTAATTATGTTGCAATTTCCTCTTAAACTATTACCTGCACAAAAAAATACTACCAGGATTTTCGATAGAACTCTTCACGTGGTGTCCAGAACTGTCATCAGAACTGTTGTACGAATATATTTATATTTTCTGTAGAGAAAGTGTGTCCCACATTAAATCAATTTATCTCATAAACTATTATAGCCATAGAAAAATGTTATTGGCATTTTCGATAGAGCTTTTGGGATTCTGTTCAGAACCGTCCTCAGAACTGTTGTACGAGTTTAATTTTTGCGAAAATTGACAATGAATGTTTTCGATACGAAAATGTTTTCGAATATTGTTGTTTTCTTCGCTAAATTCTACAGAACTATTGAAATTTTGTACAAAGAACTCTAGAACTATGGCATATCTGTCAAGAACTCTGAAAAAAATATACATTTCTGAAAAAAAGGGTGCCAACTTCACAGTAAGTGAAAGAATTTTCTCCTTAAATTGCAATTATCTCGTAAACTATTAGCTGCACAAAAAAATGTTACTGGGATTTTCGATAGAACTCTTGGAGCTCTATTCAGAACTGTGCTCAGTACTGTCATACTTATTTACATTTTGCGGAAATTGACAAAGAATGATTTGGGTACGAAAATTTTTTCGAGTATTGTTGTTTTCTTCGCTAAATTCTGCAGAACTATTGAAATTTTGTACAAAGAACTCTAGAACTATTTCATATCTATCAAGAACTCTGAAAAAAATATATATTTCTGAAAAAAAGGGTGCTAACTTCACACGACTCTATAAGTATACCAACTTTGAGCAAACTCTAAGAGGGTGAGGTCAAATTTTTATTTAAAGTGTGTTGATTTGACATGGAATGACCCACCAGTCTTATTGCTTGAATTGTCATAAGGGACTGTGATGGAGCGCATGGGACCCAAGTTGTGGCTGCCTCACTTTGAGAGGGTTGGGGCACGTGCGGACCAGCTTCGTTCGCGTCATCGTAGGCGTCTAGGTGAACACGTATTTGGATAGGAATTTCACGGGCATGAAGTATGAATGCGGCTGTCACCACCTCATGTTTGCGGAAGCCGAGCAGGGTCCTGTGCGCAGTTTGACAGCTGACGGGCATCTGGCTTCGCAGGGGACAGGGTGTGGTGGAGAGTGATTGCATGCGTCTGTTACATTCTTTGCAAGCAGCCCTGTTGTATGTTCTATGCGTTATTTGGACAGTTTACGGGTACTGAGCATGTTTGCAGATATGTGTACTGCATTAATTAGGAGCAGTTTGCTATTGTGTACTCAAATTAGGAGTTGTTTGCGCATCTGTGGGCTGTGCACCATGACCCCAGGCACATCTGGGCGGGTGTTTTGTGATAGTATGATAAATATAATCCATGCCTAAATAAAATGTTGAAAATAAATAAAGTACAGTCATTCGTTGCTCTCTCCAGCAGCACAGAGCAGTCTGAGTCATTTTCCCTCACCATCTCGGTTTACGTCAGGAAATGGATGACAGCATCCTATGCTGGTGGTACTGAGTGCTAGACCTCGTGGAGAACATACTGTTTGCCGCCATCATGGATAACTGTACTTGTGTCATCAGCTGGTCTCACGGTGGTGTCCTCTGATGGTAGCAGGGAGAGTGTTTTAGATGGATTATTATTTTGACAATTTAGGAGTTGTTTGGCTATCTGGATGTAAATGTATTGCATTATTTATGAGTGGTTCACATGTCTGTAGGCTGTGCAATGTGTTATTTTTGACAGTTTACAATTATAAAGCGTGTGGCACCGATATGAACTACGCCAGTTGGAGTCCAGACCCAGAGGAGAACACATCTGCTTGAAATTGGTTAAATAATAAAGATAAATCCTTTTTTCCTGCCATTTTCTTTGCTTAGTAGAGATAACTGGGGTGTGACGTATTATCATGTTGGAATTTGAGCTTCCCGCCATTTCCTGGGGGGGGGGGTAGGTTATTTGAGGTAGCACGGTAGCACAATTGACCTTGTACCCACCAAAATACGCTATCTTGGATGACGTCATGGTGGCACTCTCTGGTGGTGATGGTATCAACTAAGCCAGTTGGGCTCTAGAACTCATGGAGAACACACATGCTTGAAACTGGTTACATGATAAAGACATGTGCCATTTTTCCCGCCATTTCCTAGGTGTGACGTATTATCATGTTGGAATTAGAACTTCCCGCCATTTTTCTGGGCAATGGGGATGTGGCACTTTCCTGCCAAAATTCAAAATTCCCACCAAAATCCGCCATCTTGAATGGTGTCACAGCAGCTATCTTGGACGACGTCAATGCCGCCATCTTGGATAACGGTACTTTGGAATGGTACACAGGTTGTTCCAATACTAACGCGACCAGATTTAGTGTTCCCACATTCCTGTTGGCTCCCACCAATTTTCACGTGAATGCTGCGTTCTTATTGATTCCAGAGGGATGTGGTGGGAGCGAAAAAAACCTATTCCAAGTGCCCTCTATGGCAGTTTTGTAAACTGGCGCAGTTGAGCCCATTCATCAAGATGAACACTGCTGATTCATTCTGTGTGGCATAGTAGAATAGGACGAAGTTGCATCCTGCACTGTGGGCCAGCTCTGTGTAGGCCCCTCTCCCAACTTGTATGTGCATGGATATGCAAGGCGGCTGGTGCCCAGATGACAGACACCTGGAGGTAAACCCAAACAGCAGGTACTATACTGCACTTCATTCTATTCCTTGGTGCTTACAGTTACTATGTTGTGGGAAGTGGGGGATGGGAAAGGAGCAACCCTGTCTCCTGCAAACTGATTAAATAAAGAATATACATCAATATGTTATTACTGACATTGATTTGAATTTCGTGTCAGGATCCTTCCTCTCCAGCAAGTGCCTGAGTCTTTTTCTCACCAATTTCCTGGTGGAGGAAAGGATGGGGAAGTGGTGGAGAGAAGGACTGGAAAATTTCTCAGAAAGGAAGGGATTAATTAAGTATTCGATTTAATTAGTCAATTAATTTCGTATCAAAAGTGCGCTTGTATCAGCAAGGGGGAGGAGGAATGGGTTGGGGATTTCCCAGAGGGGTGGGGAGGAGGAGGGGGAGAGGGATGGGCTGGTGGGCTTTTGAGGAACATGAATTATCTTTAGGGGGTCATAAATCAATTAGCATAACAATAGGTTAAGGATAGAGGGAGGGGCACAGGTTACATGCAAAACCACTTAGCAGAACAATAGGTTAAAGTCACAAATCAATCAGCTGAAACATTTTAATTAACTTGTCTATCAATTTGATATCAAATGTGTGCCAACACCCCCTTTGGCCTGTTACTTATATTCAACTTGAGGGTTTTCTGTCCCACTCTCTATGGTGAGAAACTTTAAGATAATGAAACTACTACCTTCCTTCATTCGACATCAAATGTAGTCAGTATAGTAACCTCCTACTTCTACTCAGATCCACATTAAATCAGAGGCAATGTTGCATGGTGCACTGGTTAAAGAAAGAGGAAGAGTTACAAGACGCTTAGAGAGAGAGACCATCTAGAGTTTTGCTCCGGATTCTTAGCCTATAGTTTCAATGAAGGCCTAGCTCATTTCGAAATAGAAGACAGATTGCTGCTACAGGTATGATTCATTTGCTGGGATGGTAATCATTAAAGGTGTTGGTGAGATCTTTCAGTCCCCAAGTTTATTCCACGAATGTCAGAATACTTTGACTCCCAGCCACACAGGGGGAGATGGTCAATTGTAATAAAATCTTAGAGAAATTATAAAATGTTTTGGCTGAGGAATGTAGTTTTGTCCTTCCTCTCTGCTGCTGGTTATTTCCAGCACTACAAATCAGTATTTGCATCATGTGATGCAGGCCATGTAACAGGGTTCGTGATATGTCCACATGTACAATATACAGCACTTGCAAAGCAATGGAAGTGGTGGTTTAGCAATGATACAAAATTTGAAAACCATACTGCAATGTCATTAGCTGATAGAATCATGAGATCAGTGCAATGAGACATTTTGTTGACATGAGAAGTCATCAAGAGCAATGGTTTTCAACTTGAGTAATTTGGTAAAATGTGTCGCAATTACGGAAAAACCTGGTAAAATTGGGTGACTGATGGGAAATAGGTAAATTCAGGAAAAATATGACAAAAATGATTGTTATAGAGCTCTGACCTCAGCGGCTCGCTTATCCATCATTGACAACAATATTGTAGACCAAGTTGATAGTCATACTGGACTCCAACGTATGCATCACCCATTGAACCGTCGATCATTCCAGCGATACCGCAATAACAGAGTATGGATGGGAATATACCAACAGCCACTATCTATGACATCACTGTATGATGACTGATACTCATGGTGAAATCTGGAGACTGATCCTTTTGTTACAACATCTCAATAGCAGAATATCTGCAGTCTGCTCTGCAGTGGCTGGAAGTCCTATATGTTAAATCATTTCATGGAAGTGACGAAATAGAGACATCTCATGGGGATGAGACGTCTGGGGGGCTAAGGTGATGTTTTCTTAGAAGTTTGTTGGACGCTTCTAAGTTATTCTTTCTACTTAAGTGTGTCAGTTCTTCCTGCTGTGGCATACACTGACTATAGTGCAAGAATGTACATAACATAAATAAAAAACGCAAGGGTTTTTTAAATTCTAATTATGCCCATTATCCCTTGACAATTATGTGATAACGACAATGTGGCGGTATGGTTTTTCTACTGGGAAACGATGGTAGGCTGTGTGACACGACATCCGGATGGTGTGAATGGACATACAATAAGTTTTCGGGCACTATACACCTACATATAATAATCACGCTATTTGCTGGGAATGTTGTGCTGTGGGACCTACGACGGTACTAGGTACTTCATATATAAGTTTGAATAGTTTGGCTCAAGCCTTCATGTGCTATGGCACGGAAATATATATGTTTGCTACACTCAGCTTAATTGAGTGGCCCAGAGATGTGGCTGGTCTCAATGTTTGGCTACGTTTCTCGTCATAGGCTACCAGCGCACACCTGTCGTATACTCGATTTTTAAGCTGAAATAAAATATAACAAAACAATTCAGGCAGGCATTGTGGTGAAACTTAAAATATTGAGTCACTCACGTTGATTCATAATTTGAACAAGTAGTTTATTTTTCTTCGATATATTCACTAAACACTTAAAATGCAATCTGAGGGGCTGTTACATAAGGGCGGCCATTAATAACATGCTACAACACTTCACTATAAAATTCATATGTCACGATCATGGCACTCAACAGTCTGCTCACAATTTACAAAATACACTCTTGTCAGCCGGCCGCGGTGGCCGAGCGGTTCTAGGCACTTCAGTCCAGAACCGCGCTGCTGCTACGGTCGCAGGTTCGAATCCTGCCTCGGGCATGGATGTGTGTGATGTCCTTAGGTTAGTTAGGTTTAAGTAGTTCTAAGTTCTAGGGGACTGATGACCTCAGATGTTAAGTCCCATAGTGCTCAGAGCCATTTGAACCATTTTTTACACTCTTGTCTGCTGTCCTAAACCACTATATTGCGCTCCACTTGATCGCTTTCGAACGTTGCTACATACATACTTGTCCCTCAAAGTGGGTACCAACCCACTACCACCCCCAGATGCGTGGCACATCCAACTCTTAACGTCGCCCAATACTCAATTCCTCCTGTCGTCAAAGATGGCCGCCCTATCCACGCTTGAAACGACTTTCTAACTCAAGACAATGTTTGAAAAAAATTACGATTATTCTAAAACAATACACAAAAACATATATGACATATTGAAAAAATATGGAAATTTTCCGGGAAATAACAATTTAAAGTACAATATTTTGTATCTGCCACCGTTTTTTCGCAAATATGTTCTTGAGGTGATTTTCTTTTCCCAAATTTTTAATACTAAATACAAATAAACAAATAAAAATACATACTTAATTACTCATCTATCTCTTTAAACTTGAGAATGCTGCCGCTAGTTTCGTCTCTTTATTTATTACTGAAAACACAGTTTCTCTCAGTTGAACCCCATATTCCGATCTCTCATGCAAAACTGGTACATATTCAGCTAAATCGGGTATGATTGCTCGATGGAGCTCTACTAGCCGCATCCGTAAACACTTTGTTTATATCAATCGGCCAAAGCATTGCCAAGATCTTAACTTTTGAACGTTCATAAATTTACAGTTTTTAAGACGACAATAACTTTTAAATTATTTTATATTTTTGTGGCGCGTCTAGACACTTTACTTTTACATATTTTTCTGTCTAAGAGTGCTTTTATCACTTTTTCTTTGGCATATAAATATCTCCAAGCATGCAAACACGGCCATATGCGCCCTTGCCAAGTGTCCACTCGGGTTTTTCCAAGACCACATAAACGCTAGCCGACGCCACAGCCACGCAGCAACCGTCAGCGACATGCTCTGCGGCGGAAAACTGCCGCTCTAATCTCCTGCCACAGCTTGTACGCTCACAGACCGAAATGTGACTATGTATAGCATTCCGACATACCAACAGACGTGTGTGGGAAGTGATAAGACTTCCTTTCCTGTAAAAAATTACATACCTCTATCTGTAATGGGAGGGTCGATTTGATGTGGGAAATTGTGATTTCAACACACTGACGAGTATATCCGACCATAAAGGGATCGATTCATTTTGTAAACATCTGGACAATACACCAATGCAAGGGTTCAACTGAATATGCTATAGGGTACAAACAGGGCAGACAATATGGTTGTAGGAGCATGGACATGCAGAACGTCCTCTCATTGGGTCCCCTAAGCAGATAATCACATGTTCTTTGTCGCACTTTCAACTGCAATGTTTATTACAATACACCACCTCATGTTGGTGATATCTCCCCAGCCTCTTCGTTTGCAGGTGCACTGTTGATTATCGCATAGTGCCAAACACCTGTGCTTTACAACACTTGTTTGAGAGAGTCTGGGCAGGCTGCAGCACCTTCTGTTCGCCCTGACTGCAAATACCTGCAGTCTGTTCTCGAATCTACGTGGCTGGAAGACCTAAATATTAGAAATGTGAATGCCTTGGAGTGTAATGTTACTGTAGTCAGTGTTCCAACATATGCAAAGAAAATAATGTGGGTGGGACTGGGTGTGGTCATAAGAGCAGTTTAGATTTAATGTGGAACATTGTGATTTCAGTGCATTGATCAAAGATTTTACGTGGAAAATTAGATCCAGTCATAAGGAGGATATAGAGTTACATGGGAAATTGATATTTCCAGACCCACAGTCGTCAGTTAGAGGTATTTCCGATACTCCGCTTATTGTTGAGTGTCACCAGGTTGGTGCTGCAATCGTCATATTTAATGTAATTAAACTGGTAAATATGTGGCTGGTTTACTAAGACTCCACTTGGTGTCTGGGCATATGGCAGACATAAAGTGCATGCAGAACAGCATGGCCTGGTAGAAGCACAGTACACAGGGTATGCGCGGGAAGAGCGGTGGTGATAGGTGTTACAGTCAGACGCTGTTGTTGAAATGCCAAGTGCTGGTGGGGAAGTGCCGTACTAAACTGAAGCCTATGCTCATTTTTTTGTATACATTAGGTGGAGCACCTACACACCCACGCTTGAAAGGTGACCGTTTAAAAAGATATGTCACCCCTGCTTTGGTTAGTATCTGAATAGAATTCTGCTGAAAATGCAACAAAACAGTGATTTATTTTATCTTGGCTCGTTAACTATTTTTAACTTTCAGAGAATTTATACAGTAGTAAGACCTACACATTTCTCTAGTTGGCATGTTAAAATTTGATTCTTTTGCCAAAGCTCAGCGGTGTTTACACAATGTCACTTCACTAACATGTTGCGCAGACACAATTTCAGTGTAAATATCACAATAACTATAACAATTAGTGACCATGATGTGCACATCATCATGCAGCTGGCATATAAAGCCGTAAGTAACGCAAAAATGGAATTTTTACCGAACGGTTTCTGTAAAATCGTTTGAGAAAGTCCGCAGGGCATGTGCGCCGAGTCTGTCTTCGCAGCGTGTCGCTGACAGGCTGGAAACGGGCGTTGGCCTCCACTTCTGAACATGAATAAACTAGCCAAGCGCTTTGGACACAAACTGGTCACTGTCCATTGGACGTGGACCTTAGCCAGTGGCCAGAACAAATGGAAATTTCCAGATTAAGGCATAAGATGCTGCTGAGCTTCCTGAACCAATCAGGTGGTGTACAGGGGTGCAACTGACCTTTCTGTGTCGCCCTCTGGGTGGGTGAATAGCAGTATGTGTTGTGAGTACACTCCGTTCTTTTTCCTTTTTTTTCGAAATTTGAGAAGGTGCAATATAGTGAGTGATTGCACTGGTCGATTATCCTCCCCATATAAATTGATCAGTTGACAGCTGGACGGTCATGGAAGCACTCTTTCTGGCCTCTGACTGTCTGGAACAGCAAGTCTGTGGATGCAGGGAGATGAGCGTGCAGCTGTCAACATGGCCAACATGCGAGTTCCGATATCTAACTGAGGCAGCTACTATGGAAGGGACTGTGGTTTAATGAATGTGTTTACAAAGTTCCATGTCCATGTGGTAATGGTTGTTGTGTATGGCATTAAGTGTTAATCAAGATGTCCCAATGGACTCTGTCTTGAAGCAGAAAGGTGGAACGTTTTTTATTTAAATAAAAAGTGGACTTGTTGTTCTTATTATCCTATCACACAGCAGATCCTTTCCCCTACGTCTTCTTTCTGGTGTAGCAGAAAGAACGGCCATGGAATTCTATAGCGCTTTATAAAATACAGTTAACAGACCTGTAAGTAGACAGAAAAAACAAAACTTCAGTGACGTAATTTCCTATTTCCTAATTTTATATTTCAATTATTTTATACAGCACCACTTCTAGATGTAACATCAAATTTCGATTAACCAGTTTATTGTTTTTGGCAGTGGTGTTGCGAGCACACTCCCAGTGCAATCCCTGTGCTGTCTCCAGTAAATTGTTTAAGAACATAGTGCAACTCAGCTGAAATCTGAAATTCCCATTACCATTTTCAGCTAACTCCAATAGGAGTTTCTGTCAAACAACCTAGCTGTGCCATTATTCAACCAACAGGATGCAAGGAAAATCCAGAAGGAAAAAGAATGGGGTTTTGAAACCAGGCGGTTGAAAGATAAAATCCTGGTTAGTCCCAGAATTTCCCACCAATTATGCTGGTCCCAGTATCCACCAATAGGAAGCAAGGAAAAACTGTCCCACACAGAGGGTACCTATTTAGTTAATTAGTTAATCATTTGATTGAGTCAGGGTAGTACAGATGGACTATTTCCCAAGACATCCACAGCCCAGCATTTATGGGAGGGCTAGGTGCTCTTGGGTTCATACCCACCTTGATGTTGCCTATCTTGTGCATGGACTACTCAGTTTGTATATTTTGCTTATTTTTTTCATAGTTCCACACAACTTCCTCTTGTTTTCTCGATTGATCTGTGTTCAGTTTTTCAAGGCCTATCCACTGTGCCAACTTATAACTAAATCTGAGGGGGGGGGGGTGCGATGGGGAGGTTCCCTTGTCAGGTGGAACGCCAATGTTCTATGATTTCAGCGCAGGGATAGCAAAGCTACTAATACTACCTTCCGTTCATGCAGCATGCGATATGGCAAATACTGAAATACAGAATTTTCCATCACAATTACAATTTCCCCAAAACAGAAACGAATAGAACACTTGCCTTGGAAGTTTGCAGCGGGAACTTATTGTAATGGAATAAAAGTAACTGTAAATCAACCTTCCTCGAAACGTCACGAAACAGTAAAATTTCAAACACTTTACACCACAAAATCATCTGTTCCTAGTGCAGTCTTGTGGTACATACAAATAAAATTTCATGACTACGACATGGCTGCAAGAGTGTGTTAGTACGGATGAAAACAAAAAGAAATTTAGTTAAATAATTAGTGAATGTCACGCAGTAGTCAAATCACTTGAGGATCCAGAAGAGAAGAGAGGAAACTGTAAATAATGTTCTCTAAAAAAAACTAAACTGTGTGACGTTACTCCTCTGTTGAATTAGACAACGGCAGGCCCGGATCTACGAGAGGGAAAGGGTGGCAAACTGGGGTATGTGCCCCAGGCAGCAATTTCAGGGTACGCCACATTCATATTCTTGAAGAAAAAAACCTTTCACAAAGCACCTAGCATCCAGCGCGCATTTGTCTGTCGATTGTTCTTATGATTTTGAAACACATCCCTGTTGGTTTTTGAACATTTTTTAACACATTGTAAGTTGATTTCTGAACAAACCGTAAGTTGATTTTTGAATGCATGCGTAGTGTACGTGCTGTCTCTGTAAGAGCAACCCCTGTCGCATTTGGAAATAAAAAACTTCCCGCAGACAAAAGAGGAGGGTGCTATTCGAGCTAACTAAACCCGAATGGGTGAATGCTACTCGTTGTGTGTTTAAATATGTGGTTGACTGGGTGTGCGAATGACAAACGTTGTTATAATTCTAAAGAAATCCATAGATTCAGATTACCAGTGTGGAATAAACGACTGACAGGCATAACAGGTAAGAAGGATTATATATTATCTTCTCGGTGTATCCAAGAAAATGAATTTTGACAGACACTTCGTCAGTTGCCTACACTACTAAGGGCCAGTTGTACAGTCCCTGGTAGGCAACCGCTTAATTCAATTCTCGGAATAGCGCGGAAAACGCGTTGTACGAACATGTAAAACGCCGAAACAGAGAATAAATGCGGGATAACTAAACCGGTGATTTTGGCAGAGTTAGTGAAGTTAACTGGAGAATAAGTTTTGACAATGGAATTATTGATGACAAGATTGTTAATTAGAATGAGGAAGGAGAAGAATCACACAAATTATTTGGAAGAAAATGACGATTCCAAACCTCTATAAAAATTTCGTATTATTAGTTTTCGATCTCATGCTTGAGAAACAGGAGCATATGAATGATATGTAAAACTACACTCCTGGAAATTGAAATAAGAACACCGTGAATTCATTGTCCCAGGAAGGGGAAACTTTATTGACACATTCCTGGGGTCAGATACATCACATGATCACACTGACAGAACCACAGGCACATAGACACAGGCAACAGAGCATGCACAATGTCGGCACTAGTACAGTGTATATCCACCTTTCGCAGCAATGCAGGCTGCTATTCTCCCATGGAGACGATCGTAGAGATGCTGGATGTAGTCCTGTGGAACGGCTTGCCATGCCATTTCCACCTGGTGCCTCAGTTGGACCAGCGTTCGTGCTGGACGTGCAGACCGCATGAGACGACGCTTCATCCAGTCCCAAACATGCTCAATGGGGGACAGATCCGGAGATCTTGCTGGCCAGGGTAGTTGACTTACACCTTCTAGAGCACGTTGGGTGGCACGGGATACATGCGGACGTGCATTGTCCTGTTGGAACAGCAAGTTCCCTTGCCGGTCTAGGAATGGTAGAACGATGGGTTCGATGACGTTTTGGATGTACCGTGCACTATTCAGTGTCCCCTCGACGATCACCAGTGGTGTACGGCCAGTGTAGGAGATCGCTTCCCACACCATGATGCCAGGTGTTGGCCCTGTGTGCCTCGGTCGTATGCAGTCCTGATTGTGGCGCTCACCTGCACGGCGCCAAACACGCATACGACCATCATTGGCACCAAGGCAGAAGCGACTCTCATCGCTGAAGACGACACGTCTCCATTCGTCCCTCCATTCACGCCTGTCGCGACACCACTGGAGGCGGGCTGCACGATGTTGGGGCGCGAGCGGAAGACGGCCTAACGGTGTGCGGGACCGTAGCCCAGCTTCATGGAGACGGTTGCGAATGGTCCTCGCCGATACCGCAGGAGCAACAGTGTCCCTAATTTGCTGGGAAGTGGCGGTGCGGTCCCCTACGGCACTGCGTAGTATCCTAAGGTCTTGGCGTGCATCCGTGCGTCGCTGCGGTCCGGTCCCAGGTCGACGGGCACGTGGACCTTCCGCCGACCACTGGCGACAACATCGATGTACTGTGGAGACCTCACGCCCCACGTGTTGAGCAATTCGGCGGTACGTCCACCCGGCCTCCCGCATGCCCACTATACGCCCTCGCTCAAAGTCCGTCAACTGCACATACGGTTCACGTCCACGCTGTCGCGGCATGCTACCAGTGTTAAAGACTGCGATGGAGCTCCGTATGCCACGGCAAACTGGCTGACACTGACGGCGGCGGTGCACAAATGCTGCGCAGCTAGCGCCATTCGACGGCCAACACCGCGGTTCCTGGTGTGTCCGCTGTGCCGTGCGTGTGATCATTGCTTGTACAGCCCTCTCGCAGTGTCCGGAGAAAGTATAGTGGGTCTGACACACCGGTGTCAATGTGTTCTTTTTTCCATTTCCAGGAGTGTAGTTCCTAACATTAAACTTTTTGCTTTTAGTAGGCCTAATAAGCATTCGATATTGATACTTCGTGAATTATATTCCGTC
Source organism: Schistocerca cancellata (assembly GCF_023864275.1). Lineage (NCBI taxonomy): Eukaryota > Metazoa > Arthropoda > Insecta > Orthoptera > Acrididae > Schistocerca > Schistocerca cancellata. The sequence continues at coordinate 428,072,077 of NC_064630.1, read as the reverse complement.
CTGTTATTTATGTAAATGCGTTAGATAAAAATGACCATTTCCACCAATCAGTCTAGCTTATTTGGCGTGTGTTACACTTGCTACGATATTAGAAAGGCCTGTTTCGTTTTAGCTAAGAGACCGTGATCAAATAGACGTAATAAAGTCAAGAAACCACTCCAGTCTTGAATACTACTCTTATTAACAACTTTTTCAGTATTACCCAGCGACATTTGTACTTTTCATGCAGCAAAACGTTTGACGAACGTTGACAAGGTAAAAAGTTCCTGTGCAGAAAGGAAAGTGCGCCGTTTAAAGCTGTAGCAAGAGTAGAAAGAAAAAAATGCTAGGACCTAAGGACTGAAGACATGTGTACTGTCTTGGTTGTTTCTTGTCTTTACTGCTTTTATGTTTCCTATATTTAATTTTATGTCACACAAAAGAGAAAGTTGCTATCTAACGGGCACTAAAAGGTGCAAATTTTCTGAAGATTTCTTATTCTCTCGATTTCGAATAATCCCACCCAGTATTAACTGTGAGTTTTTTCATGGGGGGTAGGATGTCAAATCGGCCGACTGAGAGCAGGAAAGGAACCACAGGACATTTTAATTTCCACTGAACTGAATGTAGGTTTGATGACTTCCATTACAAAATGTCCACCTTTCAATTCCACAGAGCTGAATACAGTGATGTGCTTTAGAAGAGTGCTGTGTGAACAGGCTTGTCACTGCACTTTGGCACACTTAAGACCAAACAACATGTCTTACATTTGCTCAAACATATATTTTTTATATATCAAATTCTTGAGAAACATGTGCGCTACAAAATGGACATATTTTGAAAACTCGTTTTTCTTTTAAATTTTTGACGTCCTATCTCAAACGCTAGAGGGAGAGGGGAGAGGGCATTTTCTGAAGGGGACGCTAATCAGCAATTGGTACGTACAACATGTTCTTAGACCCACTCTTTTGCTGTTCTATCAACAGAAAGGTGATGTGTTGTTCCAACAGGATAATGCCATCCCAGACACTGTCTGTGAAACTCAACGTGCTCCGAAAGACCTGCAATAATTTCCCTGTCCAGCACAATCTCCAGATTTGTCTTCAATCGAGCACATATGGGATATGATGAGACGAGAAGTGACTTGGGTGACTTGTCAGTCAACAACTCTTACAGAAATACGTGAACAGGTCTAGCAGGCATGGCATAACATATCCCAGTATAGTATTTGGCATCTGTATGTTCATCTGGATATCAGAATCAGAGCCTGAATTGTTGCCCGTTCATGCTATACCACATGTTAATATGGATGTTTCAACATGGAAAGATACCTGGTACCTCAGGACTGTATGTGCTGTTGACCTATAAATGGATTCCTTTCATTTACTCATTATGCACTGTTGCAACAATAAATCTTGAGTGAACTGAAAACCTCTAAAAAGGGTGCATTTACTTTTTTTCTATTAGTGTATATGCAAATGGACTGTCCAATCCATGTCATTGATGGTTCCCCCGAAACTTCCCAACGATTCTTTTTGAATGTTGTTGCTTGATATAAGTAAAGTAGATCGGTATGCCTTCTCCCATGAGGTACTGGATCGAGTTTGCCAGAAAGCTTAGGAATTGTATTGAATGTCACAAGTGAAACATGCACTTGATTATCCGAAATTTCCTTGATAGACTAATTATTCTGTCACTAAAAAATGTATTGTAATTGACAGGTTCCACCAGTTCTTTTCATTTTGAAACACATACCTTATTAACATCGACCTGTTTGTGTTTCTGGTGCACCCTCATTCACATTATAATTAGCATTGACCATAGATTAATATATCGGTTCACTAATAACTATATATTGCTTAATTTTATCAGTGTAATTATGGAGAACGATTTGGTTCGATATTCTTAGACATACAAATTTAATATTATAGTATATTTAACAACAACAATGTAACATTCGTTTGTCTCGATGACTGTTACTGTGCAGTGTCGTTACTGGCCACACGGTTTATTGTGTATCATAAAATTGTTTGTCATTCAGTAGGTGTAAACATTTTGGTGGAATGAATAGTTTAATTGTAAATATGTTTATGATGCCAGCTGGTAATTTTTTATACGGCATATTGCGCTCTGTTGATTGATTTGATGCTCTTGCATTTAATGTACCAGTCTTCTTAGCCTCATTTCATGTTATTGAAGTGTGTACCATGTTTGCCGTTAACCAGCTGTGTACTTTAGGATCCAACTACCTGCGATCCATCGTGGTTGTCCTGCGGAAGCCAGTAATCGCTAATCTTGTCACTGCCCACAGGCCCTCTCCATATCTGCTGAGCGGAAACCATTTCCAAGCTTGTACCTTTCTGTTCATATTTATTCAGACTCAAAACCCACTTAACGCTCTGTTATATTTCACTGCAGTCTCGGGATTCTCCAAAGACTCAGTAAGTTACAGGATTGGATTGGATTGTTTGGGGGAAGAGACCAAACAGCGAGGTCATCGGTCTCATCGGATTAGGCAAGGATGGAGAAGGAAGTCGGCCGTGCCCTTTAAAAGAAACCATCCCAACATTTGCTGGAGTGATTTAGGGAAATCACGTAAAACCTAAATCAGGATGGCCGGATGCGGGATTGAACTATCGTCACTAAGTTACAGTCTTCTACTGCAAGCACGTCATCAACTGCTCAACAAACAGTAACTACTTGTTATACTCAAATCTACTAAGGGTTTCTCCCTAACTTGTCAACTTATAACTGCAAATGCTGGCAATGTGCAATTCTGTGCCATCATATGTTTTTGACCTAGAGGACTCTAAATGTTCAAATGTGTGTGAAATCTTGTGGGACTTAACTGCTAAGGTCATCAGTCCCTAAGCTTACACACTACTTAACCTAAATTATCCTAAGGACAAACACACACATCCATGCCGGACTCGAACCTCCGCCGGGACCAGCTGCACAGTCCATGACTGCAGCGCCTTAGACTCCTCAGCAGAGGACTCTACCCACAACGCATGTTCACTAGCTTGTTCATTGCTTTCGTAGTGTTCCCTTCTTGTTTGGACCCTAAATACTGAAAAAAATCCAATCCATATCATTGATGGTTCCCCCGAATTTTCCCAGCAATTCTTTTTGAATGTTGTTGTTTGATATAAGTTAAGTAGATCACTATATCTGCTCCCATGAGGTGCTGGATCGTGTTTGCCAGAAAGCTTAGAAATTGTGTAAATAAAAGCATGAAGAAACCCTAATTTGTCCACTGTCATAACTCATTCAAACAGCAGCAGAACAAAATTATCAAACATCATCTTCCCTTTATAGCTGTAGCTCTATAAACAGCGTCCAAGCCAATGGTAAACCACGGTAATGGTCACAAATTCGTAGCAATCAATAGTAGTGGCAAGGTCCATATTACATGTTCGACTGTTGAGCAGTGTATTGAGACACGGATTTACCTGTCTTCACGGCGTTAAATCAACAGAAACTGTTGCAGGTTTCTACCTTCGTCACCATCGTCCTGTTATCGACTTTTGTTATTGGGCTTTCCCTATGAGCCAAGGTAAATGTGAGTCTTCTGTGTGGCGAAATGTCCGACATCTCGTTCTTCCGGATTCGTTGGTCACGTATGTCAAGTACCAAGTAGAGACAGGAAAGCTCTTGCTAGAGAACGAATAACAATAATAATACTAATAGTAACAAACTATTAATTAATGATGTTTATTGCATTACAGAAGAAGGTCTTCCAGTAATGTTTGCTAATGACATTACTGTATTGCATTCTGATGTCTATCCTCATAGACTGAAACCCCAAAATTGTTGACGCAAACTACAATCTGGCAAACTGATCACATAAAACGAAATGAAATGAATGTATGGCATCCTTGGCCTGGAGACCCCATCCAGGGTAGTTCGGCCACCAAGTGCAAGTCTTATTTCAGTCGACTCCACAGTGTGCGACTTGCCCGCCGGTGATGAGGATGAAATGATGATGAGGAGAACACAGCCGAGAATCGAACCCGAGCCCGCTTGCATGGGAGGTGGGCACATTACCACCCAGCTAACCATGCATACTACATAAAAACAAACTTCTGTTAAATAAAGATAAAACAGTGTATATTACTTTTCGCTCATTAAAAAAGCATCATCAATGACAGGAGATATCAGGAAATAGAAAGTGTCTATGCACCAATAAATAACCAAAAAATTCCTTGGTGTGTGGACAGATAACACTCTTTGGTAGGACATATATAAAAATAAATGATTTGTCAGAGTGAGCAGCCTAAGTAACTGATATCGTATTTTAAAGTCTGTTACATAGAAACGCTAAAATTAGGCTGCATTGCACTAGTGCACTTAATAATTGTGTACTTCATTCCATTTTGGGGGATATCCCACAAGAAGATATTTATCATTCAATAACAAATAATTAAGGAAGTGAAACAAATGCCCCTCTCTTCCATCTCTAGAAATCTCTTTAACAAACTCAATATCTTTCCTTCTATCAAAATCATAAAAATGTGTTTTATTGATAAATATTATCACATATTTACAAAAAATAAATATGTTAACCATATTTGGAGGAAAACAGTGACATTTTCGACGATTGGCGGTTGTGGCCAGCATAGCGCAAAGAGCAGTCAGGAGCAGAGACGCACGGTGTGGCTGTGGAAGATGAAAGGTCGCTGGCACTAGATGTCAAGGATTCGGAGTTCAGACATTGGATGGGACTTTGCGACATCTGAGTCCGACGAGCTAGATTATGCTTCTTCACATGCGACCACACACGGTCGACTTACTGCCAAGCAGACTGGTGAGGTTATGCATCAGCACCAGTGAAGATGGGCGTTGATATTTGGAAAGGGGCATACCTTTGCCACAGTAACATCCCAGTTCCAGTGATAGAATTGTTTTTACTTATTATTCAACCAACTACTTGCATTGATATTTCTGCAGAGTGATAATTTGGAACTACATTTATCATTTCTGCCCACATGCAGATTAGGTGGTAGTACTCTAATTATGAGCCACCCATATGTAGTACTTTGTTGAAGTCTTAGTATCGAAATTTCAACAACGAATACCCTACAAATAATTGAGACTTATTCGTTTCATAATGCGAGTCCACAGGCAACGATGTAGCTATGTGTGCAGATATCTGCAAATGCATTAAATCACCACAAATCTCATACACTCACATAACACAGTTCCACTGCTGGCCTGCCATTTGTCGGCTTAGCACAGAAATTCAAGCTGCAAGCAGCTACACTATCGCAAAGAATATTGTAGTCCAGGACACAAATATGTAAAGGATAAAGTTTTCTGTAGTCTGTGTTCACAACTTGTCTTAATATATGTATATATTATATCAGAGTTAGAAAGAACGATATAGTGGTAAAGACAGTGTATCCTTAAGTGACAACAGTTTTCACTTTTAATTGACTTTGTGAGTTGCAAGTCTTACTTTGTAACTGGTTTAATTATTTCAGAATGGATATGAATGTACAATATCTATTGACGTTCTTCACTCCTCATACAATATGACAAAATACTTGTGTAAAAAAAGCAATTCCATCAATTTTCCTCTGGTATTGCGTCATCAAGAGCGTTCTCAACCATGTTCTTGCTGAGTCTTGATATTTACTGATCGCTCAGAGAGCACAAGACGTCAAACGTAGCTTATACATGTCTGGCATCAATCAGATTGATTTCCTTTACTTTGTCTAACTCCTTACAGTAAGCATTCCGCAACTATTTTTTGTTCTTTTTTATCACCTGTTTTCTATTTGTCACAGGATCTACTGCTCCTACTTTTCTGTTAAAGAATTATCAAAAACAATCTTCTTATCACAATTGCTGTATAGCATTTGATGAACACTGCGCTGATCCAGACTAAATGCATATACGCCTTGTTACTAAAGACTTGTTAACCTTTAATACATTCCAAGTTTACACAATTCAGTATAACTAGGTCAGAATGGAACTGCGTTTGATCGCCATCCTGCCCTCGTCACTGTCGGAGAATGTCCTGACGCAGATGATTGAGGTAGCTACTGCTGCCCATTTGTCTGCTCAGTGTCTGTGTCTGTCAGATTTTCTACCTGGGGCGAAGTGGCAATGGATTGGAGGTCCCATCTGGTAGATATAGACTGGTACCCAGTTGGATCCGTGTCGGTCATCACCTCTGGAAGATGAGCTGGCCTTAAGTGCTCAACTGAAACCATCTTCTGACGCTCTTTCAAAAACGTTTTAAAGGATGTGGTCTTTGTTGTATCGCCACATAAGGTCCAGTGTATGGTGGCGTTAAAGGTGTGTTCATGGAATCATCTCGCAGCCAATCACGGGTAGAACTGAACAGATTCCTGTGAATGAAGAGCAAAGACTTAGGCATGGTCAGCTGCAGTGGAGATATAGTCTCGCACAATAGCTTCCCAAACTCAGAAATACCTGGCGCCAGTGGAACCTGTGTGGGTTTCTCTGTACAAAGCTCAGCGGACAGCTTAAATTTTTCCCCATAGACCAACTCGGTCGTTGTGCATGCTATATCTTCTCTCAGAGCTGTCCTAAAACCCAGCAGCACCAAGTTCAAGGTGTCCGTCCACTTTTCACCTCTGCACATCAGTGTCACCTTCAAGGTCCTGTGCAGCTGTTCCACCATCCTCCTACTTGCGGAATGGTATCTGGTGGTGCAAATGTGTGAGTAACTGCATAGTCGAAGCAACTCCTGAAACAATGATACTACATATTGCCTTACTCGATCGGTGGTAATCGTTTGCATTGATCGAATCATAAAATCCAAACATTAACCAGCTTCATTCGTTTGTAACTGGAGTGATGTCTGCAGTGGGATACGTCTCAGTCCACCTTGTGAAACGATCTACAACCGTGAGCAAGTAACAATAATTTTCTGAATATGGTAATGGCCTTACCAAGTCCTCATGAATATGCGAGAATCACACTGTAGGCATAATAATGGTGCCTCTAGGCGCTGACACATGTCTGCCTAATTTGCATTGCCAGCAACAATAACACTGTTGAACTCATCTTTTCCAATCCTTCTATATCCCAGACCAAATAACTTTCTCTGTAAGTAACCACACCATGGCACACTCCTGGATGAGATAAATTATGAAATGCATTGAAGACGAAATACTGACACTGTTTGGAGACAAGGACGCAAAGCACATTACAAGATTTGTCACAGCATAAAGATGTACCCTTACCAATGCTACTTAACTATACAACATTTATGTTTGCACAGTATCTGGACAGAAAGTCTGCAATCACATCTCTGCTTCCACTAATGTGACCCACATCTGTCTTAAACTGTGAGATGAAATCTGCATGTCTATATTGTCTAGGAGACCTGTTGGAGGTTCCTTTTGTGAAGAGTGCCATTAGAGGACTGTGATAAACTTAGAAATGTTCCCTTGAAGTGTCTCTAAAATGCTGGATGGCGGCATACATGGCGTGCAACTCTCTCTTATTGGAGCTAAAACTCTTCTCAACATTGGTGAGAAGCTAAGAAAAAATGACTAATGATTGCCACGTGCTGTCTACAAACTGCAGCAGGATGCCTCCATTGACATCTGACTGGCATCCAACATGCATGCCATAGGCGCATTATGACATGGATGTGCAAGCAGTATAGCACCTGCTACTTAGTCCTTGACTTTGTTGAAAACCAACAATTACTCCATTTTCCACTTCCTTGTTCCAGCCGTATATTTTCCTTTTAAGAGTGCAGTCAGTGGTGCTAACTATGCAGTGGCATGGGGTAGGCGCTAACAGTGATGGTCATGTATGCCCAGAAACCTTTTCAGATCTTTGTGTTTTTGTATGCAGAGATACAATGCGGGCAGCATCCTTGCGTTCCAACAAGTATGTGATTCCCACTGATGAAAATTCAAAGCCTAGGAATTTGACACTGATCTTTCCAAACGCATATTTATCTTGGTTCCTGTAGATGCTGAAGGTGCAGGTGGACCTAGTGCTGAGTAATGGACTCTTAGAAAACCAGAACGTCCCTAGAAAACAAAAGAGGAATTTGAGGTCCCTGAGTACTTAATGGATGAATTGCTGCCAAGTTTGGGCGGGTTCTTCCATTTACATGGCATATTGTAGAACAAAAGCAAACTGGTGCTTTTCATTTATTAGCATATAATGGTATTTGAATAATCCAAATTATGTCGTGAGGACCATCTTTTCAACATTTCTCAGTGCCACAAGAAATTGTGAATACACTCGGGGTGCAATCAAGTGATGCTAAGGACATTAGCTGTTGCCATGGAGTTGGAATCAATGATGCATGGTATTGGATACCTGTCAGGTAGTGTTCTGCTCTGGTGTCGCTGACATCCACTACTAAAAGATTCCACTCATGTAGTTTGTTTAAAACAATGTCTAATTTCATGATCTTGCTGCAAGCCTTGACAACTGAATTGTTCACCACTGTAAGACATAGTGGAGCCACCACATTGTTCACCTGGAAATAACTTATCAGTAGCACACCAAAATCTCTGTTACCAAATACATGTCTGCCAAAAGAGCATGCACTTGTAAAACCAAATCTTTGAAGATTCTGACCAGGCATGTAACTTCTTGAAGCTGAGGTTTTTGCAGCTGCATGCGAAAGTAATACAACTGTAAACATGTGTTGATTGATTCATTGCGAGGCACTGGCTCAAATTTGTTCAATTTAGTGCTGTGTGCAGGAAACACAGTGACAATTCCTCCAGGGACTTCTTCTTAGACCTTGTGCCCAAGTGCACACCGCGGAATTTTTCTATTACAGGTGCCACCAATACACCCAACATGGTATTTTTGGCAGGGGAAGTGGGTGAGGGTTGACTGAAAATGAAACAAGGCAGCCTATGGCGCCCTGCATAGGCTGTTGTAAGAGTTTGGGTGTTTGCAAGGGGCCAGGCATTTAGATACCGTATCACCAAAATGTTAGTGAAACCAACACCAATAATCCTTATCCGTACACTGATGATCCAAATCATTATGACCACACACTTAAAAGCATGTTGGTCCACTTCTGGAACACAGTTCAGCAGTGATCCTGCTTGCCATGGATTTGACAAGTACTTGATAGGTTTCCAGAGTTTCTTGGCACTAGATGCCTATGCACAGGTCATGCACTTCCCGTAATTTATGGGCGGCGGCTTTGTGTGCGCAGAACTGGCATTCAATAACGTCCCAGTAGAGCTTCGTAGGATTAAAAAAAGCCGAATTTTATGGCCAAGACATTAACGTGAGTTCACTATCATGCTCCTAAATCCATTGCATCACGATTCTGGCTTTGTGGCACAGACAGTTCTGTTGCTGGAAGATGCCATCTCTGTAGAGGAAGACACCGAGCGTAAGAGGTTACAGGTGGTTCCTAATAATGAGCATGTTGTCCACCGCTGTCATAGTGCTTTCGATTATTACTACGGGTCCCATGGAAACCCAGGTGAATGCCCCCCATAACATAGCACTGCTCCCATTGGCCTGTGTTCGTGGTGTGCTGCATGTGTTGAGCAGCTGTTCACTTGGATAACAGAGTATCTGGACAGGACCAGCAACCTGGTTTAACAACAAATGGGATTTATCTGACCAGGCCACGTGAATACATTGATCCGTGTCCAGTTTCAATGGTTCCATGTCCTCTGTAATCAAAATTGATATTGTTGTTGCCTCAGCATGGGAACACATGGGGCTCCTCTGCTGCAGAACACCATGTTAAACACTGAGCGCTGAATGGTGTGCTGCAAAACACTTGTGCCAACGTCAGCACTGTACTCTGTTGTCAGATCTGACACAGATTGCCACCTATCCCTACCTTAGAGAGCGAGCAAGCCTCCGATTCCAATGTTCTGTGATGAGTTATGGATGTCCAACTTCTTGTCACCTACTCGTGGTTTCAGCATTCTTCAACCATTCTCGGTAGATGCTTACGGCAGTAGCATGCAAACAACCGACCAGCTTCGCTGTTTCCAAGATGCTCGTTCCCAGGCACTGGGCCACAACAGTCTGGCTTTTGTCAAAGTCGCTTGAGTCGGAGGATCTCTGCATTTGCGCCACTTATCATCAGTAGAATGATTCACCACTCAGCTCTGCTCATATACTTCTCTTACCACATCACATGCCCTCATTGCCACCCAGCAGCATACATCCTTGGGACAGGCAGTGATCATAATGTTTTGGCTCATCAATTTATTTATCCTCCTTTTATACTTATTTGTTAGGAGCTAGTGCCCTTAAGAAGTTATTGTGTCTCTGGACGCTCTCCATCCTGTAGCGCCATCACTGGCACACTATGTGTCTGAGTGCTCTCTGCCAGCTGCTCTGTGGAATTCATCGAAGCATCCAACTGAATGACTGGTCCTAGGCTGGTTCAAGTCACTGCACCTAAAATGCTTGGTTTTGACCAGGCAGCCATGCCAGTTCAAGCAACAGTGTTGCAACACTGAATTGTAGACAAGCAGCAACGGCTTCTGCCTTTTTTTGCCAACACGGTTAGATGCAGCTTTGTGTCGACAGCTATTATCATTCTCATGTTTGCAGGAAGCCTTTTTAACTGAAGCATTCTCAATGACATCTCAGGCAACAGGTCTGAAACCGCCAGTGAACAAAGTTCTAGCAAGAGTTGTTTGAATGACTTGCTTAGCAAGTAATCGTCCGATAATATCCTCAGTAACCTAGCTTCCAGTGAATTGTTTGATTTACCGGTTTTCTAATGCCAATTAATTACGTGTATGTAAAATTTCTTGCACCTTTACAGTTGTGATTCATTCAAATGTGCAATGATGTAGTGAAATTAAGCTGTGTCATCGTGAACAACATGTTGGCAGAAAATGCTTTCAACTTGAGTGGACCGGAGTTCTCGTCTAGATGTTCGGAACGGCGACAGTTTGACTTGATGCGCAATCCTACATTGTTCTCGATAATGGATGAATCGGTGACTGATGGACGGTGAAAGTACGTATACAGCAAAATGTGGTGTTTGCTGCACCTCGTTTGCGTCCTCCTGTTTAACGATGCCGTTTCCAAGTTGATCCGCCATTTTCCCGTGTTCCTACTCAGGTCGCCAACGTAGGATTTTGTAAGTGATGCGTTGATCCAGAATAAATGTACATACAGCTTGTTACTAAACATCTTTAATACACTCCAGGTTTACACCGTACGATGTCACTAGGTCAAAAGAGAAAATGGCAAATAGAAAACAGAGAACTTGCAAAAGACAAAATATATCTCCCTGTAACAGGCAATTTGTTGCTTGTGAATTCTCGCTCGATCTTCAGGTCGTTACAGTTATACTCCTTGCTCTTAAGTTTCTTCGAACGTTTGTGGCCCCTGTATACTGCAGGACCGCTAAATTCAGCAAAAAGCTGTACAGAGCACTGATTTGTATCATAAATTTTACACTGAAGTGCCAAAGAAACTGATATAGGCATGCATATTCAAATACAGAGCTATGTAAACAGGCAGAATACGGTCCTGCAGTCGTCAACACCTGTATAAGACAACAAGTGTCTGGCGCGGTTGTTAGATCGGTTTCTGCTGCTACAATGGCAGTTATCAAGATTTAAGTGAATTTGAATGTGGTTTTACAGTCGGCGCACGAGCTATGGAACACAGCATCACCAAGGTAGCCGTGAAGTGGGGATTTTTCCCGTCCGACCATTTCACGAGTATCCGGTAAAACATCGCTGTGGCTGGAAAAAAATCTTGCAAAAACGGGACCTACGATGGCTGAAGAGAATCATTCAATGTGACAGAAGTGCAACCCTTCAGCAAACTGCTGCAGATTTCAATGCTGAGCCACTAACATGTGTCAGTGTGCAAACCATTCAACAAAACATCATCAATACGGGCTTTCAGACCCTACTCATATACTGTTGATGACTGCAGGACACAAAGCTTTACGCCACGATTGGGCCCATCAACACTGAAATTGGACTGTTGATAACTGGAATCATGTTGCCTGGTCGGACGAGTATCTTTTCAACTTGTATCAAACAGATGGATACGTATGGGTATGGGGACAACCTCATGAATCCATGTACCCTGATGTCAGCAGGGGACTGTTCAAGCTGGTGGATGCTCTGTAATGGTGTGGGATGTGTGCAGTTGCAGTGATATGGGGCCCCTAATACATCTAGATATGACTCTGACATGTGACACATACGTAAGCATCCTATCTGATCACCTGCATCCATTCATGTCCATTGTGCATTACGACAAACTTGGGCAATAATAGAAGACAATGCAAAACACCACACGTCCAGAATTGCTACAGAGTGGCTCCAGGAACACTCTTCTGAGTTTAAATACCTCCACTGGCCACCAAACTTCCCAGACGTGAACTTTATTGAGCATATCTGGGATGACTTGCAACGTGCTGTTCAGAAGAGATCTCCACTCCCTCGTACTCTTACGGATTTATGTACAGCCCTCCAGGATTCATTGTGTCAATTCTCTCCAGCACTACTTCAGGTATTATTATTCGAGTCCATGCCACGCCGTGTTGCGGCATTTCTGTGTGGTCACTGTGGCCTTACGCGATATTAGGTAGGTGTACCACTTTCTGGCTCTTTAGTGTAAATGAGAATCACGATTGAATAATTGTTGAATCAAGCGCGTTTTGCGCACCGGATTTGTGGTGATTTCCAGTGTACACACAATGATTTGTCTCCGCTCATGTCATTTTTGCACATATATTGGAGCAGTTTTGTCCACTGATTACAGCATTTTTGCTACAGGTTACGATATTTTGCGCGAGCCTATTGTGCGCAGACATCTACGAAATCAGATCTTTACGTGTGAACTGGCATATATGAATATGACGCTAGAAATCTAAAAAAAAATCCTATAAGATCTGTTGAGTTTCCAAACTCACTTCCGACGTAAATATTTGAAAACTCTGATTGCTCTAAATTAAATCTGCTTATAATTACAAACTTTTGTTTATATATTAGTCGTGTTAGTGGGCCTTTTCTCGGAGTTGATCGTACGCTAAATATAATATAAAGTCTTTGGTTAATCGTAAGCCTGCGTGTACCGAACAGTAGAAGTTTTGTACTGAATGATGTTTGGTAACAACATGTAGCTAGTGTCAGTGGGTCTTGCGTGGTTTGGAGTCGATGTGTTCATGTATTCAGTTTCACAGTTTGCAAGATTAAACGGAACTCAGATTCATTCACCCACACTTATAGGAGGCATAGGTAGGAAGTTGGCAATTTCGCAGCGTAAAATATAGTCTGTTTGCCTTGTAGAATCTGTTGTAATTTCTTGACTTTCGTTAATGCAGAATGACATTTAATGTATTACTTCGTTAGATACATGCCATTCAGAGCTTGCTATAGTTTACTGTTGCGTATTTTGTTCACCCAGTATCAAACTTGTATCTACAGGAAAGGAAGACACTGTTTTAACTTTCTTCACTTATTTTTACGCTATTTCTAGATTTACGGACTTGCTTTCTCAATTTCGATTACCCGTAAGTAATATGTAGAGAGGCGAGAAATGGGTTTGTAAAATACAGAAAAATTTTGTATCAGATGAAGGAAAATGGGAGTGTTTAACTTTTCAAAATGAAGAAAAATCTATACTGGCATGAATGCAAGCCTGCAACGTTATGTGGTATGCTGCACACAAGTTTAGTATTTGTGGTAGGTTAGGATGTGTTGCGCACAGCTCTTTCCAGTCAGCCTTAAGCTATGTTCCGTGGTATTCATATCACAGGAACATGCAGGCCAATCCAGTTAGGCAGTAGTTTCATGATTGATGAAATTACTGGCTATATCTGCACGATGGCCTCCAGTCTGTCATCCATAAATTTTAATTCTTCTCTGAAATGCAGATGCAATGTTTCTATTTGATGGAGGGTGTTATCTAAGTATTGTGGTGTTGAGTTTGTCCTGCATTTACAATTCCATGACATTTGACTCCCTGAACATCTTTGCTTCACTCAGTCCACAGACTGTATCTGTGATACAGCATTATCAAATCCCCTCTGCATTCTTTGATGACAGTCATCTGGTGTCAGATATGTGACATTCCACTGTTAGAGCAGTGCATCAAACTTCCATAGTTCATTTTTGGAGATTTTCTTGCTGTTTAGCTTCATGTCAGATTAATGATGGGGCCTCCTCATGGTTGTCTGTCATACAGGGCGTTAGACTGCGATTTCTTTTTTGGACAATTTGGACACATGCTTCCCATATGTTTAAGATTTTTTTTTTTTTTTCAGTTATTCCACATCCATAAGGACCTTTTCACTTGTGATCTGTGGAAAGTACATTAGCATATGTTTTTCTTTGCAGATATTTACTGTGTATTCTTATTGTTTGTCATGTTCTATATCCAGGAAGATCTTCTTACTATCAATGTATTGGAAGGAAAAACACATCTAATCTAATCTGATCCTGTTAGCACCACGTAGTAATTGTTTGTCATAGTGACAGTCCAGTTAAGGTTCTTGCATGCAAGAGATAAAAATACTGGTCATCTACTGCATTCATTGGCGTAGGGTGATGAGTATGGGGCAAGTCACGGGCACACGTTTTAAAAATGGTTCCAGGTGTCTGCACTACATCACTATGGCTCAATGCTATTCACCTTGTAACTTCTCTTGTTGATATAAAGCAGCATTCTGTGTGTTGTCAAGCGTTTGTGTGTGCATTGTTGGCTTTGCAGAATGCACATTCGTTGTTTACACAATAACTACACTGTTTTCTGTTGGAGTTACAAATTCAGCTGCCTCACTGACATTCAGTAAAATCACTGTGCTTGCAATAGATGGTGTTATAATCTAGGTTGTTCAGGTGTTAAGGCAGTTCATGGGACCAGGTGTTTCAAGTTTGGGCACTGTAGGTCAAGGGTGAATAGCATACCAAGTGCCGCAAATCTCGTACACTACTCTGGTAAGTAACTTACATGGGGCAATAGCAGTATCCTCTTGTTGATAGTCATATGTTGCACCAAAAGAAGCCATTAGGTGTAACACCAAAAAGAGGTTACTTATTTCTTAAGCTGATGATCTGTGCTAAAATTTTCACTTTCACTGCATTTCTGTGGTATGTATTGTTAAACATATGTGATCCGACCCTAGTGAGGCTTGTGTGCACAGGTCTCATTATGTCCTGACTCCTGACAAACCATTCTTTAATAACTTGCATTCTGAGAGAGAACTTGCAGAAGACCAATACATTATGCTGAATTTGGTCTTTCAGAATGTTTTATTAATCTTTGTGTCGTCACAACTATTATACTGTAAGTAGAACAAATTGTTGCTTTGAAACCATTGAACAATGTTCTATACATATTAAGAAACTTAGTGCAAGTGAATATAAAAGGCTGTGAGACATGTCAGTGTCTTTGCTCGTCTAATGACTGTTTAGATTTATGTGGGCAATGCTTTAGAATTAAAAAATAAACCTTTTTATAAGCAAACTGAAATATAAACCCATATGTATCAAGAAGTTTCTTAGACTTTTCGCCATCTTCCTTGTTGACAAATCTAATTTTAAAAAATATATTAAATTTTGGTGCAGGAGAAGAACTATCACCGTGAGAACTTGAAAGAATAAAAGATCGTACAGCACTGGTAACTCGAGTCAAAATGTATATGTGAATGTTAACAGAATATCTTAAAATTTATGTACAGTTGAAAGAAGACAGTATGGTTGTGAGCTGGAAAGCAATCGATTGTTACATTCTTACTGTGGCATTGTATTGGATTTCATGGAGGTGACCCTGATTTATGTCCATCATATTGATAGTCGTGAATCAAAGCAAAACATTGACACCAGTGAGTTCACAATTTCCTCACACACACGGATTGAATGGGTTACCTGAAAATCTATCTATTATTCTTGTATCACAAGTAAATAAAACTACTAGGAAGACATCTCCTAAGTGACAGATGCATATTATCAGAATTTGTCAAAACGTGGAACAAGAACCTATAACGACCTAATGAATGAATGAGAGTAAAGTTCTTTCTCTTTCCTGGCATTGTAAAGTAAGTTTCTGCCTCCTGCTACTTGAATAAAACTGAAACCAAGGTTGACTGTACACCAAAATTGAGAATAAGTTGCAAAATACAGACTGGAACAATATGCACAATACCCATGGTGTAAATGAAATATTGTGTTCCGTGTCATAGACAGGCTACTTTGAAAATTGTTTTCCTAATAAATTAACTGGTGGAAGCAGATTAAATGCATCTAAATCTTGCTTTACAAATAGGATCAGTAACATTCAAAACTAAGAAAAGACTCTACTTGGCATCAAGGGACTCTGATGTTGTGGTTAAATCGCATTACAAACTGTACTGTAAGCAAAGCATCAGAGCATCAAAACATATGTACTTATAAGAAAAAATAAGCTCCTCCAGCAAAACGCTAAAAACTGTTTGGGACACAATAAAAATAAAACAAGAAAAACAAATTAATAAAGCAAAGAAATGTCTTTAAAAGTGGATATGAACTGATTAAAGATAGCTAAAAAGTGTACAAAGGTTTTTTCTGTCAGTAGCAGATAATTTAGGTTTGAATTCTTCCTTTGCATATAGCCTACAGTTCCTAAGGATAGCCCTCTGAAACAAGGTTAATGAAATCAATGTCATCTTGCATATCCAAAATAAGCTTGCAATTTTATCAACTCTCTTAATCAATCTTAAAGCGGCTATGATGAAATCAGTTGTAAAATAGTGAACTTAGTAACATACTGATTTACTTATGTAATGATTCTTTTCAATGTTGTTTTCTCAAAGAGGCTTAAACATGCTGCTGTCAACTCAATTCACAAAAAGGAACAGAGAACATTATTAAAGAAGTACCACCTCATCTCACTACTGCCACAATTTCCAAACTTTTCTGAGATCATCGTGTACAATAGACTTTATACACACTTTGTACAGGGAAACTCACGAACAGCAATAAAATATTATAGAATAACAGGAATGGCAGGTTCATGGCTTTTGCCTTATCCAAATGCCAAAGAAATCTGTATCAGTTCCATGTCAAACACATTGTTACAGGTACTCAGAATTTGAGGCAATCAGACATGGTGTGTATAACAAGGTTCAATTTGGGTTCTTTGTTTCAGATGTACATAAATGGTCTATCACTTGCCGTTTCAATAGATGCTAATAATATATTTTAAAAATCATTAGAGAGTTCATGACAAATGGATTATCATTGAATTTTAACAAGACCAATACTTGGATCAGTGCTAATCGTAGAGCTCCATAGGCAATAAATATAGGTTTATCAGATGAAGTTTTTGAGACTACAGGTAGAGCACAACCTCAATTGGAAGACACACTGCCCAAACTAATGATGCACCTTTGTTCAAGTATGTTTGCGGTATGCATCATTAAATGTCTTTTAGATAATGTGGAGTTTACAGCTATGGAGAACATGTTCACAGAAACTCTAAAATTTAATTTTTTATGGTAGTTTATAATCAGAATTAGAATTACAAAACTCATTTCACTGTGTTGCACTTGAGTAAAACATGCAGGTTTGATTCCTTTCTATGTTCCAACCCACTCTTTGTGGAATATGACATCCATCATGTAATGCAGAACTACCAAATATTTGACTGTTTTATGAAAGACCAGCCCAAAATGGTTTGCTGGTATAGCAAAAAATTTTACTATCCTACAAGATAGAGTATTTGATCATTACTGCACAAGTCCTCACACTACAGTGGTTTAAAAGTTGTATTTTATTTTCTGCCTTTGAAACATTTAAGTCTTGTGTGTAGAAAATATAGGTTCATTCTGGCAAAGAAGAAAACAGCAGCCAGCTATTCACTCACACAAGTAGTGCCAAATCGAAGTCCATCTTTGGATGGTTGTTCACATTTAGATGGACATCTGTTGATGTTTACCTTAGCTGTTGGCTCTTTATTCACTCTTCTGGAGAAAGTCCCTTGGAGTGGCAGATGCCATTGAAAATTCAGCATCATTATGTTGCAGTGTTTAGCACCTGTGTTCTCCATGTAGGGAAGAATATATTAATCAGTTTTTGTGACACTGACAAAACAAAAATCGCAACACCAAAAAATAATTAACATAAAGTAATGAAACTTCAGGACTTCATTTGTCTGTGTGACATATTTAAGTGATTAACATTGCAAGATCAAAGGTTAATGTAAGCATGAGGTAAGCTATTGCAAGTGTGAAATACTGGAAAGTTAGTAACCAGTGTATCTACCACTATGTCGAATGCAAGCATGCAAACCTTCATGCATTGTGTTGTACAGGTGTCCAATGTCAGTGTGTGAGGTGGAGTTACACACTCGATGTGCCAAGGCAACATGTCAATGTACAATAGAGAATTTGTGTTACCAAAGTGGTATGTGGGCAAGTATAATGTTGGAAAGTAACGTTCGTGAATGGCTGCACGACAGATCAAATCACTAGATGGACCTACAAATTTCCATTCAGGATATTTGAGTGAACAAAATGAGTGCTTCTGCTGTGATAAGAAGTCACACCCTGGACCATTACTCCATTTAGGCCCAATGTGTGTAGCAAGCAGACTGTCTGGTTGCAGACCCTCAACTGGCATCCTCCTAACCAACGCACAGCTATGACTGGCATTGAGGCTAAACCAACTTGCATTAGAAAATAAAACACACCTCTACCCTGCCCTCCAGTGAGCTCTCACTTGCTATCGATGAAGTCGCAAATGGCGGTGGCTTGGGGTCAGTCGAATGCATGCTACAGAGGATGATTTGCCAATGTGGTGCCAACTACTGCTCAAATTTCTGCTGCAGATGCAGTACAATATGCCAAACATGATGGTCTTAGCTCTCGGTAGTGCCACATGACAGTGTGGCGCCCCGTCTTCTTGTGGCGCCCCGTCTTCTTTCTTGTGGCACCCCGTCTTCTTTCTTGTGGCGCCCCGTCTTCTTTCTTGTGGCGCCCAAACTAAGTGAGGTGTTGATAATGGTGTCTTCATTGCCTTAAAGGCATTCTTGACTAACATCAACTCACAACGTCCACTCTCAAAGGTAATTACGCTCACAATCATTACAGCGTGTATTTACAGCAAACCTGATTTGCTTCTTCATAGTGGTGTTACAAGTGTCATTCTTATGCATCTGGCTTGAAATTTGAATAGACATCATCTTTGAGACGTAGAAACATGCCTACCAACTTTTGTCTCACAGCTCTGTCTTGGTGCCACAAATTTTTTTCCCGTCGATATATATGCATGCACACGCACAAAAGGATTTGCCACATGTAAGACTGTATATGAGCATAAAAAAGTGCTTTATTCACTATTTTTTTTGTGACCAGTGTCAATAAACATTGCAACATAATGATGCTGTATTTTCACTTGGCACCACCACTCTTAGGATCTTTCACCTCAAGGAGGAATAAAGACCCAAATGCTAAAGTAAACATTGACAAATGTACGTGTACATGTATATGTAAACAGCCAGCAGAGGATAAAGTTATCACTCCTTTAGCACATAGCATATTGTTCAGATTTATATTTTCTGTTGTAAGTTTCCTTGTTGACAAATCTCTTGTCTTTCTTCACATGCTGCCTGTTTTCAGATCAGAAAATAGTAAATGTTGACAAAAGTTTATAATGTACAAATATTGATTTATTGTCTTTGGCCTTTAAGTAAATGCACATCCTGGATTCCTGTGTTTTTTGTTGTGTCTAGACAAGACAGTCTAGACACAAGGCGAGGAAACCGAAAGGGCACGCGTTAACTCACGCCGACTGGCGTGAAGTCTGGAACAGGATACGTAATGAATGCTATAAAGAAAAGTACGTAGCTGCGGTTATACTTAATTTTAATCCATCATTTGTATACAGCATTCTTGATGATACAAGTGAGACTCTCTATAGAAATGGTTAATGGCGCCTTGCTAGGTCGTAGCCATGGACTTAGCTGAAGGCTATTCGAACTGTCTCTCAGCAAATGAGAGAAAGGCTTCGTCTGTGTAGTCGCTAGCAAAGTCGTCATACAACTGGGGATGAGTCCTAGTACGTCTCTCTAGACCTGCCGTGTGGTGGCGCTCAGTCTGCAATTACTGACAGTGGCGACACGCGGGTCCGACATGTACTAATGGACCGCGGCCGATTTAAAGCTACCACTTAGCAAGTGTGGTGTCTGGCTGTGACACCACATTTTTCATCATAACAATGTTACAAGTTGAAGAACTTGTTCAGTTTATTTGCCCTTCACAAAGAATGATTGATGAAATTTTTTATATTTCTGTAATTGCAGTGACACCTATATTTTTCCTATTTCTTTAGCGTCATACGAAGTAATCTGTTTGTACAGTGTAACATGCAGCACTCTAGCTTAGAGATGGGGAGGTGAGCCAAACATGGGGAAACTGTGTGGTGGATTATTGAGTGTGTTCTGGAATACGTGCCTGCTCGGGTGCAGTTTTTAGGCAGCTGACCACTTTTTTAGATAAATGCTGTGCTAGTCCTCAAATGCCACCTCAGGGAATATGGTACACAGGTAGTTACAATATAACACACGGAACAAAGTTTGCATGAGTTCAGACAAATGGCATTTGTAAAAGGCAACATTACTGCTACACCTCTTGATATTTGCAATTCGTATAGTATTGTAAAAGATATAGAACTGTCAGGTGTAGAGCTTACAGATCTAAATGTTTAGATAATAGCACTTTACAGGTCACCCTCTGGTAACATAGAGACTTTCTACAAAAATCTAGCACCAGTAATAGAAAATCTAAGTAAAAGAAAATCATATAGTGTTCTAATATGTGGTGACTATAATATAGATTTTCTCTCAGAAAACTCTAGCCATCTAAGCATTAAAAAATTTATGAACAGCTACAACCTAGAGCTAATGGTTAACACTCCAACCAGGATAACAAATCACAGTACCACTTGTCTGGATCAAGTAGCAAGCAATATAAATTGTACTGTATCCTCCGTCAAACTAGGATTTTCAGACCACAATGCATTAATTATGCAGGTCTGGTTGCAAAATAAGTCACGAACACAATAAAATCACTGTACAGAGGAGAAACTTCAATAAAACCCACATGCATACTTTCCTCTTTGATAAACAAAATGAAAACTGGCAAAATGTATATGAGGCTCAAACAGTAGACAGCAAATATGAAGCATTCCTAGATATTTTCTTTTATTATTTTAATTGCCACTTTCCCTTACAAACAAAAAGTATCAACAAAGATAGAAAACTCTCCAGCTGGATCACCCCAGGAATCATTAGATCATCACAAAGAAAAAGGGAACTTTTTTACATGGAAAATTAGTCTCCAGTGGGAAAGAAACAGCAGAGGAATTCAATAACTACTTTACAGAAACAGTAGAAAACCTGGCTAACCACCTTAAAAATAGCTGTCCCTTACAACTAGAACCAAACTTATGCTCTGAGACTCTATTTTTAAGGCCTACATCTGAAATTCTAATAGAAAAGACACTTCATAGCAAAATTTAAAAAAAAAAAAATCATCTGCTGGACAAGATCAAATCCCATGCTTCCTCCTTGATAATTGCAGTAACTTTATATTCTCATTCCTGAATGGTACATTTCCTGGTATGCTCAAAATTGCAAAAATTATACCTGTCCACAAAAAAGGAAGCAAAGAGGATCCCAGAAATAATCGACCCATTGCACTGCTTTTAACTTTTAGTAAAGTATTTGAATATATAATGGCCACCAGAATCATGCCCTTTCTAGACAAAGAAAATATCCTGTCACCTGCTCAGTTCTGCTTCCAAAGTAAGAAAGCTACAACTGATGCAATACAAGAATTTCTGGAGCTTGTGGACAAAAAACTCCCAGCCATAGGTATCTTCCTAGATCTAACAAAGGCATTTGACTGGTTAATCATAGTATACTTCTGCAAAAGATGCATTCCTATGGAATAAGAGGAAATGCCTATGACTGGTTTAAAAGCTATCTGGAAGATAGACAGCAGTTGTTGTTGTTGTGGCCTTCAGTCCTGATACCGGTTTGATGCAGCTCTCCATGCTATTCTATTCTGTGCAAGCTCCTTAATCTCCCAGTACCTACTGCAACCTACATCCTTCTGAATCTGCTTAGTGTATTCATCTCTTGGTCGCCCTCCACAATTTTTACCCTCCACGCTGCCCTCCAATGCTAAATTTGTGATCCCTTGATGCCTCAGGACATGTCCTACCAAGCAATCCCTTCTTCTAGTCAAGTTGTGCCACAAACTTCTCTTCTCCCCAATCCTATTCAATACCTCCTTATTAGTTACGTGATCTACCCACCTAATCTTCAACATTCTTCTGTAGCACCACATTTCAAAAGCTTCTATTCTCTTCTTGTCCAAACTATTTATTGTCCATGTTTCACTTCCATACATGGCTACACTCCATACAAATACTTTCAGAAACGACTTCTTGACACTTAAATCTATACTCGATGTAAACAAATTTCTCTTCTTCAGAAACGCTTTCCTTGCCATTGCCAGTCTACATTTTATATCTCTCTACTTCGACCATCATCAGTTATTTTCCTCCCCAAATAGCAAAATTCCTTTACTACTTTAAGTGTCTCATTTCCTAATCTAATTTCCTCAGCATCACCCGACTTAATTCGACTACATTCCATTATCCTTGTTTTGCTTTTGTTGATGTTCATCTTATATCCTCCTTTCAAGACACTGTCCATTCCATTCAACTGCTCTTCCAAGTCCTTTGCTGTCTCTGACAGAATTACAATGTCATCAGCGAACCTCAAAGTTTTTATTTCTTCTACCTGGATTTTAATACCTACTCCAAATTTTTCTTTTGTTTCCTTTACTGCTTGCTCAATATACAGATTGAATAACATCGGGGAGAGGCTACAACCCTGTCTCACTCCCTTCCCAACCACTGCTTCCCTTTCGTGTCCCTCGACTCCTATAACTGCCATCTGGTTTCTGTACAAATTGTAAATAGCCTTTCGCTCCCTGTATTTTACCCCAGCCACCTTTAGAATTTGAAAGAGAGTATTCGAGTCAACATTGTCAAAAGCTTTCTCTAAGTCTACAAATGCTAGAAACGTAGATTTGCCTTTCCTTAATCTTTCTTCTAAGATAAGTCGTAAGGTCACTATTGCCTCACGTGTTTCAACATTTCTACGGAATCCAAACTGATCTTCACCGAGGTCGGCTTCTACCAGTTTTTCGATTCGTCTGTAAATAATTCGTGTTAGTATTTTGCAGCTGTGACTTATTAAACTGATAGTTCGGCAATTTTCACATCTGTCAACACCTGCTTTCTTTGGGATTGGAATTATTATATTCTTCTTGAAGTCTGAGGGTATTTCGCCTGTCTCGTACATCTTGTTCACCAGATGGTAGAGTTTTGTCAGGACTGGCTCTCCCAAGGCCGTCAGTAGTTCTAATGGAATGTTGTCTACTCCAGGGGCCTTATTTCGACTCGGGTCTTTCAGTGCTCTGTCAAACTCTTCACGTAGTATCGTATCTCCCATTTCATCTTCATCTACATCCTCTTCCATTTCCATAATATTGTCCTCAAGTACATCGCCCTTGTATATACCCTCTATATACTCCTTCCACCTTTTTGCTTTCCCCTCTTTGCTTAGAACTGGGTTTCCATCTGAGCTCTTGATATTCATACAGGTGGCTCTCTTTTCTCCAAAGGTCTCTTTAATTTTCCTGTAGGCTGTATCTATCTTACCCCTAGTGAGATAAGCCTCCACATCCTTACATTTGTCCTCTAGCCATGCCTGCTTAGCCATTTTGCACTTCCTGTCGATCTCATTTTTGAGACGTTTGTATTCCTTTTTGCCTGCTTCATTTACTGCATTTTATATTTTCTCCTTTCATCAATTGAAGTCAATATTTCTTCTGTTACCCAAGGATTTCTACTAGCCCTCGTCTTTTTACCTACTCGATCCTCTGCTGCCTTCACTACTTCATCCCTCAGAGCTACCTATTCGTCTTCTACTGTATTTCTTTCCCCCATTCCTGTCAATTGTTCCCTTATGCTCTCCCTGAAACTCTGTACAACCTCTGGTTTAGTCAGTTTATCCAGGTCCCATCTCCCTAAATTCCCACATGTCGAATTAAATGAAACTAAGCTCTCAGGTACAGCTAGCACTGTACATTCCTCCATACATACCATAAAGCATGGCGTTCCCGAAGGCTCCGTCCTGGGCCCATTGCTGTTCTTGATTTACATAAATGACCTTCCTCACAGCCTACCAAACACAAAAACCCTTTTATTTGCTAACGACACCTCTATACTCATATCTGCGCCCGAACAAATTCTCCAATCTAATATAAATAGGACCACAGATCAAATAAGTCGATGGCTTCAAAGTAACATTCTGCTGCTTAATGCAAAAAAGACAATTGGAATAACCATTCACACTGCCCAAAACAGAAATCCATTACTACCAACTATAACACTGGAAAAAAATAATGTTAAACTTGAAAATGAAATAAAATTTTTGGGGGTCACTATTACTGATACGCTCGCATGGAAAAGGCACATTGACGTTACCAGCACAAAACTTACTAAAGTATGCTTCATGATTAGATCAATAAGGAACGTCACTAACACAAGTACCCTAACCACAATGTACCATGCACTCTTTCACTCTGTACTTAATTACGGAATCATCTTCTGGGGCCAAAATTCTGAATCAATTAAGATATTCAAACTGCAAAAGAAGATAGTCAGAACAATTATGTTCAAAAAACAAAGAGACACTAGTAAATCATTATTTAGGAAACTAAATATTTTGCCCCTCCCATGCCAATACATACTAGAATTATTATTCTTTACTAAAAAAAGTATCAACAAAATTAGCAAAAATATGGATTACCACGATTATGACACAAGATCAAAAACCTCTCTAAGAATACTTCCCCACTCAACAAAACTGTACAGTGATGGTGTCAAGTGCATGGGAATAAAATTATATAATCATCTTCCAACTTTTATACAAGAAATCCAAGAAATAAATAAATTCAGACAGACAGTGAAATCTCTTTTAATAAAAGACTGCTTTTATACCATCCAGGAATATTTGGAATCAAGATTGTCTTAGTGCATGATAATGTATCAAAGCTGAATGTTGTTAAGTCAATTTTGTCACATCATGTACCAATTCTCTGTAAAGCTGTAACTTTAAGTAACATATTTTTGTAGGTAATGTAAAATAATCATTCTTCTGTGTTCTTGTTTAATATTTTAGACTCCTGTAAACTGTATATTTGTATTGACTTATCCCATATCAGTTGTACAAGCCATTGTACTGATTTGATCTACGGGACAAATAATAAATAAATAAATAAATAAAAATAAAAATATGCAGCTTCCCTCCCTCACATTAACCTTAATGACTGAGGCATTAGGAAAGGCATCTGACCACAAGTTAAGTATTGAAATACAATTTGCCAACAGCCTGAAAAAAATACTGTATTAGGTGGGATGAACAAAGAAGAAGAAGAAGAACAAAGGTGATTTCAACTCATGGCCATGAATTTTTCTGGAAAAAAAATGGGCCTCTATTATAAATGTTAAGAAGTAAAGTACGTTTGTTTTATGTTAATAACTCTTACAACAATAGAGAACAAAAAAAGATAACTAATAAACCAATTGTACTGGAGACATCTGTGTTAAAGCTAGCTCTTAGTGTGTTGAAATTTAGTTGACACCCACACACTGATGGGCTTCCCTAACTTACAAATTTAAGACAAAAATATGAAATTTTAAGTCAATTATTCCACTAAATTTTTTTTTTTCTAATGTGGAATCTATCTTTTGTCACATTACCGGATACTACTGATGTAATTATAAACAGTGTTTTCTCTGCTCCAGCAATTATGTAAATAGCTATTTATAAAAATCTAAAAAAATTGCATTTTTTGAGTTTTTACAAATTATTTACCTGATAACCCCCATCCGAAAACTTTTGAGAATTACACAAAGTATTGCTTGGTTAATATGTTACTAGTGAGTATAAGCGCAGTGGACAGTATTTTTATGCACAAAATGTGATGTATGGTTTCAAAACCTAAATACTGCTATCTCAGCAGCCACCTATACAGAAGGTACAGTTACTGACACTGATACCAGGTAGCTACTCTAAGCAGTAGATACTGAAATGTGTACGTACTTCCTCACATTATTTGATTTCAAAAGCTAGTAAAATAACGAATAAGAAAGGTATTTGGGCATGCCGAGTTTCTTATTGTGGGCATTTGTTGCAAGATGATAAGATTACTGTTGCTCTGGAATATTACCTAAGTGATGACAAAGATTGCCGCAGGCTAAATCCTAACCAGGCTGATGTTATATCTGTTAGTGAAAATCGTGAAAAACTTATAAAGGTACAAGATATATGACATGATAAATAAGAGAAGCATATCTCATAATGAAAAAGGAGAAACTGAATTTAAAAACTGGTTTCAAAAAATTGTAGTCCTTACGA
Source organism: Schistocerca cancellata (assembly GCF_023864275.1). Lineage (NCBI taxonomy): Eukaryota > Metazoa > Arthropoda > Insecta > Orthoptera > Acrididae > Schistocerca > Schistocerca cancellata. Next base: position 428,045,653 of record NC_064630.1, on the reverse strand, counting down.
CCAGAATGGGTAAGTTACCAGAGAGTGAAGGAAGTATGCACATGTATTTACTGCAGTAATTTGAAACTTGTTTGTTTCGCAATAAGCAGTTTCACAGGAAAGAAGTACACAGAGATGGACCTGACACTTGTGTGTGTGTATATCTAGAGCCACAAGATAAATGTTGCTTGCAGGAGTATGCAATGTGTTGTGGTGCTGAAGTGATGATTGTTGAAGCATTTCACCGTCAGGATACTGATAATGACATAACCTTTGCATTGTGGGAGGGAGGAGAGTTCGTGAAGACAGTAGGACCAGAGAAGTTTGTTACAGAGGTCAAGCATTGAGTCATGAAAGGAATAGGTCACCATCATATCTGGAGGATACCGAGACAGGTCATAGCAGAAATAAAATCGGCCACATCCCAGAATACTGAAACATTAGTTCTTCTTTTTGACCTTGCTGAGAACTGGTCTGTTGCTTTGCAGAATGAAATTCAAAGTTACCACCGGCACACATCACAGGTATCAATATTCCATGTGTTGCTCACTTTGTGGAACATCACACAGTTTTGCTATTGTCAGTGATCATATCATTGACAACAGTGCACATGCAAGCTACACTGTCAACATGGTAATTGATGACATAGCATCTAGAGGCCAAGCATTTCTAAACAAGTGTATGTGACTGATGCTGCAGCATTTCATTTTAAAGACTGCTTTCAGCTTATGAGCTTGGTCAACACTGTAGTACAGGAATTAAGACAAAAAAGGGTATTTGCAGCAACAGGTCATGGGAAAAGTGCATGTGATGGAATAGGAGGTCTCTAAATATCAGCAATAAGATTTAATCTCCAGCATGAAGCTGTTGATGCTATAAAAAATGCTACTGTTGCTATGAAACCTGTGGTAGGAATTCAACTAGGTCATTACTGGGTTGCATCCCGGAGTGACATGTACATTACAAGAATGGTTCTGCATGAAATGCAGCCTGTTACAGTCTGTGATACGTAGAGACCACAGTATACATTAGAATACTTTGTAGTGAGGCACTTCATGTCTTGCGTGTATGACAATCAGTGATGGGTGGGACAGATGGTGTCTCTCAAGAGCTGCAAGATATAACTATGTCCTTTACGGCACCTGATGGTCCTGTTAATGATTTCAAATGGTTATCATCAAAAGATCAGTGTGCAGTTCCCATTTTCCCAAATACTGCTCTTGTTTGATCATTCTAGTCTGTGTGCAAATTCAGCTCAGCTATAAAAGTCAATGAAAAGCAGATGGAAAAACTCTCTTTCAATGGTACAGTGTCAGTTGTTACATTGGAGGCAATTTTAATTCATGGAAAGTCATGAGGAAGTGAAATCATAATAGAAGACAATAATATAATATCATGAAAAGAAAAATGGGTATAAATATTCGGTATCCCATTTTTACTGCAAAATGCTTTTGAACAAAATTAGTGATTATTTCCTCGCTCACTTATAATGTTGTAAAGTAATTATTTTGATTCATAAATACCAGTTCCGCATAACGTTTAGTTGAAATCAGCACTCACTTTCGATATTTAAGTGTCCATGATTTTTTTTTTTACCTCGACAGTAGAGCTAGATGTGCCTAAAAAATTTCTCACATTTTGTACAGACAAATATTTCCCACTCTGATTGTACATTCCTTAAGTACAGTGGCCAACTGACATACCATGACATTTGTAGAACATTTATGATGGAGATTTGGGAGAAAATAATTTATAAATAACCAACAAATTTCAGATTCTTTCATCTTTATGTACAAATATTTTGACACTTTAAGTATTTCATGCATTAATGTCATAACTGACAGTTAGCAGTTCTTCCACTTTGCCAGTGACCGCTTCGGTCACAGGTTCGAATCCTGCCTCGGGCGTGGATGTGTGTGATGTCCTTAGGTTAGTTAGGTTTAAGTAGTTCTAAGTTCTAGGAGACTGATGACCTCAGAAGTTAAGTCCCATAGTTATCAGAGGTATTTGAATCATTTTTCTTCCACATTATCATTTCTCAAGACAGTTAACATCCTGTGACTCTTTGTATTTTTAAAACATAATTTTGAAATTCACAAAAAGTTACAAGTTTTCATAGTATATTTTTCAAAAAAGAAAAGAAAAGAAAAAAGCTCAGAAGTGTGTGTGTGTGTTTGTGTGTGTGTGTGTGTTTGTGTGTGTGTGTGTGTGTGTGTGTGTGTATCATGTCTCATAGTATTGGGAACAAAGTATTTATTGAAAATAAATTAAGATCTCTATCACTTTTGGTTCCTTTATTAGAACTTTACCTTTCGTTACTACATTTCCAGAAATACTCTCATTTAGAGAGCTCTGTAGCATTTTAACAAATCATCAGAAAATCAAAATATTATAGTTTTGGAGAAGTATCATGTGGAATTTCAACATATATTTTTTCAGCAAACTTTGAAATAGTGATGTGACACATTCGCTCTTGACTTGTACGATTTGAGATGAAATTTCCCATTAGTAGTAGTAGTAGTAGTAGTAGGTGGTCGTGGTGGTGGTGGTTTACGGTAGTTTGATTTTATGTGTATGGTCACTTAGTTTGTTGGCCTGACACTAATTTCACTACCAGTTCATCCAGTATTGTTTTGCTTTTATTCTATTAATACATATCTTCTTGGCATATTCATTTATTCATCATGTTCTGTGGGTACCATCATGAAGGAGAGCCACCAGTGATACGGAACAGGTCTAGGTATACACAGAAGCATCTCTAATAAACTGCAAACTATTGTGAAACTGTGCTTACACAAGCAAAATTTTTCCTAATAAAATTCACAGGAAAACTACTAATTTGAGAAAAGATGCTTATTCAGTTATATTAAACAGCTAATACAGTACTTGTTTTGTTGCTGGCATAGTATCTTCGTGCCCATTTTGCTATTTATTGAATTGCTACAGTTATGTGTGCTATCATTATTTGTCATGTATCTGCAGCAGATAATATTATATCTTTTTATTTTCATTTGAGTTTATAGTATATTTGATTTCTTGCTTTGTTATGTGAGGGGTGGTTTGAAGAAGCTTGCGGCAGAATAGAGAAAGCCATTCTGAACCATAGACAGGGAGGCGTAATATATACAAAAATAAAATTTTTCTATCTTCTTTGAGGCTGTGTAAAACATAGCTCAACTCAAACTAATTTTTATTATTAGTAACAAGTGGCATGAAGGAGTTAATGTATTCATAAGTTAGTGTAAAGATTAAAAAAAACTATTAATGAGTCTTTGAAAAATGGCTTAACTGAACTTGTCGATTAATTTGCCTGAGTGTTAATATGAAGCGAGATAGATGCCATTTGTGAGGAAGGTATTAGAAAACCTTACCTGGATATCCATGTCATGTTTTTATTTTCTGTAGTTTTTATAAATTCTTGGTGATATTTTATTTAAAGGCTGTAGGCCATGGTCCAAGGCATATTTCTGTGTCTAACATTTCATCTTCCATTGCTGGAGACATTGTCAGAGGCTTTGACATCTCAGAAAGCAGTTACAATCTCAAACTAGCTCAACAGAATACTCAGAAGACATGAAACTGACACAGTTTAAACCTATAAAGAAAGTACACAGATATCACTGCAAAATATCTATGCCCACTGCTTGCCACAACAGCAGTATATAAAATCTCTTGCAAGTTTGGTTTTTCCCTGCCTTGCAACACCAATAAATCAGCATTAACCGATCATGCACTGGGACCAGGGAACCACCAAATTTGTTTCTCTGACACCATTATTTTATCAAGATCGAATATTTATTACACAAGGAAGTAAAGAGAGGCCATAGAAATTTAAAAAAACACAATCAAAATTAACAGAAAAATAGTAGTAGTTCTGTTAGATAAATTGTGGACATTAGTAATAAATAGAGCTCCATAATACTAGTCATTGCGGCTTTGCAATCTTGGACAACTGTCTCAAGGCATCACAAACTCTGTTGTCTGAATATTTATAAGTAGTTGGACTTGCAGAGCTAATTTGAGGTTGTAACTGCTCTTTGAGTTGTTATGGCCTATGATGTCTCCAGCATCGGAAGACACAATATTAGGCAGAGAAATTGGCCTTGGATCATGACTTGATGCCCTTAATGCAAATAATAACAACAATGCAAATACCGGTTGTGACCTGCATTGTATGATTTCTGTACACTGCTTAAAGCAATAGGCTGTTTAGTGAAGATTCGTTAATTTCCTTCCTCAGCCTTTCCCAATCTGAGCTTGTTCTTGTCCTTTAATGACCTTCTTTCTTCCATGTGTTGATTTTATTCACAACTGGTACCCAACTGCGTGTAAAATAATTAAAACACCATTTCATTTAGTGTGCTCTGTGCCCTCAGTAGTTCACATAAGGCTAATATTTAATGCTGATTTGAATGAGTAGCATCAATGGTTCATTTAGTATCTAGACAGTGTTTAGTGTGATTGAGATCGGCCTTTTTTATTATATTTGTGTAATCAAGATTAGTAGCATCATCTTTGTCAAAAGATGCTGTGTTAGAAATACCATCTTAGCTATAAGGATGATTGCTTGTTAGAGACACTTTTTTTATTTTGTGTTTCTCAATGCAATTGACATTGACAGAGTAAATATAATGCATTTCTATTTGACTGAAATTTATTAATATGCTCCATGTTTGCTGCCTTTAAAAGAGAGAATTCACTTAAATTGGTGTCTAATGGTGGCAGAGTCATCATTTGTGCCATAGCTTTTGTCTGAGAACTTTTTCATTCATGTCAACATTTTTATTTTCTTGTTTAATAATGGCCCAGAAAATTTTTTGCTTAATTTGGAAGAGTTGTACGTCTTGTGTGTGATACATCTTGTGCATTTAATGATGTTTTGCGAGATCTTTGTCTATAATGAGTTTGTGTAGATTAGACATTGATTGTGGTCAGTCTTTCATAGAACTTATACCTTCTTGTTCATGCTACTATGTTGTATTTTGGGATTCATGACTGCAGTTGTGTTGGGCTTATTTTAGGAGATATAAAATGTGATAAATGCATACAGGAATGTCTCTCTTTAACAACAACATTGTGTTCACTACACCTATTGCCGTATATGGTGTGTTGTACGAATTACGTAAGGCATCTGGGTTGGTAGTTCCAAATTTCATCCAGATGAGAGTACTTTTGAATTCTGTCTTAATATGTTGTATTGCCAAGATCTGATAACCATGTCATATTGAACTTATCTACTGTGTACTGCCACTTGTGGCATAAACAGTGATAATCTCGTATCCTTTTTCTATTTTTTGCTAATTTTCTATATAATATTCACTGCCATGCCTAAATGCATTTTCTAATAAATAATGTTTCATGAATTAATACATAAATGCCTTGTGCAACATTGAAAGACTAACATAGCAAAAACAGTTTTCATACTATGCGTGTCCACTAAAACCTTTACTTCTTTCCTTGGAAAAAGTCTGTTTAGTGTCAATGTGAAAAATGTATATAATAGAAGTGTAGCTGTAATCTTGTCAGTTTAAGGAATTTATATAAAATTTTATTATTGTTACAGTGTTTTCCTCCCGTTATTCACCTTGACACCAGCAGCAGCTGTTTCAAAAAATCAACATTGTTGAGGAATGGGATTTGAGGTAAACAGATTTCAGGGTGAAGTCGATGAGGAATTAGTTTGCCCAATATGCTCAGGTGTTCTTGAGGATCCTCTGCAGGTGAGTTTTTGTACTAAATTGTGAAGAGTGAACTGTTCATATTTTGTACATTTAAAGAGGCTTTCTGTATTTTTATTAGGCCCCCATATGTGAGCATGCATTTTGTCGTGAATGTATTCAGGAATGGATATCAAGACAACCAACATGCCCAGTTGACCGACAGAATATCACTTCAGCACAGCTGAGGCCTGTGCCACGTATTTTAAGAAACTTGCTCTCCAGGTAAACAGTTTTTTTAAAGGACTTATCAGTAAATCATATTTCTATGCAGTTCAGTTGTTAATTCTCAGAGAAACATTGATATAGTGTTTCACCAATGACTGAACCAAGTTAATAACAAAGTTTTGCTGTCTTGTGCTGTTTTATGTGAAACATAAACTTGTTCCTTTTCTTTCCCCCTACCAGTAATCTGTCTTTTCGGGCCTAAAACTTTGGTCGATCTTCAACTTAATTTTATGCATTTCTCTTCATTATTGGGCGGTATTGCATTATTTGCTTTATGCAATACATCACATCGCATTTCGTTACATTGTAATTCCCCCCCCCCCCACCCCAAATATTGCTCGTCTGTGCCTCTTGTCGCATAAATTTTTATCCCATTTTCTAGTAGATTGCAACTTTTCTTTTCCCACAAGGACTTCAATCAGTTACTTATATGTTTGATTTTCCCTTTGAAGAGGGGACCTTGCTCATCATCCACATACCTTTGTAATCATTGCTATTCTCACATATGAATTTAGCAGTGTATCTGTTGTGGTTTTTTTCTTTTTATTTTTTTTTACTGTATAGTAAAACTGATGCATTGAAACTTACATCTTTTATTGTTTATGTAATAGTTTCTGCCATATATAGGGGAAATGGGACGTTTGTTCTATTTGTCTTTCATCTTTGGGGTAATTGCGTGAACTCCTAGGTCCCTGGCATTACAGTACCTTTAGAGATACTCAGCTGTGCCAGCTCACATTCACCCAAGTGTGAGGTCACAAATATCTGGGGAAAAAGAGGAAGTTGATACTGACTGTCCCCTTATGCTTCGCTCATTGCTGCGAGTAAGTCTGAGTAAGCAGTCGTTACCTCTTCTGTTGAGATTGGGGTTGATATGCTGAAAGCCCCAGACAAGTGCAGAGGTTGTGCTTGCTTTGGGAGCTCCAACACTAGGCAAATGATGGAAGCCCTGTAGAAAATAGTGAGTGTATCAAAAAGAGGCCATTATAATTGGGCACATTGGGTGCAATTGGCTGCTAAACATGGCTCATGTGGAAATGAATGATGCCTGCTGCTTGGGTTTAGTTCCTACAGGTGACCAGTTGAACTGAAGACTACTGTCACATATATTGTGGAAACTGATCTAAAATTTTACAGGATGATTTCCAGAATCACTTGTTATCAGCTGGTTTGGAGCAGAGTGCAAGGCTTTTAAGCCAGATGTCCAGACAATTCTGTGATCATTTTTTGATGTGGATTTCTCAATCTCTGCCACCAGAAGGAAAATTTGTGGCAGGAGGAAAATTTTAGGGCTACCCTTAACAGGTCAAAAATGCAATACACACAGAAAGTGGGTACTAGGGTAGCAGAATATAGTTTATGTACATTGTAGATATTTTAGGGCAGAGAAACAGGCCTATGAATTACATTCTGGTTTTGGAGAGTTTAACAAGTGAACCCCATTAATTACAGAGAATAGCATACAGCATGGCAGATCAGATAAAGAAAATGTTAATTCAATATTAGTTAACTGGAGAAATGTCACTGAAAATTCCCCAGAACTAGTCTGTTATAAATGGTGATAATGACCACATAATACTTGGCACAGAAATCAGAAGTTAATAGCAGTTAATGCTAATGGGAATATGTATTATAAAGTTATGCTCAACGGAGGTGTTGCAAGCATGTTTGTAGCTGTAATTAATATATCTGGCCAGCTTTGTCAGATTTGAAGTGTGAAATAATTTGAGTGACATTAAATGGGGATGGTGATTCAAAAGTGGTAATTGAGTGCTATTTTGTAAGTGTTGTTGACTCACAAAGGATGTGGCTTACAAAACCTGCAACTGACTAATACTATGATACTGATATAGGAAACTGAACAAAGAATATAAGAAAGCAAAAACTTCATAAAACCACAAAACTTAATGGACTGGGTTATGTCTCAGCAGTGGAAGGTGTGAGAAGTTGCAAGTCCTCAAGGCCTGATCTTGTGCAACTACAAGGTGTATAACTTTGCTTCCACTGTCTCCCCCCCCCCCCCCCCCCCCCAACATTTGAGGCTTTAATGAAACATATTGGTTACACATGTATCATTCAAAGTATTTTCCATTGCTGGCCACTATTTTTTCCCATCTTTCGGGCAGTGTAAGAATCCCGCATCAAAAAAATTGTTTATCTTTTGAAGCGATCCACAAATCGATCCAATTTGTGACTTCTTCATGAGATCAGAAGTGTTGGTCAGCCAGGGCATGCGCCATTGATCTAAACAGAGGGAGCAATGTCAGGAGAATACGGCAGGTGGGGTAGGACTTCCCATTTTAACGTTTCCAAATACATTTTGACCTATTTTGCAATGTGGGGTCGAGTGTTGTCGAGCTGCAAAATCACTTTATCAGCCATTTGTCTTAATGCTCTGATCAAATGCATTAATTGCATTTGATAACGAGCATCTGTGATTGTTCCGCTTGGTTTTAACGCCTCATAGTACACAATGCCGAGCTGGTCCACCAAATGCAGAGCATAACCTTGGAGCTGTGACCATTCGGTTTGGCCTTTGACGTGGAAACACGGCATATCCCCATGATTTTTTGCATTTAGGGTTATCGTAATGAGCCCATTTTTCATCCCCGGTCACATTACGAGCAGACATCCCTTCCGTTTTTGCCTCTGAAGCAACTGTTCACAAACATACAAACGCTGATCAACGTCTCTTGGTTTCAGCTCACATGGGACCGAAGTTCCTTCTTTCTGAATCATGCCCATAACTTTGAGATGTTTTGAAATGGCTTGCTGAGTCACTCCCACTAATCGTGCCAATTCTTCTTGAGTTTGAGGTGAGTCTTTCCTCAGCAATGTCTCCAATTCTACATCTTCGAAAACATTCTCTCTTCCACCATTGTGCTGGTATAAGATGTTAAAATCACAGTTCTGGAAATGTTGAAACCACTCATGACACATTCTTTCGCTAATAGCGTCCTTACCATACGTACTTGAGAGCACTCGATGAGACTCGGCCACTGTTTTCTTCATATTGAAACAAAACACTAACACCTCCTGCAGATGATGAGAATTAGGCTTGTAAACTGACATTTTCAATCAAGAACAACTTTATAATGCAGACACAAATTGACAAATGTTTGAATGAGGTTATGTTGACCGAGGTCCAAGCTATCTGCCTGACGTGTGCGATCTGTTTCTTTCAACTGCTACTTACCATTGTCTCGACCTATTGGTAAATGGCAGAAGCAAAGTTGTACACTTTATTTATTAGAGCTACTGACTGTGCTCTCATTCTTCATCACTGAAACCATAGATGTGGCTAGCCTCAATCAGTATTAGTTCTCTATGAAGTTTGGGTACTGACGTTGTGGAGATTTGTCTCCATGTTTGTTGCACCTTATTCTGAGTTTCCTTTTTGATGTTACCTTGCAAAGTGAAACATAATTGGTATAGTATGTGTTTTGTGAGAACTTCCCAGCAACCTTTTCAGACTGTGCAAAATTTCTCTGTTACCATTTGCTGTCTTCAACTGCATTATTCGATGTCTTAGTGGATCATTCACATGCTAGGTCACACATATGCCAAATCAGCTGTCATATTATAATTACAATCCCCTCCTACATTGTGTGTCATGTATAGTCTTTTGATGGCAGCTCTTTGGTTAACAATACCATACATAGTAAGAAGCTTTCATGTTTAATGATCTGCAGATAAAATGTCATATTTATTCAGTATGTCAGGCGAAATCTGTATTAAGTTACAATTATTATTCTGATTTCCAGTTTCTGATTGGTTTGTTTACTTCTGGAAATGTATTTGTTTCCCAGTGGTCTACATGTCTCATAAATGTTATGCATTGTCACTTCTTTCCTCTACCCAGGTCTTCTGCATAAAATTCAGCATCAGTTGGGAGCCTCTTTACTGGAAGGTTTCTTCTTTAGATATAATAACTTATTTGATTACCCAACACTTTATTTGCAGAAAAAAGATTTTTTCAGGTAGAGAAACACTGTTATAACAAATGTTAGATAATATCTGAGGTTATTTGTGGTGGACATAGCTAGAATGGCTAGGTGGAACCATACTTAGTCTGTAGTAGAGTTTTTGACACAGTTGCTGTTGCCAGTAATGAACTGCTGACTCATTTACAGTGCAATGGTAAATTTTATGAGTAGGAGAGCTGCAGAATCACTTTTAATGGTCAAAACAGCTAAAATCTAGAATATGGTAGTGCCAGCAGGTTGCATTTTCTCAACAGTGCAGGGTTAGAGAAGTTACTTATTTTATACAGTATGTGGGAGGCTAGGTTTAGGTAATTAGTGAGTAACAATTAAAGAGGAAATTTTTAAGCAATACAAATGGTCCAGTAAATATTCTTTGCATATTACTTGAGATTACATTGAGACATGAATGGTTGAAAGGTTTCTGTAATTGCTGTCACAGCTTAAATATGTGTTTCATGTTGAAGAGTATGGTAACAAACTTACCTGTGGAGACTGAAGTATAGGTTAAAGAATAAAGATGCAAGTGAGAAAAATAAAATTTAAGTGGGGGTAATGTTACTTCCATTGCAAGTAATCCATTATGGGTCAATTTTATTTCAGGTTATATATAACATGTGATAATGCAAGCTATGGCTGCACATCAGTAATGAAACTGGACTCTTTATCATCACATTTGGAAGAATGTGAACATAATCCAAAACGACCAGTAACATGTGAACAAGGCTGTGGCCTGGTAATTCCTAAGGATGAATTAAAGGAGCACAACTGTGTGAGAGAACTGCGTGCATTGATCCACTCACAGCAGCAAAAAATGACTGATTTCCAGCAAGAGATGGCTGAGCAACGTTTCCAGATAAATGAACAAAAGCGTGAACTGCAGTTACTAAAGGTATGTGTCATAAATTATCATATATTTCATGCTTAAACTATGTTTTGGAAAGATTGAAACTGAATAAATATTTCCATTTTGTATATTGGTCACACTTTAAATTCAAACAATTGCATAATCCAGTTCATCGTTTCAAGCTTTTCGCATATATAACCTGTACAAAGCATCAATCACTTACATATAAAATATGTTACTTTCTGTCAACCATTCTTATATCACACTTTAAAATAAGTATACTAATTAATAGTGTCAGAAACTATTTTTATTTTTAATCTGCTTCTTACGAACAATCTTAAGTGCAACTAATAAAAATGGTGTATGGTGAATAATAACTGATTTTGATGTCATCATCAATGAGTGTAAAGATTACATATTTCAATTGCCTAATAGATAGGCTAAAAGGGGATTAAGATGTGGGGGGAAAGAAGTCACATGAAAGTATTTTTTGCATCCATAATATTTGTACGGTCTGATACATAGACCCTACTTTGCAGTCAAATTATGCATCTTCAGAATAACTTTATCATACTGCTTTCTCCCTGACAGATGATAGCTTTAATGATTGTGATTGAAAGAACTTATATTAATCAGTTTATTATTAATTAAAACCAAAATGTGGGACAGTGTCACCAGTATTACACAAGAGAGAGAGAGAGAGAGAGAGAGAGAGAGAGAGAGAGAGAGAGAGAGAGATTCCACAGTCACAATAAAAGAAGCCCAAACCAAAATAACGTCTTTTAAGTGGACAAAATTGACTTCACAGAGTGTACCCGTAGCAGAAATTATGATACATTGAAACTGCTATAACAGGGCCTTCATAGTGGTAGCAGCCATTGGAACAACCCTTCTGACCTTACCCTTTGAATGACTTGCAACCTGGGCAAGCCTTTCTAGATTATACTGTTGCAGCAGCTTGTGTGTCAAATGTCAGCTAGAAATGTTTTGTGGGATGTTGGTAGTGGTGGTTGGTGGGGCCACTGCTTTTAGAAAACAGTTAATCTTGGATGCCCAAAGGACAAAGTATGTGGGATTCTACTGACCATGACAGAACAAAAACCTGCCGTGGAATATATGAAAATAAAATTTAAAGTACAAAATTGTGGAGTAAATAGTGGTTCCTGACAAATGCCAACGGATGAATAATATGATGTCGGATGAAACCGTATGTTACCACATATCTTACTTCTCTCCATTAGCATCACAGGGACCTTCTCTTCCCACCACTTGATTTGAACAAGGTACTTCCAGATCATGTCAGTTCACTGGAATGTGGTAGCCTTCTTTGCCACAAAAGGTGGGTATTGCACCTACTGATAAACAAATGCAAATTAATTGTCTTTACTACAGTATCCAGTGATTCACAAATGAAAAATTATTATTTTCTCAGACTGAACCTGGAAATTACAAAAAAAATATTTTACTATTAAAAAGTGGGAGGTATTCTTGCTATGAAGGTTTTTTAGCTTGGTATTTAAATTGTATTGTGATTATTGCCCTTGAGTTACCGTAATTAGTCAGGGACTCGAAGCAAATTTTAATAAGCTGTAGCAACATCTATGTAAAAAATGGCTGTAAGAAAATCACTGGTAAAGATAGCTACTCAAACTGATGGCACTAATATGCATTTCATGCAACTGTTTCAGCTTCATGATTGGCATCATCTTAATCGGCTGTTAGGCATGTTAACATGGGGCTGGAGAAGGCATTGATGACAGAGGACATGGGTCACATTGCATTGGTGCCAATTGAGTGTGTCAGTAGATCGGGTTTCACTAGGCATGGCCTGCACCTCAATAGGTATGGGAAGGGGAGGCTGGCAAAGCTTATAGGGGACAGTGTGGTGGGCGGTGATGTGAACACTCACGGAAAAATTCCTGTAGTAGTTGGTGATAGAGCTGCACATTTTTTAGGTTGAAGTCGGCTGTTAGGTATACTTGCTTAAAGGAAGTCCCTCTAACTAAGGAATCACCTTCAGAGGAGGTCAGGAATCCACGTAGAGAAGGAATTAACACATTTCATCAAAATACGAGGTATTAGAAATAAAGGTAGTGAACTGCTTATGTATGTTGACTCTGACATTACTGGTTTATCAGAGTACCACTTAAATAAATTGATACTTCAGAGGCTTCCTTTACCAGAATACAGATTAGCTGACTGTTTTTCAAAGAGTTCCTTGTGGAGTGGGGAGTGGCCATTTACTTAAAAAATCAATATTCCGTTTGAATCCAGAGACATTGGCACTGCACTGGACAGATATTTGAATGTTGTGCAGGGACAGTCGAATTTAGTGAAACGAAACTTCTAATTGTTGTTGTTGTTGTTGTTTATAGGTCCACTAACTCTGACTTCAGAGCATTTCTGCTGAAGATGTAGAGGGTTTTTGGTTCACTTTATAAGAAGTAACAGAAATTAGTTATATGTGGTGTATTCAATATTAATTTTGTATGTGATTGTGCAATAAAAAGGATGTTGGCAGATCTCCTAAACTCATATGATCTGATGCAGGATGTGTTTTTTCCATCTAGGGTGCAGGCAGGAGAACAGTAGCACAGCCATAGACAATATTTTTATTCATTCTTCGTTACTAGATGGGCATTCTCTTAGTAAAAGGGTGAATGGCCTTTCAGACCTTGATGCACAAATTTTAACACTAAAAGGCTTTTGTACTCAAACAAATGTTGCATACTATTACAAACCATGTAGGAAAGTTAATCCAATGGCAGTCAAGAGTTTTTTAAACCTTGATAAGGAACAAGAGTGGCAGGATGTTTATACTGCCGGTAACTCAGTTCTCATGCTCTTTGAGATTTGATTTCCATTAGAACGCTCTAAATGGGGTACTAACAGTAAATGGCAGCCTGGGTGGCTGACTAGTGGGACAAGGATATCATGTGGAACAAAGCAGGTATTACATCAAAATGTTAGAAGTAGTCACAATCAAGCTACAGTAGCCCTTCAGATATATGTACAGTATTAAACAACCATTTTCTGAGCATTGCTGGTGAATTAAATAAAAGTTTAGTTTCTACAGGGAATCATATAATTCTCTTGGAAAATGCCATTCTGAGACTGATGGCTGAAATACTCCTCTGTGATACTGACAAGGGGGATATTGAGTCAATAATTAAATCACTGAAGACTAAGGATGCTCGTGGATATAATGGAGTGCCTAGCAGAATATTGAAGTACTGTGCTGCACATGTTAGCCCTGTACTTAGCCATTTTTGTAATTTTTGCTTTAGGAATTGTCAGTTTCCTGAATGATTAAACTACTCAGTAGTAAAGTGGCATTATAAAAAGGAAGAAAGGGATAATATAGAAAATTTTGGAGTTATTTCTATGCCATCAGTGTTTGCTAAAGTTATTGAAAAGGCTGTGTATGCAAGGATAATTGATCATTTTATATCACGTAATTTGCTATCAAATGTATAGTTCAGCTTCAGTAGTCATTTAACAACTGAAAATGCTATATTCTTTTCACTGTGAGGTACTGGATGGGTTAAACAAAAGGTTTTGAACACTAGGCACATTTTTTGATTTAACTAAGGTGTTTGTGTTGATCACAAAGTGGTGCTCCAAGAATGGCTGTGATGTGAGGTCTGAGTGGGGTATGGTCAAATTGCGGGGGATGCCCCATGGATCAGTGTTGGGGCCATTACTGTTCTGTATTTATATAAACAATATGCCTTCTAGTATTATGGCTAATTCTAAAATATTTCAGTTTGCTGATGGCACTGGCAAGTTTGTTGTGTGCAGCATGGGCTCTGTTTGAAACAGTGCAGTTCATAAGTTATGGATTGTAGAAAACGAACTAATGCTAAATCACAACAAGATTCTGTTTTTACAGTTTCTAACACATGATTCAACAAAACCCGACATTTTAATTTCACAGAATGGGCATATGATTAGCGAAACTGAACAGTTCAAATTTCTGGGTGTTCAGATAGATAGTAAGCTGTCGTTGGGAAGCCCACATTCAGGATCTTGTTCAGAGGCTTAATGCTGCCATTTTTACTTTTCGAATGGGGCCCGAAGTAAGTGATCGTTTTACATTAAAATTAGTCTGCTTTGTTGACCTTCATTTGCATATGTCATAGAAATATTAGCTTATTCCCAAGAATTATCAGTTTTCACTCAGTTAATACTTGGCAGAAATCAAACCTGCATTTGGATCAGACTTCCTTAACTCTTATGCGGAAAGGTCTGCAGTATACTGCTGCACAATTTTCAATAAGCTACCACAAGAGTTCAAATATCTTAGTAGTAATCCATACGCTTTCAAATCAAAACTGAAGAGTTTCCTCATGAGTCGTTCCCTCTATTCTGTTGAGGAGTTCCTTGAAAAATTAAGCTGATTCTAATCTTATAAAATGTTGATTGCATCTACTTAACCTTATGGCTTGACTTTTTTTGGGTTCATAAACATTTTGTGTGTTATAACTTTTATGTTGTAATTTCATGTACTTGAGACGTTCCATAACCTTGGAGATTTGCTCCCCAATTTGGTCCTACCAAACTAGACGTGTAAATAAATAAATAAATAAATAAATAAATAAATAAATAAAAATTTCAAACTTCTAAACGTAGGTGCACTTCAGCTGTTTGAAAAATGCCTAAATTGTTGAATGATAGAATACTGATAAATTTTTCACAGCATAACTCCTGAACTGCCTGTAAGGTAGGCTTCAATAAATATTTCTCTCAGAAAAAATAAAATATGAATTTAAAAATGGAATTGTAACATTGGCATCAACTGTTACCCTTTTATTTCATCCATAATGCTTATGAGGTCATTGTTATAAAAATCACTGTTAAAATTTGGTCCAGCTGCCTGTTTACAGGGTTAAAAAAGAAACACCGAAATTTACATATTTCAAAAGTTAAGCCTGCACCATCATAATAACCATAAAGCAATCTCTAAAAGTGACCAATATAAACTGTCCAATCACAGTAATGTGACCACATGCCGAAAGGCTGAATAACCACCTTTTCAGTGCAAACTGCTGTGACATATGCAGGAAGAGCGTAAGTGAGGTTCTGGAAGGTACGAACAGAGGTGTGAAGTTGTGCTGACTAGTGGCATGGCCAGCTGCACTAGGTTTCTTGATTGAGGACCCACGGCATGATTGAGGTGGTCCCACTGATTCTCGATAGTGTTTAAATTGGGGGAGTTGCTGGCCAGGGGAGTATGGTAAACTCATCCTGGTGCTCTTTGAACTACGCATGTACACTGTGTGCTGTTCGACACATTGCATTGTCCTGCTGGTAGATGCCATTGTGCTGAGGAAAAACAATGTGCATGTAGTGTTCGACATGGCCCTCAAGGATGGAGGCATACTTGTTCTTCGTTTTTGCCTTCAAGAGTGATGTCATAACCCATGGAATGGCATGAAAGCATTCCACAGACCATAATGTTCCATCTTCAGGTGTGGATGCTTCTGACAATTATTGCAGGGTGGTTGTTCTCAGACATTTCATGCCAGTGGAGCCTAAAATCCTAAAAGGCCACCTATTGTAACTCAATGGATATCCAATTGTGGTATTGGCATGCAAATACGAGCCTTCATCACCAGTGAACAGCAGTTGGGCATGTGCTCCAGAGGCCCATACGCAGTAGAGTCCGCAGAATGGTCATTGAGGAGACACTGTTAGTAGCCCCTTTGTTCATTTGGGTGGTCAAATGTTTAACATTTGTACATCTACTTGTGCGTACACGTCTCGACAGCTGTTGTTCACC
Organism: Schistocerca cancellata; assembly: GCF_023864275.1. Lineage (NCBI taxonomy): Eukaryota > Metazoa > Arthropoda > Insecta > Orthoptera > Acrididae > Schistocerca > Schistocerca cancellata. The sequence goes on along the minus strand of NC_064630.1, from coordinate 428,029,117 downwards.
CCTGTCATTTATTCCCTGTGGTGCACCACAGTTTCCCCGCCTCCAGTTTTGGATAGGGCTGGTTCTCTACGCTTAGTATACTTTAACTATGGCAAAACAAGAATGGTTTACAAACAATGGAAAAGCATCCACCCTAGGACTCATTTAAAGCTAATGATTATGATCTTTTGGATGTTAGATAAATCACTCCATTTCCGCATTACGACAATGACCGTTTTTTGCATTCTTTGTACATGCTTTATATACCATCTGTTGCTAATGTTGCCATCTTCTGTCTGTGAATGGATATTACACATTGACTTCAAACATAGGCGGTGGTCGCATTAATGTGTTGGTACCGTGTAAAAAACCATCGAGAACAATAACAGCAATAATAAAATAATGTGGCTACTTCCGTTGCAGCCATGTCCTCTCAAGATGCACATTCGGATCACTTTCAGCCGATAAAAGTAGATTGAAATGGAATTCCATGTGTTATCCTGGATACTGGCTGAGTCACAGTAACAGCACTACGCATACACAGCCAGTGTTTTTTCCTGAAGGCCACCTCCCGCAGGCAAACATAGAAGTAACACACATGAGCAGTTCGCGATTGTAAACATAAAATCCAAACAGAAACTTTTCAGATCTTGTTTAATATCTATTAATTATTGACTTCACAGATGAGATTTAAATTTCTGGATTACCAACATAGTCGTACATCTTTGTTTCTTTGGTGTTCTCTTTGGATTTCATGTTTACATTCACGAAGTGCTCACTTGTATTAGTTACGAGTTTGCCTCCAGGATGTGGCATTCAGGAAAATACACTGGCTATATATGCATATTGCTGTTATTGTGATGTTGCCAGTACCCAGGACAACAGATGTTCTGTTTTAATGTATTTTACCAGTTGATGGCAATGTGAATTTAAATCTTAAGAGGACAGGGTGGAAGGAAAGTAGCCATGTTATTTTATTATTACTTTTATTTTTCTTGTTTACATTTTATATTGGTCAGTTTTAAAGAGTCTTGTATGATTATTCTGGTGATGAAGGCTTGAGCTTCAAAATGTATAAATTCTACAGTTTTTTACACTAAGTAAGTGGTTGAGCTGCCATTTTAACATTGACTGTGAATCATGTAGCACATCATAAAGAGAATTCATTGTTGGAATTCAAATATTTGTGCCCACAGTATTTCCATGTGTCTTGGCTGGCACATTATAGACAGGAGATTAATAATATTATACTTAGATTTAGAGACAGGAAAGCTGTAGTAAAAAAAATAAAATTCTCAGCTAAGATTTGAAAATAATATTTTCAGTTGATAGAAATATGTTGTGTTTAGGATAAAAGTGTGAATAAAGTGTCACAGAATTCACACAATAAAAAGAGAAACAAAGATACATGAAGGATGTAAACATCACCTAAAGTTTGCTTACATGCTAGGACACTGAATGTGAAAATGAAAATAATTTGATAACAGACAACGAATTATCAGTTCTAGGAAACTGAGTTTGACCATGAAAAGATGAGATGTATAATATTATGTAGGAGATGTATAATATTGTTTATTATTTTGTATTTGGAAATAATTTCATAAGACATGTGTTTTCCTTATGTTTGATGGAAGTGTTATTAATTTAAGAACTGGCTATTTGGTGGTTCTGGTATGGTACAGTATTCATTTCGCCACTCCACAACTTCATGTAAATATAAGGTATATTATAATATTGCAGTCTTGCTAGTCTTATTATAAGGTCATTCAATAAGAAACCCATTTTTTAAAGAATATGTTAAAAGAATGGGATACAACACTAATTTTTTCAACACAATCCCCCTGAACTTCTGTGCACTTATACCAGTGCTGGACAAGATTCTCAATTCTGCATGCACAGAATTCTTGGGGAGTGTGTGCGTAACCAGTTATGCATTACTGCCTAGACCTCACCATCATTGTACCTTGAGCCACTAAGAGCTTGTTTCAGTGAATTTAAAATGTGCCAGATCTCATGAATACAGGGGTGAGGTAAGCTGGTGAACTTCACGTCTCCCTGCACACACCCACGTACAGCTCGTTTTGATATCAGATGTTTTGGAAACCATCTCACATGCACAGTATTGAAAGTCAGTACATCATAAACAGTGTGGTGGGCTGATCTGACAGTAATGTTCATTGTTGCTGCAATATCACTCGCTGTAATATGCCTGTTTTCTCATATCAATTCTGCCAATGTTGTTCTCTGTGACTGCACAGAAAGAACTTTCTGGACCCGGCAAATATTCAACACTTGTTACAACCTGTTTGAATTTATCTGCCCAGTCATACTCTTGTGTTTGACTCAAACAAGTTTCAACATATTGCACTGCCACACGATGGTGAATCTTGATTGGTTTCAACCGTTCAGCTAACGGAAATCTAATGACCCCTCCACTGCTCCACTTTGGTGCAAACGTGCAAGGGTGGTGCCATCTTGTTTTACTGATTTTCAATATCCCATTCGCTAGACAGGTGTGCCAACCCCTTCTGGTAATAGTTCTAAGACACCATCAAAAAATAACAACGAAGCCCAAACTTTGTTGAAGTTTTGTAGTTTTTTATACAACTTTTCTTGTTATTTATCGAATGGTCCTTGTCTCCTGAGCAGTGTCTTCAAAAAGAATGATTAGAGACATTCTTTCAGGATTTTATGCGAGCAATGCGTATATCCAATCCAGCAATGAGAGCTATAGCAGACCAAATGGAAAGAGATGAAGTGTTGAGGTGGTCCAATTCCTTGACAAGAGCAAGAGTAACTAGATGGGGTGGAATGATTTCAACCCCTGATGATGTTTTGCAGGTAATAAGATGTCTAAACATGAGACATACAAGTATTTGATACTACCACATAAGTTCTGCGGTTAATACTCTCTGCAGTTTGTGTATGCTTGTATTAAATCTTGTAAGCTCTTTATAAGAATGATGTCAGTAGCCTCTAAAATATATTGTAGATTCAAACATTTAGTTTTCTCTCTTCAGCTGGCTATGTGCTAATTACAGAAATATGGATAACTGCACATGAAGGCTGCCAGTATTTTCTAAATTATTCTTTTCTCCTTAAATGAGAACCCATTTTTATCTGTGTGCCATATATGGACACTTTTCATATGGTAGGGAACAAATGTCTGTGGTTCACTTGTACAAGCCTTTCAAATGGTCACCTTTTAACAACTTGCATGTCTGGTATGTCACATGTTTAACTATTGGTGATTGTGATGTGTGTATGAGAAGTGAAGCATTTTATCTTTTGTTGGTATTTTTCTTCTTTGAGAGAGAAGGGAAGGGTAAGAAATCCAGTGTCCACACCAAATGCCATCAAGTCTAATGTCTTCATTCAGAGGATATTTTGACTAAGTTTTCATTGTATTCATAATAATTTGGGATTTTTTAAAAATAATTTTCCCTTTATTTAGGAAAACTGTTGTACGCTGTTAATTGATCATTTCAGTTTGCGGGAGGTGCCAGTTTAGTTATTGGTCATTGTCTCAAAGACATGCTTAATTTTTAAGTACAGCTTTCCATTAATATCTGTATGAACAGTGGACTAGTGTTCAAAAAACTGTAAATTGTTATTGGCCCCCTGAACTGAGCCTTTTTGTCACGGACTCTAATGCTGGTAAGCTGATCGATCATGAGCTGTTCATGATGAGCGAGAAATCCATGTTAAAGTTCTGTTCTAGCACATTTTAAAATTATCGTTGCATGCTCATTAATATTTAAAGTTTGTGTGGTGATCAGTGTGTATACTTCCCAGGAGATCTGGGAAATACCTGGGAATTTTCTCATCCAGGAAATACCCAGAAAAAACTTCTGAATTATTAGAATTCCAGGAACTTTTCATTGTTCTTGTTTTCAGTTAAATTTTTTGTAATTTTGTATGGTAAGGCTTGGTACTCTATAACAAAGAATATCTTCATCCTGCTACTGCAGAATAATACTGCAACTGTAAAACATAAATAAGAAAATAACACAAAGAAAATGCACTATTTACAACAGCAAAAGACAGTGCACAACAGGTGTCTGCTGACAGCAAAAATGTCGAAGACTATAAGTTTGTAAACTGCTGTATCTTGCCCGCCCCCTTTTTTTTAATGTCTTTCTGCATCTTGTTATGAAGTTATTCTTTCCATACAGCAAGTCAACACTACCCTAAAAAGCTTCCTATAAAGATGTGAAATTAGAGAACAGTAACTTATAGTCACATCAAGGTGTGTAAGTATGTTATTTCTCTTATTGCAATCTAATGAGCATTTGAAACAACAGCAGGTCAAACTACAATTCGGTGTCTGTAGTTTTTGTAAAGCTCTTTAAGATGAATAACAAGAAAGCTCCTGTGTAAATGACAAGACCAGTTTCCTTCCCATCCTTCACCAATCTGCACTTGTGCTCTGTCTCAGCTTGAGAGGTTCAGCAGCATTCAAAAAGATTATCACAGGAAAAAATGCATTCACCACTTTTTGTTAGTGTAACCTCAAAGAGGGCACAATTAACCTTTGAAAGGCAAAGTAGTATCCCCCAGCCCTAGCCAATGCAGAAAACTTAAAGGCAGCTTAATAGAACTGATTGTAAAATACTTTCACTGTGCTGAGTTCACGGGACAACCTAATTATTTCTTGCTATGTATGATTCTGTTAATTTAAAACAAAGTTCTGTGTCATGAATACATAGAGTTCTAGTATTTTCTATCTACCTACCTTTTTTAGCTGTCAGTAGAATCATGTGTGTGCACTGTAGAAAATGTTTATAGGACAGTCCTTAGGCAGTTGCTATGTTCAAACTTGAGAGAAGTTGGAAACAGAGATGTTCAATTTCTTATGGATTAAATCTATATTTAAGATCAGCTTCACACTTTTAAATGTTGTAACATCTGTATTGCCGTACATCTCCCTCTTCATTTGTGATAGCAGATTGTGGCTTGATTGCCTAAAAAAGTTTAAGCCAGGTAGTGAATACAAAAACACAAAGCAACTGCTAGGAAAAGATGTAAATTTAATCTTGGAATGCAATCCTTTCATGTGCTATTTTAAAGCATCGCAAGGGTGAAATGAAGTAGGCTGTGGGAAATATTTGAAAGTATATTTGAAAGTAATGACTTTTTTTAAAAAAAAAAAAAACACTGGTAATAATTGTTACCAGCTGTTGCAAATACAACTCCACACTCTAAGTCCATAAAGCCTACAATAACTAGTCTGTCTGTCCCCAGTCTTACTCAGCCTCTTCTGGAACGTCATGGTAAATAATGGAAAGCAATATCTTTAGCAGGTATTAAGATCCAACAGAATAATACTTTTATTATCTTACTCTTTGCCTCTCTGAAGATGACTTTCAGGAAGCAGTCCATCTGTTACCTAGCTTAGTAGTAGCATTCATAGTATACTGGATGACTTGAAGTTTCAGCTGCGTTAACTATAGTTGGCTAAAGAGTTGAGACAATGATGGATAAAACACTTGCCAACTACACTTACATTCTTGCTGTTGTTTAACAGAGAACCACTATTTCTCCAGCAACTGCTTATGTCCAATTAAACAAACTTTTTCATGACTAGATATGTTAACAACCCATTGATTTCAGGAACACTGATGATGTTTCCTTTAAAAGCCCCAGTTGAGTCCAAAAGTTGTAGTATACTGTATAGATGGCGCGCGCGCGCGCGCTCGCGTGCGTGCGTGCGTGCGTGCGTGCGTGCGTGTGTGTGTGTGTGTGTGTGTGTGTGTGATTATTTGTCCCTATTTTCTTGGGGATGACACTGGATGTGGATGCCATTGCTCGTGCAAAACATTCCAGAATTTCTTCATTCTGGAATTGCGGGCAAGAGGGTTGCTGAATAACATTCGTTTTCAGGAGGATAAGGTGATGGCTCACACAGCATACTCCAACAAATGTTTCCAAACTGTGTGATATCCCCACTTTTGCAAGGTGAGTTGGCCATCCTGTTTCGCAGATTTAACAGCTCTGGATTTCCTCCTGTGGGGTATGTAAAGGGCCTTTGTCAATCTTATGCAGACAACCAATGAACTTACGTGTGCCATTTGCCATGAAATAAGTGCTATTCCACAAGATACATTAAAACGTATTATGGAAACCTTCCCATGATGCCTTCAGCAGTGCAGTATGTTGTATATTAATGCATTGCTGCCCTGTATAATTCCGGTGGGAAAATTAACAACAGAATTCAGATTATAAATGTTAAATAAAGTTTGTAAATTATTTCTTTTATCAGGATCTTTCAGAAATTTAACATCAAATTCTCCCTAGACTGTCATTTGCTTTCTTTTGTCTGCTAGGTGACATAATAATGACTCCTTTTTCCTTAAAAATGTGCAAAAATTTCCCCGTGGGGATCTATACTTATAAATGACTCAAAGATATCAGCAACTCACAAACACTAGCTTCCAGTTATCGATCTAAGCTGAAACAAATGGATACAATAGACTTGAACTTCGTGTTATTTTTAACATTCATGAGAACTCCTCTTTTTTCCATTTTTTTCTATGGAAATAGGTCTGCTAATTGATAGTCCTTTATGTTTAACATATGGATTCCTGTTTGTGTGATACACAATTATGTTTGTATGTCTTGCACTGCTGTGACTTATTCAGAGTTGTTACTTAACTAAAAATACATCATTGGAATGGTAAGTCTATGTTAGGCTGCTTCAATTTTTAAATAAATGCAGAAATTTGAGAATGTAGCATGTTGTTTTGTGGGTGTATGTTTATTGTATTGGTAATAATGTAGATCCTGGGTGAGAAGTTTAGCGGTAGCACAGATAGATTTTTACTCCATTACGCTAAAGATAGTAAATGGCTGCTTATGCAAGATATCCCAAAAGAGAATATAATATGAACTAGAGAGTGTAAAAGCACAAAATATTCCAATTTTATTGTTTCAAACTTTCTAGAGAATACTAAATGCATAATGTAATATACTTAGTCTGTCTTGACTTTCCTACCATGTCCACTGTAGTAGTCCCCAATACTCACACCAACAAATTTTGGGATTGTTTAAATTTATTGAGGTTTTCCAATTCTGGCATTATCTGATGCTAATGATATCATCAGTAAAAAGGAAATATGCAGTTCATATTGAAGTAATGAGCATAGTTGTTTAAAAGCAGTATATTGGTATCAACAGCAGACACTATTGATCGACTGCCATAAACACTTTGGTATATATAAGTAACAAGTATAATAAACCCAAGTTGTCAAAGTGCGAAATCTTGAGGAATACCGCATCCAACTACTTCTTTGGCAGTGTGGTTTTCACTATTTTGTGTGATCACCACAATTCTTTGCACACTTTCAGTGATACATAATCCATACCTGTATTGCATTTACCATTATTTCCACACTGTAGCAGTTCCCCAAAAGTGATGTATGATTGACGGATCAGAGCTCTGTTTCAGGCCTTGAATTACATTCTTTTTTTTTGTGTTGGATTAATTGCAGTGCATAATTCATTTAACAATAGGTACAAGAGCTCATTTATTGGCATCACTTTCCAAAAGCTCAGCTGTTGAAGACCTGATAAGTAGTTTCTTGCCTGGAACTTTGAGATATGGCTACATAATGTTTTCTGCAAGAACTGTTCATATGTTTGATATAAGATGAAAATGGGTCTCTACTTATTAACATCACTCATTTCACCTTTTTTTAGAGAGTGGAACAACTTTTGCTGCCTTGAAAATTTTTGGGAAGTTTGCTGAAGTAAAAAGCAGTTTCTTATATCTGACAGAGGACAAGATACTTGGTGGCAGATATTATTTTAAAAGGTAATCAGATATACCATCACAAATACAAGGGAGCAAGCTGGGCTGCTACATTATGGTACCACTGGTTTTACCTGATATAAATGCATTAGGAAATGATGTCAAGCTTAATGCTACATCTATACAAAGGGAGACACAGAAGTGTTAGTTCGAGTAAATAAGAAGGAATCCTTGCAGGTTCCAGAGGAAGACAAATATTTATTTCTCCATAGATTGCTTACTGAAAAATATGCATTGCTCAAACCTGTAAACCAGTTATGTATGAATGTACTACCCCGTTATGAATTTATGTGAGTAATTACCAAGTGGAATTGAACAATACTGGGGATTTTTTCATAAATTTCAGCTCATTAATTTAAATTTGTTTGTTGAGGGTAAGCTGCCAGTCTTGCATCAGATCCTGTATTTTATAACAATTTTTTAACAATGTCACACAAATATCCTTTGTTGATAACCTCATAGATTTACAGACATTATTGCCAGATTATTTATAAATTTCATGAATAATATCAGTCCTACCTCGAGGTACACTGAATGCTACTTTACATGATCATGCCTCCAGATACAGAACAATGTATGGAGTGCTGCTTACTCAAGCAACTTTTCATTTTTTTTTTATATGAACACATTTTGTGTACTGTAGGACAGTGCAGAACTATATTGTGTTTATTGGCTTCTGGAAGCTGTAAATGAACAAGCAAACTGGATTTTACATAGTTGGTGTTTGTGGAAACCAAGTTGGTTCATAATGAGTTATTTGGCCTCCAGAAAAGTTATCATGCATGAACACACAATGTTTCATAATTCTACAATAGATTGAGATCAGTGAGATGCAACCAACCTCTTCTAGTGATTTTGCTGTGAAACCCCTGATTTATCTGACCATGCTGGTCAAATCTTATAGTAAAGTATACAGAGTAGTTTGCAATAAATCAGACTTTGTCAGTGATTACAAAGTAATTATTGAAAGAATCCTGGAGAGAAATTTACAAAGCAGACAGTGCAGACATAAATTTAGCTCTTTCTTAAACATGTTCAGATAGTGTTTTTTCACCTCCTGTCCCCCTGAAACAAATAAGGGTAAATTGGAGCTGAAGCAGTAATGGATAGCTCATGGGATTAAAGTGCTTTGTGTTAGGAAGAGAGAGCTTTACCTAATTAAGAGAACGAGCTGCAGTGATGAATTGAAAATCCGTTTTGTAAAAGCCTCCAGTCTGTTGTTAAGAAGTGAAACTCGTGCACTATGCTCAAAAATAAAACACCGCAAGATTGAGACAAATGACAAAATAAAAGAAACCAAATGAAATTGAGCCCACCAAAAGTAGCTTTGGCAGAAATGGTAATGCTTTCAAATCATTAGCCAGCAAATTCAGTGATTACTTCCTCACAGTGGCAGAAAATGTGCCACCCACTAATACACAACGAAGCACACAGGCATTAGATTTACTTCTGCAGACATTATTGTATGAAAAATACAACCCATAATAAGATTAAAAAATTAACCAGAGTACTAAAAAGGAGTACTTCTGCTGACTATGATGGTGTTTCTGGCATAAACTTACACTGACTTGAAATGATTATCCTCAAGTTACCATTGTAATCAGTCAGTGACTCATGTCACATGTCTGACAGACTTAAATATGCTGTGGTAACACCCAGCTATGTACGGAGTGCTGCTTACTGAAACAGCTTTTCAAATTTTTTATATGAACACATTTTGTGTAGTGTAGGAGACTGTAGAACTGTATTGTATGATTCTGAAAGTGGATAAACTTGTTTATTGGCTTCTGGAAGTTGTAAATGAACAAAGCAGCTAGAGATAATTGAGCCATCTTCAGTGTCAAACCCATTCCACTCTTTACAGTCTTTTTAAAACTGTTTGAGAAAGCTCCTAAGGGGGGGAGGAGGAGGAGGAGGAGGAGGAGGAGGAGGAGGAGGAGGAGGAGGAGGAGGGCTGTAATGGCTACAGACCAAACAAATAAGGGTGTTTGGTCTAAAGTTATACTTTCTGATCATATATTAATTGCTGTTGTAATAAAGTTTACTGCTCCAAGAATTGACAGAATACCAACTCATTTAGCTGGGGGGGGGGGGGGGGGGGGGGACCTTGTGAACTGCTTCTGTTTCTCTTTCATACAGTAACTTGCAACTGAAGTTCTGACACAATTACACAAGGAAGAATTATCCATTTGGAATATTCTGTAACTTTGTCAAAGTCTTAGATTATGTGGGTCGCAAAATTTTATGCTGTTAATGCAATCTCCCTTGCAGGGACAAAGTTGTTCTTCATAACAGAAAGCAGCAGGACTGATTGACAGACTGTATTGCAGCCACAAAAATAACTTCAGAATAGGTGTCCCATAATGATCAGTAATATAACCACTCTTGGTCATAACCTACATAACTGATATTATGATGTTAAAGGGCAATTAGAAACTGTAGTGTTTGCTGAGATGATTGTACAAATGTAGGGTCCAAACACAGCCATAGCCAAATGTGGGTGAATAGCAGCCCACAGGCCACCTGTGGTCTGCTAATGGTTTTTTCTGCAGCCTACCAAGACATTCAGAATTTTTATGTAACAATTTATACATTTTCTGAAGTGCAGAGTTAACTAATGCATGCAACCATTTTAAAATGTGTAGCTTTCCACTGACCTCTGCTTCCACAAAGTGACCCATGTGCCTATACTGTTGCCCACCCGTGGCTTATATGATGGCTGAAGATGCCTACAAGTGATTCATAGCTAATAGCGTTGACTTAATCTCACAAAGACTCGTATTATACAATTATAAAAAAAAAATAAAAAAAAATTGCTTGTTAGAACCAGAAGTAAACTTTAATGTTCATATTCTAAATGAAACACTTCTTTAGAATTCCATGGGATTAACACACAGATAAACTTATCAGGAGACTCAGTTACTATTTTTTTGGCCTTAGATCAATACACAGAAAGGTGGTTCTAATGACAGATATGTTGCCTTATTTTACATATTTTCTCTTCATTCATCAGAACTGAGCAGTAAGAATACTCTGTAAAACAGATAACCACACATCTTCCAGAAGCCTTTTTAAGGATCTTGGAATTCTTAGACTCACTACCCCAATTCATCTGCTCCTTAATGGGATTTGTTGCTGTCAATAAAAGTCAATTTCAGCTGAGCAATGAGCAACATAATGTCAATACGAGACACAAAAATACATACCATGCAGATTTTTGCCTTCTTTGCTAGTGTTCAGAGTGGAGTTCTGTACTCTTGGTGTAAAGGTTCTCAGCAAGAGTCCCATCTAATATAAAGCAGAATTAAAAAATACATCATTGGCACAACATGACTAAAAGAAGGGATAAGACAGTGGAAAACACAGGATGAAATAATGACAATGTTATGAAAAGGGTAGAATGCTACTCACCATATAGAGGACACAATGAGTTACAGACAGACAAAACCTTCTTGTGCAGTAGAAAACAGGCACTCGTTCACACTAACACAACTCTCACCCACATGACCACTGTCTCTGGCCACTGACTGCCCACATAGCTTCTTACCTTTCTGCCATCACACTTGTGAAGTAGAAATATGTCTACCATTAGTGTCAAGCTTATCCTACCAAAATAAACTACCAGGGCAAAATATTGATCACACCTTGAAAAAGCACACTGGTCAATATGGAGTGCTGTGTGAATGGTGTTGAACTGGTGCTAGGTGTCATGTGCCCCTCCACCTCTAATGTGAGGACAGTGGAGTGGAGTCAGTTAATTGTATAAATAATTGCTATAAGATGGATCGATGTGGAGATGTGACAGAGCAGCAGCTGCCATGTTTAGACATGTGCACGACTACATTGAGAGTGAAATTGCTTGATTTGTTGGTGTATCAGCATTGACTTAGTGTGCCTTAGTGTGTCTACAGGGGATGGTATTCAACTCGCAGTTATATAACACTGCATATGAACACTGGTCCTAAGAGAATTCTGAGTGACAGGATTGGGAAGCTAGTGCTTTGCCTTGTCAGTGGTAATTGGTTTCAAATATGACTGAAATTACTGCTAAGCAGATCCATCTCAACCACTTTCCAAGCAAGCATTGTCAAGGTGTGATGTTCACCTGCTTTATTTCTTAATTGATTGTCCTCGATGTTAACGTTGCTACACTGGCTGAAAAATGGGAGGGGTGTGGAAGTTAAACACTCACTATTTTAAATGATGTAGCCTACACGTGCACATCTGCGTTTAACAGTTCTTTACTTACACTGTTCACAACCCCCCAATAATACACAGTTATATGACCAGTGCACTATTGTTTAACTTTCAATAAGCCTCATTAATAGTTTTCAGCCAAAAATCAACATACTGCTGTAATAGTTTACTGTCTAAAATCTATGAGCAGTAAGAACACATTTCAATCTTTCAGATAAATTGAACACACTGTCATTGCATTAATACATGGCCTATTGGTGTAACACTTATTTCATGGTTAGGTTGATGCATTATTGTTGCTCTAACCAACATAGGTTTCTTGTATGAAACTCGGCCATGGACTGTCTGTCTCGGGACCAAAAATCGGGCCCTTATATTATATCATCACAATAATAGGCACTGAAAGTATACATTGTTGAATGTTTAATGTACAGAAATTACAATTGAAACTTAACTCCTTCAGTTAACTGCATATATAGAAACATAGTTTGTTTTTAACAGCTTTTTCTACCACGAGAGTAAGGCCAAATTATTTGTTTAAATGATGAAATTAACACACATTGTTACACCAACAATACTTTTCACAAAACTATTAATTACTTTGGAATTAAGGACTGGCTTTGCTAACATGTTTTCGAATAGAGCCAAATAGGTCCTTTAAGAATACTATTAGTTGTTCCTCCAAATTTTTATAATTAGTACAGAATTTATATTTGTTTGTATGTTAACTATAGAATTTAAGTAACGAAACAATTACTGATTTCACCCTATATCAAAAGTTACTAACTAGGAAAAGTCAAAATAAATTATAAGATTAATTACATACATAAAACTATGCACAAAATTAGATGTGGTGTTATATTCTTTAAAACTGAGGGCCAATCTTTCTTTTTTATGAAGATGCGGATTATACTCATGTATGTTAAAGGTAATTAGTCAAAAATGAAAAAATGAATTTTAAGGAAGCAGATGGCAAAACAAGACGGGAAGTAAAAATATTGCAGCTTGCTTCGTCATAAAGGGAACTGCATGCATGGACATTTTGATTTGGGTATCTGCAAAAATCAATTGCAAAATAACACTACTGGTTCTTACTAAATATGCAGTAAACCATAATGTTACTTCTGTGAAAGGATTTGGAAAGGTCATGACTGCTTGACAGATAAGGTATCAGACTGAATTTCATTTCTTGATACTATTTCTACTGAAAGGAAGCAATAGCAGAACAAATGGGAGTTGAACCAAACTTTTATTAGTAGTAAAGGAAATGGTCGCCAGCCTAATTAGGCAAAGTTGTATCAAGTACTAGCACTGTTCATAAAGGTTAAGTATTGGGATTGACTGTACTCGATTCTGAAATTATGTATTGCAAATAAGCAGTTGCGCAATTTATCAGGCAATGTAACAGTAGTTTAGTGTGAACAACAGAAGGAATATGTAACTATTTTTACAACAGCTGGCTCTCAGCAACACTTAATATTAAAGCAGAAACCTAATGAGTATTGTAGGTAAATAATTACTGATGGTGAGGCAGCGTTAACTTGGACAAGAAGTTCTTTTATCAGCTTAGTCATTGGAAAATACTGTCATTGATAATATGGTTTTCAGGTAATTACACTCTAGTCTGATTACTATTTTTATTCTCAAGGAGCATTCATTTTCTAATGCCGTTTAACTCAAATTGAATGTGTGGTACTTGGATTTAGTATAGTTTGAATATTTGTAGCCAGTTATCTTAGCACACAAAAGTTAAAGAACTGGCAAGTGCAACTCATTAATGCTGTAGTTGTAATATGAAACTTAAATCTGGCTCAACAATTAGCAAGGGGCTGGGACACAAATCTTATCATTAGACACAGCTCAAGGCTGAATATCTTAGTCACAACATAACATGAGAAACACTAATTATATACTATGAAATTATAAACACTGTTTCTTCCAGACTTGCACAGTAATTAATACTTATGCCGGACCTTCGAAGTCTACTGGCCAGTGACTATCATGATAGTTTTTGCAGGTAACTGTAATATTGTACTGAGATTTCAATAAGAACAATCTGTAAACTGAATACTTTAAATCTTTTCTTGGCAATTGTACTTTGGTGAAACATTTTATGAAATATGAGGAGTATTTCAAAATTTAGGCTCACTAAATAATTATGAAATTTGCTATCCACAAAGTTTATTAAAATTATTAGGGGAATTCAAATGAAACTTGGTCACTAGTGTAAAGTGACTGTTAAGATTTTATCAACTCAAAATTGGAGTTATACACAGTACACATATTTAAAAATAGTCACCAAAACTGTTGGCACATTTATCCCATTGTGACACTAGCCAGTCGATTCCATCCTTGAAGAAGCTAGTAGGCTGCTGCCGGATCCAGGCATGAACCTAGTCTCTCACTCAGTCATCCATTGCGAATCAATATCCACGAATAGCTTGTTTTAGACGTCCAAACACCGATGGATCTCATCCATGGTGATTCTGTGGTTGTCAGAGACTAAAGCATTCACTTCCACAACCATTTCCGGTGTGATGACATGATGAGCCTGTCCAGGACGAGCATTTTCTTCCAGTGGCTCTGGGCCCCTCAAGGAATCATTTGTGCCATTCCACAACACTTGAACAACTCAGACTGTACTCACCATACACAGCCTTCATCCATCAATACATTTCACAGCCTCCAACTCCCTCTGCTGCCAAAAATCGAATCACTCCTCGTTGTTCCTGCTTACTCACCTGCATGTTCGGTAGTGGACAATAACTTGTGTGACCACCTTCTCTTCGGCATGAAACAACACTGGCGCTATGCAACATCAAACAGTGTGCACACATCAGTCTTTCTACCAGTAGATGGTGCCATCATACCTGCCACCTTACATATAAGGCAAACATGGATGTACTGACCAGATTTCCTTTGGCTGAACCTCATACTTTTCAGCTCAGTGAAATAAGATATTTGGCAATATTGTAGCACTTGGGACAGGAACCTGCGTAGGTAAATGATAATGATAAAATACAGGTGTGTTCAACACAAAGTTCGAAGAACGCCAGCTTATTACTGAAAAAGAAACCGCAAAACTAGTCCATGTAATTATACAGTACTCAACTGATTCATTGAGATGAAGGTAGTGGCAGTGTTGATCTGTGGCTGTACAGAAACAGCAGGAAAAGTGTCCACAGCTCTTGCTGTGTAACAAACACTGTAAATTCTCTTCTGAGCATCAGATATTTGTACTAGAGAGCTAACCAAAGTATGCTAGGAATAATAAGCCAAATTACTTCTACATCCAGGGTTGTATTATAATCTTGCTTTTCTTCTTGCCTTGCTCAGTTCACAAAATGTGAACATTTTGCCTTCTAGCCACCAGCTAATTCTTGCCTCAAAGAAGTCTTGCAGTTTGACTGCCAAATCCACCTTTTCTATTACGACCAAGCCAGTTTTGTTACAGAGGGACTTCCGTCAGTTTTTCATGATTACAAACCTACTTTCCGTGTGCATGAACCAGTAGCTAAAGTTTTAATACTTACATTCTATTACAGAAGATTATTTTTAAAGTTACATCTGTAGATTAAACTATGGAAAATCCAGGATGGAATGTAACAATATTATGAGAAGGAAAGTCGCTACTTACCATATGGTGTACATGCTGAGTTGCAGATAGGCACAACAAAATGATACTCACAATTAAAGCTTTAGGCCATTAAGGCCTTCGTCAACAATACACACACTCTCGTGCGCACACTCTCTCGTGCAAAAGTCTTAATGGCTGAAAGCTTTCATTGTGAGTGTACTTTTGTTGTGCCTATCTGCGACTCAGCGTCTCCACTATATAATAAGTAGCAGCTTTCCTTCTCATAATATTGTTATACCTGTAGATTAGTTACATTGACATAAATTGACATGATTAATAAATAAAACATTTACGGAGGTGTTACATCAAAGAACATGGTGATACAGAAGTTAAATAAGACAAATATAGCTAATATTTATAATAGTGTTACAAGTGAGCCACACGCAAAGTAGCTGACTGGGCACATGTTTTGTGCCTAATTTCTAATTACGCTAGATGTCAAGTACTTAAATAACTAATGAGTTGTTTAACCCACAGGTTTTCTTACTGTGATTTGAACCTACTCGTTCAGACTATCATAAACATAAATATGGAAGTTTTCCAACATTTGGTTAGTGATAAATTTAATCTGCAATGTGTGAGGATGTGGTTGGGGCCAAGGGTGAGTCCATGGTGTTTTGGGGGTTTCTTTTGTATCAAGACATGGCATCACTGATTTATTCAGTCTTCTAAGGACGTAATATCGCCTGATTCGTTCAGCCTTATTATGAACATGAACCAGGATGCTTTTAAACTTCCTCAGTGGACAAGGGTTGCCCTTTCTCCTTCATCATGATGAGTATAGTGTGGGCACTCCTGTCTTCAAGATAATACCTCTGTTAACAGGTCTGCACACTTACATTCCTTGTCCAATGAGCACTCGGGCATACTGTTGAACATTGATTTGCCTGTTAAGTCACCCAGTGTTAATCACATTGAAAATGTTGGGGGCTATCTAGAACATTGGATGAATCGTAGCAATCAGCACCATCTCAGTTTGATAGCTCTACAGGAATTAATAATCAGTGAGAAGTTGCAGCTGAATGTGGATTACACGAAGAAGCTTGTGACCTCTCTCTCTCTCTCTCTCTCTCTCTCTCTCTGTCTCTCTCTCTCTCTCTCTCTCTCTCTCTCTCTGAATTGAGACTATTATCAAGATTAGAGGCAGTGTGACATGTTGTTGTGAGAAATCTCCTGGGTATGACTAATGGTTTGTTCATTATGGTTACACTCTATTTAGCATTTAATATGTGAGTGCTTTTTAACTCTGGTTTCACCCAACTTCGTATTCAAAGCACTGTGTGTATTGTTGTCACTCATAAATGAGAATATGCCTTAAGACCTTATCCTGAACATTTCTGCAGCTAATTAATATTTAGTTTTATTTATGACATGGAGTGATGTTTGCTGTTGCATAACAACTATAGGTATTGTATTGCATGGAACTAGGGACCTAGAAACAACGGAGAGGCTTCGTCCCCACCATAGCCCTCAGTGGTTCACAACCCCACAACAGCCTACAACAGTTCACTCGCCCCACCACCCCGCCCCACACCGAACCCAGGGTTATTGTGCGGTTCGGTCCCCAGGCCCCCCCCCCCCCCCCCCCCCCCCCGTCCTCCCCGGGAATGTCAAACACCAGATGAGTGTAAGAATGTAACCCCTATGTTTGCATTGTAGAGTAATTACGGTGTACGCATACGTGGAGATAGTGTTTGCGCAGCAATCCCCGACATAGTGTAATTGAGGCGAAATAAGGGAAACCAGCCCACATTCGCTGAGGCAGATGGCCTTAAAAACCATCCACAGACTGGCCGGCAAACCGGACACTAATCCGCCAGGCACGTCTTCCCACCTGGAAAGCAGTGCATTAGACCGCACAGCTAACCGGGCGGGCTATAACTATAGGTACTCTGCTTGTGGCTCAGTGATGTGCTGCTTATCCAAAGACTTTGCTCCTACCTAAAAATCTTATCGGTGTGTATCCCCACCCATTCTCTGCTGCTCGTGCACGTCTGGTGTATTATGGAGGCCCCTACAATTCTGTTAACAAATGCCACAGTGAAATATGTTTTCCCGGCTACAGTCCACAATTGAAATATGGTATCCCGGCTAAGACACAAGTTGAAAATATGCTCACTATTTTTTATTTACTTAAATTTGCCATATTTCGTGACAGTACCTTTTCCGTTAGACGTTCATAAGGCGATATTAGTCTTGGCTTCAGTTGTCTAAGTATGATTCCACAATGCATCTTTGTCGGTTGCAGAATTGACGTGGTTCAACGTGTTTCCCTCATTTTGGTGTTTCAAATACCAATTCTTCAAATGTAGTTTCTTCTTATAGTTAATACAAAAAAAACAGTAACATAATTCAAAATTATTTATGACGGCAACCTTCACATTGTTCTACCGTCAACACACACCAAGAGTTAACTGCCGACTGACTACAGTCAAAGACGACTCCAGCGTCAAAGATGTTTTACACCACGCACAATCTTCCACTTGTAATCAGTCTTTTTGCTATTCTTCGATACATTTACTAATAGTAATCAATATGCTTTCACTCTCAAAATTATAAGTAAATTAACATATAATAAGGCAAATTATAATAAAAAATTCTGACAAAAATATAAGAAAACATTCACAATTTGGTATCGATAAATCCGGTAAAAAAAAAATATAACATCTCCCAGATCCATTACAACAGGTCAAATAATATGCAACCATGATTGTTGCAGAACTAATCATACCTATGTTTTAAGGGTTAAACCTAACATCAAAATCTTGAAGCAACTGTTACACATTGTAAATTTTGTTTTAACCCTGTGAATGTGGTTAGCAGTTATTATTACTTCAACCAACTGCCTTTAAACCCAGCCAAAAGAATCATAGGTATCAATATGAGCCATGTTCTGCTGCCAGCTGATCATTTGCATTAAGTAGCTGTCTCCAGACACTCCTTCCCCATTCCCTCCCAGTGGGCTCATCACACTCTTGTGAATGTACATATCGAGTATGGGACCCCAAGCTGTTGCAGTAATTTTTCTTTTCCTTTCCTTTCCTTTGCTGCAGCTGCTGCTGCTGCTGCTGCTTCTTCTCAGACTGTCTGTTGGGCAAATTCCCTGTTGAGAACCTAGTTTGTGTGTAAGAAATTTATTGTGGATTTTCCTTGTTTATTTTACACCACTTATTCTGGTTATGTATGTGTAGACCCCACATCCAGATTTGTCTTCCACATTTAAAAAGTTTCTTACAAAAGTGTGGGCTGTGCGAGGAAAGTTGTCCAATACCCTACTGATCCCCAAGCTGTTAATTGTCCACGCATGCCAAGCAGTAGGTGCCTGTCCATTTGGGATAATGGGCTCCCATTAATGGCCATTGAGCCAGGTGACCATTTCTCCAGCTGGGTGGTGCCTGTGGGGAGATCCCTCGTTCGTGGCAGATTGTTCATCTAGTGAAAGGACCCAAGTTATCTTGTGGCAGCCATGAGGTTCCAGCAGTCTCTTCACATAGAACTGAATGCTTCAGTGCAGATCATTACAACCCCAAAAACTTTCCCTCGGTGGTCGTGCCATGGGAGTAAAGCAAAATAAAGTGGACTGCAGAAACTTATTCCCTTCAGTTCCTAGTTTTTGCTCAGGCTGATAGAGGGTCGTTTTTACCAACTAAATCTGTTCTTTGTACATAATATTTTAAAAAATCATTGGAAAAACCTGTTCCCCTGGTAAAACACGAAGTGATTTGGCCTTAATTAAAACAACAAACTGGCCAGTCCTGAGCATTATACTCTTACAAGAAATGTGCTGACATGCCTGCCATCATAAGACTTCATAAGTTCCTGGGTACAGGGTTTAATTTTCACTGGGACCTTCTGCTGCAGACAGATGAGGAATGACATGAAAATTTGGAGATTCGAGGGATCCATTTCATACGCTATGTATGTTGAGGCTTGTCAGACATCCTCACTTTTTAGGTGGACACACTTTCTGAGAAACTTAAAATCATGGTCTACTGTATTTCCCTCCACCAATGTGGTGGTTTAAATGCCAATGCATATGTCTTGTCTTCCCACTGTACAAACAACCCACGTGTGGAGGCTGGCTAACTGCTTAGTGAAAACCCACCAAGTGAATAGCCACTATTGAGTCAGTTGTGAAGACGATCACCCTCCCTGAGTCCTGAAGTGTGCTGCTTTAATTAAAGAACATGACTTCCAGGAAATTCTATCAGCTCTCATATTTTGAATTTTGGAGAAATTACAATCGCTTGCATCCTGTCCCAGTGGTATTGAATTTTGCCGGTACTGTGGCCATGTCATTGTTAGTACCTCTAGTATTTACTCTCTTATTCCCTTGATGTCAACATCTGGTAGTCTTGCAACTAAATTTATACAAAGTGGAAGTAGGCTCGCTTACGACAAGGAGAAGCTCTTTCAAGTGCCCTCTTCAACCTTGCGTTAGAGATAGTGGTTCAGGAGAGTAATTTACATCTATACAATGGTCTCCGATTCGAATACAGTAAAGTAAAACTCCTGGCTTATGCAAATGATATAGTATTGCTGAGTTGAACTGAAGGAGAACTGAAAGGCATGTACAGATCTCTCAGGCACAGTGCCAGCAAAATGGGGCTTTTGATTAACCAAGAGAAAACAGGATATATTGAAATAGGCAGAGTCATAAACCCAAATCCTTATCTTGAAATTGACCAACATTCTTAATTCAGAAAAGTTCTTCAATTTAAATACCTTGGATCATGTTTCAACAGTAAAAATATCACAACAATGGATATAAACGAAACAATAGCCTCAGGGTCAAGATGTCTGCTCACTAAGCAACCCACTCAAAAATGAAGCTTTGTCAAATCATCACAAAGATGAAGATATACAACACTATTATCTACCCCATAGTACTGTACGGCTCAGAAAGCTGGATGCTTACAAAGAATTAAAGAGGAAAAACTGATTGTTTTCGAAAGAAAAATAATGAGAAAAATCTGGAGACCTGTGTTGGAGAATGACATATGGAAAATTCGAAAGAACAATGAAATTTATCAGTTAATGAAGCAACCCACTATCATCCAGAAATTATAAAGTAGGAGACTGCAATGGGCTGGACATGTGGCTAGAATGGAAAACAACAGAATCACCAAGAAAGCATTTGAAGGTACTCTCCAGGCAACAAGACCATTGGGTCGACCTCGTACAAGGTGGAAAGATGATATAGAGGAGGACATTGCAGCATTAGGAATTTCTGCAGGGTGGAGAGAGACTGCAAGAGATAGAAGGCTGGAAGCAGATTGTTGATGCAGTGCGTGGTCTACAGGGCCTGTGATCGCTTGGGGGGGGGGGGGGGTGGAGTGAGGGTGAGAGAGAGGAGGTAGGCTCTACCTGCCTGTGGTTCCTGCAGCACCAACTTTGGAAACATTGTCTTCTTGCACTTGGCTAAAGAAACACAATCTTCCTCTGGCATCTATCTGTGACAGTACTACCTTTAAGGAACCCACTCCCCAGAAATATACAGACCACTGACCAGACACCATACTGTGGCTGAAGGGTTCCCAGATTGCAAGCCCCAGGGATGCTCACTCTTCAGTTCCTACCTGCATGGCAGAACCCTTGCAAGTAATCAAAGGCTAAAGTAGTTAGGGAGAAAAAGAAAAAACAAACCTGGAGAGGAGGAGGTCATACTGGAGGCACCAGATCTCCCCACATCATTGAATTCTCAACCTATGTTCGTCAATGTTCTTCCATCCCTGCTGGTAATACAGTGATCCTGGACCATTACATGTCCTCTTGACCTCTTCATGTGAAACCAGGACACCCTAAATGTAATAATTCAGTGGAACTGCAATGGATATTATTGTCACTTGCCAGAACAGCAACAGCAATAATAATAATAATAATAATAATTATTATTATTATTATTATTATTATTATTATTATTATTATTATTATTATTATTATTATTGACTTTTTTTCCTCAGACTTAAGTCTGGTTAAAAATGGAACGTGACGCGGACCTCGGTCAAGCGTGACTTCCTTGTAACTGTATGGTATATGTTATATTGCATTTAGGAACTTTCGGGTAATTGAACATGTATCAATAATTACAGATTTTTGTAGTTGTATATATATGTTTGGATGTAGCTGTATTGCATTGATGTACTGGTGAATATTGTGAGGTATGACTCCTGTAGTTGATAGTATAATTGGGATAATGTCGACTTTATCCTGATGCCACATGTCCTTGACTTCCTCAGCCAGTTGGATGTATTTTTCAATTTTTTCTCCTGTTTTCTTCTGTATATTTGTTGTGTTGGGTATGGATATTTCAATTAGTTGTGTTAATTTCTTCTTTTTATTGGTGAGTATGATGTCAGGTTTGTTATGTGGTGTTGTTTTATCTGTTATAATCGTTCTGTTCCAGTATAATTTGTATTCATCATTCTCCAGTACATTTTGTGGTGTGTACTTGTATGTGGGAACGTGTTGTTTTATTAGTTTATGTTTTATGGCAAGTTGTTGATGTATTATTTTTGCTACATTGTCATGTCTTCTAGGGTATTCTGTATTTGCTAGTATTGTACATCCGCTTGTGATGTGATCTACTGTTTCTATTTGTTGTTTGCAGAGTCTGCATTTATCTGTTGTGGTATTGGGATCTTTAATAATATGCTTGCTGTAATATCTGGTGTTTATTGTTTGATCCTGTATTGCGATCATGAATCCTTCCGTCTCACTGTATATATTGCCGTTTCTTAGCCATGTGTTGGATGCGTCTTGATCTATGTGTGGCTGTGTTAGATGATACGGGTGCTTGCCGTGTAGTGTTTTCTTTTTCCAATTTACTTTCTTTGTATCTGTTGATGTTATGTGATCTAAAGGGTTGTAGAAGTGGTTATGAAATTGCAATGGTGTAGCTGATGTATTTATATGAGTGATTGCTTTGTGTATTTTGCTAGTTTCTGCTCGTTCTAGAAAGAATTTTCTTAAATTGTCTACCTGTCCATAATGTAGGTTTTTTATATCTATAAATCCCCTTCCACCTTCCTTTCTGCTTAATGTGAATCTTTCTGTTGCTAAATGTATGTGATGTATTCTATATTTGTGGCATTGTGATCGTGTAAGTGTATTGAGTGCGTCTATTATTATTATTATTATTATTTTATTATTATTATTATTATTTCCTCCTGTTCTGCAATCTTTGTTGTTCAACAATGACCATTTTCCAAACCTGTGAGACTACTGTGCCTTCTGTCAGTGTTGTTCGGGCCCCAAGAGAGCATCTGGAGGGTTCTGTATGAATTGTCGAATGTTTTCAAGGAGTGTCATGCTCTGTATAACATGGGAAGCAAAAGCAGTGGGTGTGCAAATGGCCCCAACAATCACCATTTGCAATGTCTATTTATCTCTGGGCAGGTCATTTCCATACCTAAATCTGACATTTCTTCCCCTGCCACCTTTTTCCTCCTACTCTATATTTCAATGCCAAGGGGTCTTCCGATTGACCAATTTTTTGTGGTCTCAATCTGTATCTTTCTAATGATGGTACACAAACCCACCTAAGTCATTTTATACCCCTGTCAGTGTGTTTTCTGGACAGGATGATCCATAATCAATTATCTAGTTAGATTCAAGAAAGCAAGCCAGATGCATTTTTCTAAACACACACATCTAATTACAGTCTCTTTAGACATACATAAGGTGTACAATACCTCTTAGTGCCATCACATTTCACTTCCCCTCCATGATTGGCTTTCAAGTCTCCCTATCAATCTTTTTCCTCCAAAGACAGTGCCAGTTTCTGCTACTGATTTTTGTTAGTTTCTATCCCTCCTATCATGGCAGGTTAATGTTGGTATGTCATTCAGCTCCCCACAGATTCAAAAGGACAGCTTCCCTCAGGCTTCCATATAGTCTCTCATTTTTTACCCACGTGCTGTATGTCAACGTCTTTTGTATTAACTCCCAATCAGTAGCCTTTGCTGAATGTCTGCTTCAAGGAGACATCTGAGGACTCTCCACTTAAACCCTGTCCAAAGACTACCAGCTTTCTCCCAAGAAAACAGGGGTCATGACTTCCTGTCATTGTACCCCAGTTCATCTGGACTCAGAACTCTGTGTGAGTACAAATGTTTAAGACTTCATTTTGATAGAAAGCTGGCTTCGCTGCCCCATATTTGTCAACAAAAGACTGTGTATGGAACCTTGACATTATCTGTTTCCTCACCCATCTTTCTTGGGATGCAGGTTGCGCTACTGTTCCGTGTTTACTGGGCTGTAGTCTCATCTTGGCTGGACTATGATTTCCAGGTTTATGGCTTAGCAGCACTTTTGACTTTGCAAATATTGGGTCTAGTACATCATCGTTGATGAAGACTATTCACTGGCAGCTTCCGTTCTGTCTCGTAGACAGTCTCTTTGTAGAAGCAGTTATATTATTTCTTCAGTTTTGACAGTACCAATTCTTGATCACTTATTCAATCAGCATACAATAATTTCATAGTCATGTGACTTACTGAATTCCTTTTTCATTCAAGACATGTTGGTGCCATGATAATCACCACTGGGTTTCTTTCCCAGTTGGAATGTGTCTGGAGACCCTCTGCTGAGATGTCCACTTAGCCCCCTTTAGAATGTACTTCTTGTGTATTCCCAGGCACTCCTTGTTAGTTCCTAGTCTCATTGGTTGGTTCCCAGACACTCGTTAGTTCCCAGACCATCGCTTAGGATCTGTCTCTTTCAAGGACACTAAACTTTGT
Organism: Schistocerca cancellata; assembly: GCF_023864275.1. Taxonomy (NCBI): domain Eukaryota; kingdom Metazoa; phylum Arthropoda; class Insecta; order Orthoptera; family Acrididae; genus Schistocerca; species Schistocerca cancellata. The sequence continues at coordinate 428,004,753 of NC_064630.1, read as the reverse complement.
TGCCCCCCTGCACTTTACATGTCTATTTCTCTCTGTTGTTCAGGATTTTCAGACTGATAACCATCATTCACACAGACAACTTTAAAACTATGGACAGAAGAGAATATGCTTTTACATCTCCACACATTGAGGAGCAACATTATTTTCTGGGAACGTGTAGTGATTTTTTGGTGGAGCTGATAGCAATTAACAGAGGCATAATTTTATTTAGCAGAATCCCCTCGACGGAGCTTTAATTTCGAGTAACTCAATGATCAGTATCCACCCTATTGATCAGTATTGTCCTTGTCACCATGTAATACTCCCCATCAGGACATATGTTTTAAATTGATTTCATGGCAGGAGTGAGATGGTTGGGGTTGGTGTACCTCTTGCTGCTTACTGGGTCTGATGGTGAGAGCAGAGGTGGGGTGTCTAGACCCGACCTCCTCTGCTAGCCACTCTGGTCACACGCTCTTTATTGTTTCTAGTTGCTTTCAGATGCAGCTATCCTTTATTTCCTAACTCACCCCTCATCAGTTTTTTTCTTTTTTTTTCTGCAGTACCACCTCTTCATAATATAGTACTCCAGTGAAGGCAAGACATTAATAATTCCTTATCCTTAATACTAGTTAATGATGAGAAAGAATAGTTAAAGAGGATTTTATGCTTCTGCCAAGAAAATGGGCTCTATTCCCATCTTTAACTGTGTGACTATAATGCATCATGGATAGGTGGGTGATTGTCCTAGAAGACACTCAGCTACTCACACCTACCTAGTGACCTGATTATTTCTCTCACCTTATTTTACTATTGTCAGTTCTAGTAGTGTTAATCACATTTTTAGCCTTTTTACTTGTACTTTATGATCTTATTTTCACCCAACTGGAAGGAATTATGCATTCAGTTACTGTCTTATACCAGCAACAGGCTGTTGGTGGTCAGATATTGGGAAGGTGCTCTTGCTGCAGATGGTTTCAGGGAATGGGCTCGTCTGCTATCTGGCCTGCAGTTCAGCGTAATCCAGACTTTTCTCTCACACAATTACTTCTCATCTCTGGCATGACTATTGCTTTCAATGCTTTAGTTTTACCACTCTACATTCTGTCACAATTCAGCTTTTTGACTGATATCACTTAACTCCAAAGGGACTGCCCCATACATGAGGAATTGATGTCCTCACTGCTTAAGCTCTGTACCCTCCCATCCTCCCTTTCCCCAAATGGTCAACCAACCAACCATCCATCCAGAGCTGCTTACACATCTCAGACAAGACTTCCAGGAATCACATGAAGTCCATACTGCACACCCTTCCTGGTCAAGCTGTCATTTCTGAGAGGCTCCCATTGTCAGTCTTGTGAGCTGCCATTAACAGGCATCCTTCCCTCCGGGAACCTCATAGGAAGATAGGGTCCAATCCAGATTGGTGAGATAGCACTTGGAAACACCTGATATTTATTGTTAAGATGCACAGGGATAGCAGTATATCC